>NC_092440.1:10142018-10468446 GCF_036169615.1 Heliangelus exortis | reverse complement strand
CTGCCTGATGCTCATCTACAGATAACAAAGCTGATGCCCCAGATCTGGCCCAGCCACCATTTCCACGTGCCAACTTTTGTGTCCCCATGGCAGGTGCTGCCAAAGGACTTTGACTCCCGTGCTGGGAAGGCTATCGCCTATGGGTGGTGGAGACAGTCTGTGCAGCACAGCATCCCAAAACTGAGCTGTCTGGTGCCCTGTCCTGCCCTGGGACAGCTCCATCCTCACTCACTGGGACACGTGCTGCAGCCATGAGGGCACAGAGAGCTGCTCCTTCCCACCCACCTAAAGGAAAAGTCTCAGCTTTGCTATTGTTTCCTGCTCTTGTTGCTTGAGTAAATATTACCAGTAGGAACAGGCCCATCATCTCCGGCTCTCCCTGCAAACCCCACATGAATGACGTGTGTAGGACGTTTATTTACATGGATGAAAAGATAAAGCCGTGGTGGAAATGTTAACTTTGCTGCTGGATCTCTGTGCTGGGAAGAGCTGGTCCTCCCCCCCTCCCCAACTTTTCAATCCTCTAAAAAACTTCCAAATAAAACAAACAAATGCAACTGCTTTTTGCTTGGAAACACTGCTCGTTCAAAATCTATTTTTATCAAACAGAGCAGGCAAGAGAGGGGGAAAAAAGGCTCTGTGAAGGCATAGAAAGAACATGGGAGGACAGCAGAGCTCCCCAGTGCCCTCATCCTGTCCTATCCCCATGGTGATGCCCTGGCACTGCCAGTGCCCGTGCCTTGGCCACTGTAGCATTCCAGCAACCCCATGTTCCTGTCTGAAGCAGCAGTTCCCCATCACACTAATGCTGCCACAAGCACTGATGTTACTATGGCAAAGACTTCTCTGCCTCTTACTCACGGGTCTGTGACTCAGCCACCGGCAGGAGAAGGCTCCGTGCTGGGAACCATCCTCTTCCTCAGCACCCTCCATGGCCAGAGCCTGGTGGCTGCCAGCAGAGCTGTCCTGAGGGCACCCTGAGTGCCTCTCCTGGCAGAACCCCCAGCTGGCATTTAGGGAAGCTGATGTGAAAGCCAGGCAAGAGATCCGGGCAACATCCAAAGATCTGTTCAGGCCACCAAGACAGCTCTTACAATGCCAACAGCTTTGGCCCTCTCATACAGTCTTGTTCCTGGCACCTTGCCCACCAGACAAGGGGTGTCTTTCTGCTTGGTCTCTGTAAGCAGCCCCAGGGCCACCAGGTCTGCCACAGGACCATAACTACAACTGTGGCATCCATGGAAGAGTCTCTGTGACCCATGCGTGGGACCAGGTATCTCCCCATCATCACAACACATTCTTAACCCAAGCAATTACCAGTGAGGCCACAGGAAGGTACCAGGACCATTTGCTATGGACACTTTGATGCTGGTTTTGTGCTGTCCCAGCCCATGGGGTCTCTGCTCTCCACCTACCATGAGGTATTTTTGCAGGACCATCCATGACCTGGTGCCATGTGAGCAGCCTGCCTCACCAAAACCACCAACGAGACAGCCTGGGTGCAGTGAGGACACTGAACCCTGCACGAGGGGTCATTCCATGCCTGCTCCTCAAAGCTGTCCTCCCAAGTACCTTGTCCCTAGCCAGCCCCAACCTGCTGACTCCCATCCTGGCAGGGATGGGCAGCATTTCCCTTGCCTCCCTTCCTGCTGTCCCATGCACTCAGCTCTGCCTTCCACCTCTCCAGCAGTTCACCTACACCGCCTGTCCTAGAAAAGGAGCTGGAGATGCCACCAGCCTTCAGGCCTGGTATTTTTCTGGCCTTCTGCCTTGTAGGCAGAGCAGCCGTCCTGACAAATTTAGCCTCTCCTTGCACTCACCACCTGACATGACAGCAACAGCCAAAACAGCTTCCAAACACTGCTACTGACATGGGTACCTCCCATCAGCACCAGGACCAGGCAGTCCCAGACAGGTGTGACGTAATGATGCAGATTTGGGACCACACCAGGACTAGGTCTAACCACAGAGTGACTCCTGAGCTCTGCTGTGGGAGCAGCCAGCAGTGGTGGGAAGAGACAGAAAGATGATCCCACGAGGCAGGACCTCCTTGCTCACCATGCTTGAGGAGGGTTTCAGTTTGCTATCCTGAATCCAATGCTCTGCAGCAAGGTGAGGGAGACTTGTTCACCCTCCAGAAAAAAAGAGGCCACCAGGCTGTCCTCCCCGAGCAGCTCTGCTGTGTGGAACCAGCACCATCCAAAAAAGCAAGGAATTGCAGAGATGTTCCTTGGAAGGGTTCCAAAGATTGGTCCTCCAAGCAGGCTCAGCACCAGCCAAGGAGATAACTTGCCCATCTTCACTATTCAAACCAAAACAAGTCCCAGCAGTCCCTAGACCAAACTGACAATCACATCACAGAGGTCCCAGTGAAGACAACATCTAATCTCCTGCTGCTGACACCAAGAGCAGCTCTAGGGACAGGGTGTACCCCAATGCTTCACTTCCCTTCAATGCCCAGATTAGAGAGCACAGTGCACAGAAGGTCAGGGCAAAGTGATGCTGGTGTCTGGGACACATCTAAGCTGCTTGGCGGTGAAACTAAGCGAAAACACACAGCAGGGCAGATATGGTGAAGCCTGGAGGGGGGCTGACCCTGTCCCAGGTGTACCAGGCTGCCTGTCCCTCAGTGCTGCTGGCTGGCAGGGACACCTTGATCCCCAGGGGATGTTGCAGAGGGATGAGGGTGAGGATCTGCAGCATCCAGCCCTGTTGGAGCATGGTGGGATCTTGGGCTGGAGAGGGGTCTTGTGAGTGCTGAGCAAGGGGTGAAGAGAGAGGGGCTCTGTGCACTGACATAGCCCAGGTGCAGGTCCCCAGCCCCTGTGTGCTCCTTCCCCAGGCCAGGGGAAGGTCCTGGATAAGTAAAAGGATGGGACTTCAAATAAGAACCCCAAACATGGCATGTGAGAGTGTATGGACCATGCAGGCTCTGAAGAAGTGGAAAAGGAGTGTCACCATGCCATACTCTTTTACCTGTGGCAACACAAACCTTTCTACTTCCTAACGCTGGATGTCCCTTGGATTCTCAGAGGGAGAGTCCCCCAGTCCACAAAGCTCCCCTGGCTCTGGCCAGGGGGGGTTCAGCACACAAGGGGACAAGGAGCCACCAAAACACCTGGCCCACTCCTACCCAGTACTGTCCCAGCATGGGACTGAGGGACATCCTGTCACATTTTGGGGACAGAGGGACTTCGCCAGGCTCTACTTCCCATCCCACACTGTTCACTGCTGCCTGCCTGTTCCTGCAGCTCCCCCAAGTCACCTGCATGCTGCTGTAACCTGCTGCCACACCTACCTGGAAGATAAGTCTACAATATTGATGAACCCCATTTAGGAAACAAGTAAGATCTGATAATTAAGTTTACTCTTACTAAAGAAGAGGAAGAAAAGCAGAGCCACTGTGTTTTCTCACGCATGATCTGCACTGGCTGTTGGTGGAGAGGTCAGGGAATAATTTGGGGATGTCACAAAAAAACCAGACGAGGCCACACTGCCTCACCGTGTGCTGCCTCCACAGAGGTCATGGCTGAATACTGGGTGCAGGATGAGATTTGGAGGCTGGGTTTGGTTGTGAATATATTTAGGAGTCAGGAGGGAAGGTCTATGGCAATTTAATCTCAGTTGTTCTTTTATTTTATTCAGCTTTCTGGCATCTGCTATTGCCACAAAACAATAGAGCACAATAAATAACAGCTGAACAGTCATTGTTCCTCTCCACAACCAAATCCCATAGCCTCCAATGCTCAAAAAATAAAATGACGATGCTGATATAAACTGCAAGTAAGAGTAAGCAATTAAGACTGGAGAACTCTAGCGGCTGTCTTGAAGGGAAGGATGCAGGGAAAAATGTGGTTCTGCAGAAAAACACTTCTGTGATATAATTTCTGAAACATTAGGAAGCAAAGTAAATTAATATACACTGGTTCTGCTGCCAGCTAAGCTGTGTGATCTTATTTCAGAGTCTCTCCAGTAATGAACAATGGTATCTTTATAATGTAACATCTTATATTCAGAGGGCTTGATGCACATTTCATTCCACTCTTTATATCAGTTTTGGGGTCTTTTACATAGTTTGTTTGCTTTGTTTCTAAAAACAATTCAGAGAAACATGGGAACACAGGAGTGTCTCTGTGCAGAGAGAATTAATAAAAAAGAATCACCGATGTCTTCTTTTTCTCTCATTCCTATAGACTGACTAGGATATTAAATTCGTGGGTGAGTCATTGAATGTTTTCCTGTCTTTTTACTCTTGCTGTAATAGCTTGCTTGGAGAGATTCCTGCATTGAACATTGTCCTTTGCATTTTCAAAGCACCCCTTGGGGGCTTAGCCATGTGAATTCTATTAGCCAGAAACCAGGAACCCCAGGATATTCTACAAATGAAATAATTATAATCCTCAGTGGCTCTTAGCAGTCTGTCCTATCTCCAGAACACTAAACAAACCCTGCTTCATTCACACCCTGCACTGCCTGCCAGAAAAGAAGCAGCATTATCCCCTTCTGAGGGGAAACCAAGGCACAGAGAAATGTGCACATCTGCTCACAGCCCTGAAGAAAACTGTCATGTGAGTTGGAACCAGCCTTTCCTCACGTTGTCCTAAACCAGATAATTTCTTTGGAGCAAACCAGCAGTTTACCTGGAGTCCCTGCAAAGCACAGAGCTATGGTGCTCTCTGCTCCCTGGGGTTAAACAGCCCAACCTTGACAGCATCAAAGTATTTGTGCAGCCAGGGCTGAGCTGGGGTCCTGGCCAACACACCACAGCCCCACTCCTCCTTCTGCTCCTTCTTATCTCCCTGGGTACCAGCCACAGTCCAGACACCCAGGCATCTCCCACGCAACAGCTCCCCCTCTTCCAGACCTCCTGGGACCAGACAACCCTTTTCAGCACAGCTTTCCACACCCCACGCCCCAGAATTTTCACTCCACTACGTTCTCCAAGATGAGATAAAGACCTTCCTTGGCTGTGGGAAGAACTCGAGCACTTGCTAGGAAGTATCTGTGGTGCCCAGAGACAGAGCTCTCACCATTTTCAGTTTGTGCTGCTGTAGGATCTCATCCAGGTTCTGCCTCTTCTTGTAGTTGAAGTAGAAGTTTTTGCACTGTGACACAGTCTTGGAGCCCACCATCCTGGCAATGGCCGACCAGTTCCGCCCATGCTCAAGGAGACCTGAGGACAAGGGAGGGAGAAAGGAGAAGGTTTTAACACCAGATACACTTGCACAAGGGCAGCATTATCCACGCAGGATGGGAAACATCCCCCGTGCAAGCCAAACTCCACAGGAACAATACGGTCACCAGCACCTGTCTGAACGGCTTCCCAGGCCAGGGGATGACCTACAAGAGCCTGTTTTTCTTTCCAAGGGGAAAAAAAAGGCACTGTGCTGACTGCCTCTGGAAGAAAATCCATCCCACAGCCACATCTCAGCCAGGAGTGTGAGCAGTGCCCCAGCAATGACTTTGCCTGGGGTGAGAAAGTGGTTCAGGGGGTTGGAGCACAGAGTCCCATTACGGATGGGGAGGACCAGCCCCTGGGAAGTGTCAGCACACAGGCACAGAAGCCCAGGTGATGTTCTGGTGTGCCAGATTAGTGCAGACTGCAGGATGAAAAGCAGATTCCCAGGTCAGGCACCATGTCAAGGGCTGCCAATCATGGCCAGACAGTGCCACCCAAGCACAAGGCTCCTACCAGAGCTAGGACAACCCAGAAGGGTGGAAGAGGAGGAAGGAGAGTCAGCACCCCATGTACCTATGGTCTCTGCAGGGGTGCCTGGGCACCTCCAGTTCCACAGCTGGAGGTGGGAAGAAAAAAACTGTGGCCTGAGGATGGGTGCAGAGCACCCTGGTCCATCCATCCTAGGTTCCTAGAGATGACCCAGGCAAGGACCACCCAGACTTTCTGGGAAATAAAATCTCAAAGCCTGCAACCCTTCCTGGTACATGGCCAGTCCTTCCCATGGTGCCTGGTGGTGCTGGAGCTGTGGGACACTGCTTGGTCACACTGGTTTGTCTGGCTCCTGGCTGCCCATGTGATGCCAGCATCAGGCCAACAGCTCCCAGGGTTCTCCCCTGTACCTTGTGTAGGGCACAGAAGGTGCCCATGGTACTGCCACAAAAGGCAACTTCAACATGAACACCAGCAGGTAATGAACTTGCTTAGAGCATCTTCCTTCTTAATTTGTTTTTTTTGGGGGGGTTTTTGCACAGAAGCCACCAAACATGAAGTTCAGGAAGAGGCATCTCCATTCTCCATCCCCAAACCCTTCCCTGTGCCACTGTGGGGCTGAGGACTGAAGTGTTCCAGTTTGTGCCAGGGAGCCACAGCAGCCGTGCCCCTGCCTGGCCCCACTGCCAGCCTTCACCACACTGCTGCCACATGTCACCTAAGGGCCAGCCCAAACTCTCCTTTCACCCAACAATAACCCTCCCAGGGAATGGTTGATCTCAGCACAGCCACAAGCCACAGGAACTCAAGGGATGCCCGTCAGGCAGGATCTGTGCACCCATGGAAGGTGAGGGCACAGCACGGGGCCTGTGGGTGTCTGTACTGAATTGATGGCACCAGGAGAGATGCAACTCCCCTCCCTGCTTCCCAGGTCCTGGAGAAAACCACCAGTACCCAGCACAGCAGGAGTTAACATCCAGCTGGTGCCTGTATCCTGCCCCATCCCTCCCAGCACCAGAGCTTATCAAATTGCATGGAAGAGGCAGGCATCACACGGTGCTGAGCACCACAAAAGGCTGTGGCAAGCCAAGAAACAAGTTTGAGCTTTAACTCTGCAACTCCCAAATGGAGTTTGGGGCTCCAGCCAAACCCATGACCTCCATCACCCCACTGGCAGGCTGAGACTTCTTAAAAATAATAACAATTTTTTTAAAAAGGATGTCTGGCCACCTACCACGAGAGATAACAAGCCAGAGTGGGAGTCCTACCCCCCAGCTGCTGAAGGCTGTGGGGAAAAGAGGACAGTCCCCTGTGTCACAACCTATGGCTGCCATCCAAAGCAAACCAGAGGATCGGCCCCCTTTGCTCATCGCTGTGCTGGTGACCCCACACCAAGTGTGACAGCTGGGGCTGGAGCCCTTTGCTGTGCGCCGGCAAAGCCCCAGAACACCAACACTGTCAGCAGCGTGCAGGGAGCTCCGGGAGCTGCCGGGGGAAAGCAGGACCCGGCACAGCGCTGCCCAGGGCTGGGGGAAGGGGAAGGCAAGGGGGGGGAGCGGGGTGACAGCTGCCAGTGCCAGCGGTCCCCAGTGCGGTGTCACCTTTGCCAGCTCACGAATGCCCCTTCCCCTGCCCACCGCAGTGCTGGGGACTGAGGACTCTGCCGGGGGAGCCCGCAGGCAGGTGGTCACATCCCTGCCGGGCTCAGGAGGAGGCAGCTGCCTGCAGCCCCCGGCCAGGAGCCCTGCCTGCCACTCCTCTTACATTCAAACCAGAGCAAACCAACACCACCTGCTTCCCCACGGTACCGGATCACCCGAGACACCCCAGGCCACGACACTGAACCCTCAGCTCAACAGCCTGACCGAGGGGAGGGGGGGGGCTGGGCTCCTCCAGCCCCTGCACCCCCATCCCCAACCCGCGCTCCCCATCACGGCCCTTGGCTCCCCAGCGCAACTGAAACTATGACTAACGAGTTATCAGATCCTAACCAAGGCTGAGCTCCCGGGCTGGGACGCAAGGTCTGCCCGCAGACACGCAGCTACACGCAGCTCTGAGGTGAACCCCATCCTTTGCACCCCAAACGCCGGACTTACGTGCTCCGGCTCCGGCGGGCAAGGAGCGAGCCCGGAGCTTGCAGCGGGTGAGCCAGGAAGGACGTGGGAGTCGGGGCACTTCTTCAAAGCCCCCTTGGGCACGGCAGCCTGCTGTAAAGCGCTGCGAGTGCTCTGCTCACACCCTCCCCACGCATTTTGCTTTCGCTCCCTCGCAGCAGCCGGAGACGAAGAAGAAAGCAAAGCTGGTTCCTTAAATCCCGGGGGCGAGAGGATTTCAGAGCCATGGGCGGCCGAGCAGCGAGCGAGCGGACACCGAGGTTGGAAACCGGGTCACGGGCGGGAGACTCCTGACCCCGATGCCAGAAGTTGGTGGGAACACATGCTCCGGCCCCAGCTCTCTTCCCTCCGGTGGGGCTGGAGCCAACGGCGTCCTCCGCGCTCCTCCGCTCGCTCGCCCGAGCTTCCCAGTCAGCGGCAGGCGCGGTTGTTAAGGTGGATGGAAGTGCCTCCGGTATTTTCTCCCCTACCTCACCTCCTCTCTCAGCAGGCTGTGTGGCTTCAGGAGATGCCAGACGTTGCCAAGAAATAATAATAATTAAAAAGAAAAAAAGAAAAAGGAAAAAAAAAAAAAAAAAGCAAAGCAGGAGAAAAGGGGAGGGAACAGCCGACCGTGCGCCGCAGCTCTGCTCCTGCCAGCCCGGGGACGGGGAGCCGGTGCTGTCGGTATGTGGCGGAGCAGCGAGCGAGTTCTAATCTGTTCCTCTGGCTGACCCGGGGCTTGTTGCATCTGAATGTGACCTCTAGACAGAGCATTAATAACGAACGTGGCGCTGACCCAAGCTGACAAGGGGTGCGGCGGCTTGGCACCCGCTCCCGCCCTCCCTCCCTCACTTTCTGTCTCCCTCGCTCTCCTCTGAATGTCAGCGGCAGGGGGAGGGATTCAGGAAAACAAAGCTTGGCTAATAGTTTCCTCCTCTCTCAAGTGAATCAAAGGCGCTTTTCTTCGGGGAGGTGAGCGCCGGCGAGCCCAGCACCGCACCGGCGGGATGCTGTGGTACCCCCACACAGCGCGTGTCCGGAGGAAGACGGATGGCGAGAGGTTTGGCATCGGTTTCGCCATGCACCGGAGGCTCCTGTACCAGCGAGGGGAGGATGGAAGGAAGAGGAGCCCAAAGAGCTCGGGATCGTGTGCTCAGTGTTTGGAGGGCAGAGGAAAAGCCCGGCGGGGCAGCGCGGCAGGCAAGGGCCGTCAGCTCGCACCCTTCAGCTCTCGGCAGATGCAGGTTTGTACCGGAGCTGTTCCAAGGCTCTCCCTGCTCCACCCAGGCCTCGGCGAGGGTGGAGGGAGCTCGTAAAAGGTCCCGTAATGGGAGCTTAAGCGGATTAATAGATCAAGGCTACAGGGGAAAAACTAAGTGCACTTATTCCCCCTATGCCCAACGGTACCTGGTGTGATCCTCCCACAACCCTTGCGGGAGTGGGGATGGAGAGTGGTTCTGGCTATGGCACAGCCAAAATGTGCCATAACCCCATCCCGGAGAAAGACTGGCACTAAGGACTTGGCAACAACACCCAAGCCATCTCAACAGCATGGTTGGCATCACTGAGCTGCAGGTGTGCATCGCAGAGCTGCTCCACCACCTGCCCCCCATCTCAGGGTGGTTTGCAGTGTGTGGGTGAGCCAAGGCACAAGGAAGGTGAGTAACTGCTCCAGGGCCACAGAGCCAGTGGGTGGCAGAGCCAGGCAAGCACTGGGCTCCTGATGCCATGCCAAGGAAAGCAGTGGGGACTGTGTGTGGGCAGTGAGCCCACATCCCCACAAGCACCGAGGATGGTGCCGGAGGGACCATCAAGCACCATGGCTGTAGGTGATGCTCACCCTTCTTTGGGAAGGTGATGCTGGGACCAGACTGCCACACTCCCACTGTACCTCTCCTTCTGCATCTGGACACCAGTGCATCTCTGATGTGCCCCATGGCTACAAGCTTCCAGCAAAACTCCCCAGCAGCCCGGTCAGCTCAGCTCTAGTGCCATCTCCCCTTCTGCAGGCCCTGGCTGAGAACCCTGAGTTCCTAGGTCTCCCTTTCGGAGAAAGTGGCTGCTGGACCAGTGTATCAACATGTGTCAACAGAAACATCTACCCTGTGCCCTTGACCATGGTCTTGCTCTGTTCTTCTCCTTCTACCTTCCTTTTGCACTGTGTCCCCATCCTTTTATCCTGGGAGGGGATGGGAAGCCTGTCTGCTCCCCAAGAGGTGCTGTACCCTCCAGTCCAGCTTGGGGAACTTGAGCCTCCAGCATCAGGCAGCCAGTCCATGAGCTGCCACTCCTGGTGGACCCAGTTCTCCTCCTTCACCTGGTTCGGGTATTATTCCTGCTCCCCTATTGTTGAAAAAATAACACTCAAAATTAAAATGTAGGCTGTAAATTATAGTACTTAGCCAGCAGTTCCCCCTGACAGGCCTTTTGTGTTTCACTTGCTGACACTCGCTCGCAGTTTGCTCCTACGTGCTCGAGAAATGTTCAGTCAGGGGTGACAGAAAGTGCAGCTCTGGGGGCACAGCACTATGGGCACTATCCCAGGGGTGACACCTTGACTAAAAAGCATGAAGATCAGCCCCCAAAGAGTATCTTCTGTATCCAGGGAAATACTTCACATCTACCAAAAATTAACTACTCAGGAGTCTTCACGGGTTATTTAAGTCTGTGGTACCAGCTTTTTATATTGGTGCCCAGCTCCTCTGCCTCATCATGCTGACTCCATCCCATGGTTTCTCCAGATCCCTGGCCTGGAAACAGGCATGAAGAGCCTGAGCTTGGCTCTGTCCCAGGGACAAGGAGCAAAGAACCTCAGCAAAGTGCAGTAGGACCACAGGTGAGTGAGAAACTTCTGCTTCCACACCGCCTCTTTCCAAAGAACAAACCCACTTGTTAGATGCCAGGGGAGGAGGGGAAAACCCAGGGCCAGGGCAAGGACAGATACCAGACTTTAAAGAGTAATGAAAGTTACACAAGTTACACTGAAACCTCCTGGTTCATCAAGTTCACCACCAGCACTATCGTGGCTGCTCTGCACTGCCAGGGCTGCAAAACTCAGCGGAGGGGCTGGGGTGACAACAAACCCACCCAGCTCTCCAGGATGGTGCTTGCCTGCTGCTCACAAACTCCCTGCCAGCCTACCTGGAACTCCTGCCTGCACAGACTCCGACCAGGGGGAATTTTGCCTTCTAAGAAGCAGCCTCATCCTGCTGCCCAGTCTCTACACTCTGCCTGGCAGCTTTGGAAGGGGGAGAAACCTTGCGCAACTCTAGTTAATCAAACCCCTCCTGCTTTTAGGATCACAGCCACAGTGCAACGAGGCAATATCAGAAAATCACGCTAGCCCATAATTATACCAATCTCCACACTTTTTGACAGACTAGTGAATCAAAGTTTATTGCATAATAAAAGCGTCATTAAGCAAGAACTTTCCTCTTGCTAGGTTTCTGCTCCCCTAGTTAACTTTAATAACACAGTACCCCCCTTTATTGTCTCTCCCAGCAGACACAGTCCTGCCTTCTCCTGCTTGGAAACTCCGTGCAGCTCTGGGACTCTGGAGCAAAGCGGACAACTTTGGCATTTCATTATGCCAGGGCTTTTTTTCTCTTAACTCTCTAAGCGGGAAGGGGACGCGGTTTCACACCACACACATTAAAGCAGGGGATGGGCAGCAAGGCCAGGCTGTTAAGACTCACTTTCTATAGGATTCAGTTCTTACTTTTTTAACTCCCTGAACCAGCTGTCTGTGAAGAGTCTGCCTGGAGCAGCCAGGTCCTTACGCTGAGGATGGTGCCCATGTCTTGGAGCACAACCCTCTGCCACCACCTCCTCCAGCCCCTGAGGTTACCTCCAGAGTTTCACAACTGCTGAGAGTCAGAAACCCCCACCACGCCAGTCCCTGGAAATGCCAAACCAAGCATTGAAGCAGCTGCTTCCTGGCAAAGGGGAATTTGGCTTCTCTGCACAAGCCTGGTGTTGCAATCTCTGTTTCCCAGGTTGTAAGGGAGGGGAAAACATCATCAATCGGGCTTTACACCAGCAAATTGCCCTGCCCCATCCTGGCCCCTGGGCTGGAATAACGCTACGTGCTCCCACACTTCATCCTTCCTCCACACAGGCTTTGGCACCTCATTTTAAAACTCCTTAAGCGCGCCTCCAGAATCCAGCAGAAAACAGCAAGAGGCACTTTTTTTAGCAACCAGATGCAATCTCCAAAAAGAAAAGCGGCACTTAGAAAGGATCCCTCCAATGACCCTCCCCTGCTCAGCACCTGCTCGCCCCATTACCTGGCCCTGGGCCAGTTTGCTTGATTAAGGTCTATCTATTAAGTTTTGTGTCTATAGAGAGCCCTGCTCAGCAACACATAGGATTGGCACTGGGCTGTAGAGAGGGTTGGAACAGCTTAAAGGCGAGTGAGCCAAACACTCTGGGATATTCACAGGCAAAGTAATCCAATCCCACAGCTCCCATCGGCACCTGGGCAGCCGGTGCTCCAGAACATGTAATCACCATCCCAGCAGCAGGTGCATTTTCCAAGCAGAGCCGAACACACTAACATGCCTGTTTGCATTTGCCATCCCCAAACGACCCTCATTTCCATTTTAATTTCCCATTTACAATCGTCACTGGGCCAGGAGAGTCAGCAGCCGTACTAGTGGGATGCACGGGCTGGGGACGTGAGCTTGACAGCCCATCAACAGGACGTGACTTTGGAAAAAAAAAAAACAACAAAACACCAAAAAACACAACAACACTAAAGCAGTGAAAGAGCTGGCACAGGAGCGGCACGAAGGGGGGAAGTGGCAAGAAGGGCTGTGCTACACTCAGCACTTTTTAAAAACAGTCACAGCAAAGGCTCTGAATCAGGGCCAGGATGTAAAGTCACCCCACGTTGCTTGCAGCCCCAGCTCTCACGAGCACCCTGGCACACGGCTGTGGAGTGCCGGGGTTCACCATCCTTTCCCTAAATCCCGGAGCTGCAAATGCTCTCGGTGTGTCTGGAACAGATTGTGCTGATAGCACAAACCTCCAGAGAGTGGCACGAAGCTGCACCTCACGCTACAGGCACCAGAAGCTGCGAAATCCAACAAGCGAAGAGCCATCCCCATTCACTGTGGTCAGGTCCCTCCTTGTGGGACAAGTGTGGGCTCCAGATACTGCCCAGTGTTGGCACAGCTCCCAGAGTCAGAAAGGCCAAACATGCCACTGCCTGCCTTCCTCTAACCCCCCACACCAAGGCTTGCCAGGAACAAACCAGCACTGAGACAGATAGAATATGTCCCTACAGCTCCAGGCCCACTGTCTGCCTGTCTCCAGTGCTCAGAGACAGTCCAGAAATGACAACAGAAAAAAAAACCAAGTGGCTTACCTTTTTTTGCTGTCTCCATCTCCTCTTCAGTCCAGCGAGAGCTTTCATTCATCTCCAGAGAGGCTGGGAAGGAAGAAGGAAAGGAGAGAAGTCAGTGAGACTGGGACCCAGCTGGTTTGGAGGAGATACCCCAACACCCCAACCCCATCCCACAGCCTGTTTTTGGAGGCAAGAAAGACACTGCAGTGCAAAAGGGCTTCTGTGAGGAAAGCTTTCATGGTGCAGGCTCTCAAGGCTTTTCCACAGTAACAGCATCCCCTGGGATGTCTCTGGCTGAGGCACAACCTCTCCTCTGGGACTGGAAGACAAGCCACATGCCAACACAAGGTACCTAAGATGGAGCCAACTTTGGCTGTGTGCTTTGGAGGTGGCAGACACAGGGTGGGACTGTCACCCTCGGTGGAGACGGAGAAACAGCATCACCTCAGCAGTGACTCTGGCTGACCACGTCCATCAAGGGAATCAGTGTGTTTGACCACAGGCTCCCTTGGTGCCATCACAGGGTTCCCAGACATCTCAGAGCCACTTCCAGCCATGCTGGGGGCTCACCTGGAGCAGTGCCCATCGCAGGGGAATGTGTTGCTCTGGCCAGGAAAGGCAGAGAGGGGAGTCAGCACCTGATGGTCCCTCTCTCCCCCATCCCAAGCACCCTGCTGGGGACACCAAAGTTCTGCATAAAGCCTTCACTATGCAACAGTGCTGCTGGCAGCCTGGCACTAGGGCAAACCCTACAATAACAAACCAGGGCGTGAGTCAGAGACAAAAAACAACTCGGTAAGGAAACAGATTTCCGGCTCAGGCTGCCAAGGGGTTATTACTCTAAACAACAGGCAAAGCATTATTTCAACAGTGATGAGAGATATTTTGACAGTGTCCTTTTAAAATGGAAAACAGGCTGATAGGTTCAGGATAAAGGATATGGGCAAGGAGAGAAGGAAGCATCTTCCAAGAAACTCCACAAGAAACTGAGACCCCATGGGAGGACAAGGCAGACTGTGATGCCCTCAGCACCAGGCAGGGGAATCTCATTCACAGCCATCTGAGCATGGCTGCAGGTGTCACCTCCTGGATGCCAGTGCAGGTCACAGCTTCCCCAGAACCTCTGTCCCTTGGGACACCAGCTAAGATGGAGGGAAATTGATACCTTGCCTCTTCCCCTGGCTGTGGGCAGAGCTGGGGCCACCTCTCTCATTTACATAAAATTGAGTGTCCCCAATGTGCTGCACTGGGCCCTTTGCTCAGCTTGAGGACAACTGTTATTGCATGGTAAAGAAATGTCAAAGAAACAGCCTGTTTGGGTTGATTAATGGTATTTACTGAGGTTGCACAGTTATGAAACAGATGCCTACGGGGAGCTCCGGCACATTGCAGTTAAACCACAATACGGTTTTGTGTTGTTTTTTAATGTTCAATTGGTATTTAAAATGCAATAACTTTCTTAGCCAGCCTAAATTAAAGCACTACTGGAGAGACATAAAGTGAAACCAATTGCTCAGATATGTCACTGGAATTGATCCATTCCCTTTTCCCAATTTACCATGATCTAAAGTCTTTTTCCTGTGTTCGCAGTGAAGTTTGTTGAGGATTCTGAGATGCTGGGATGAAAAAACCCCAAACAAATGAATCCCATCTAAGTTACTGGCATTATCTACTGCTTCTTTGCAGCATTGCTTAAGATTGAGAAGGAAAGCAGGGCTCTGTTGTGCTGGGAACTATTTATATCGCCTGTATGAAAACAGAGTGCTCGCAATCAAGGCTTCAGCCAGTTGTCAGCAGAGGAACAGGGAGGCAAAACACCTCCGGATGATTTATAGCACATGGAACAGAACAAGCAAGAAACTGCACAGCAAGGAATATGAGAGGAGTCACCCGGCTTTTATTTTTACTCGCCTTAGGTAGCATGGTAATAATTTTGTACTTGATAAAGAGTAACAAAACTAAGGAAAACAAGCCAAATCTCTTGATGTGTTGGCTTCTTCCAGTCAGTGTGTGAGCAGTTTCCCTGGGCGAGCACTACCGGTGCTGCAGGTAAGAGAGGGAGATGCACCTGATGTGGACTTGCAGATGCCACCCTGACTTCCCACCTGACCCAAGACAGGTGCTGTGGTGCCATAGCCAATCACTGCTTGTGACTGCAGTGGCTATGGCCAGCACGCTTTGCCTCATCTGAAGCTGCTCCCAGGTTCTTCCCACTGAACTCAGCCACCCCGCAGCCTTGTACAGGTAGGATGGGAAGGAAAATAATGACCACTGCACCTGGCTGGCTCTGGATGGGAGGACCAATGTGGGAAACACTGCTTTTTGTGTAGAACAAGTCCAACCTGGGGTGCACAGCATGAGTGCAGCTGTAACCTGCTGCTGCCTGACCACAGCCATCACCTGCAGAGATGAAGCAGGGACCAGCCCAATTCCCAAGGCCAGGGGGCGGTCAGGAACCCTGAAGGCTCCTTGAGGTCCAGGCAAATTTGAAAACACAGAGGGCAGAAGAACTGGCAGGGCCCCAGGCAAGCCCTGGAGGGCAGAGCAGGCTCCTGCTAAGACCCTGAGGGTACTCGTAGCCTGACTCACTGAAGAGGGAAACACACCTCCGGGTGGAGGAGGTGCAGGAGCCCTGCACGACCTCAGCCAACAATGTGCTGCTAAAAACGACAGCTTCCCTTTTAATCTTTCACAATACTTTCCCTCTGAGGCAGTAAAACCCTTTAACACTCAGCCAGGACATCCCAGGCTTCCACATACCTCTCCTTTACCCTGCTGGATAATTCACCATGTCGCCAAACCTCACCGCTGCCTCCCTGAAAAGGAGGATTTCACAAAGCAAAACCCTCTGTGAACAAGGAGCAGAGCAGGGTGATGCCCCATCCCAGCACACACCCCAAAAAAAGCCCTGCCAAGACCCGCCCCCCCATCCCCACAGACGCTGCTACCCACCCAGCTCGGCGCTCTGCTGCGGGGTGGCCGCCTCCTCGTTGTTGGCTTCGTTGGCCATGGAGCGGGTGATGCGGCCTTTGCGCCTCCCCTGGCTGTTGGCGGTTTTGCGACCCTTGGATGTGACAGTTTCCTTCTCATCGTTGTCTTCCCCAGATGTGTCATCGTTCTTGTCCCTGCAAAACCGGGGAAGAAGTAAAAACGTCGTGGGGTTGATCTCATTTTTAGGTCAAGCAATCGTGTGTTTGGGATTTTATTTTTTTTTCTTTTTAATTTTTGTTAGTCTTTTGATGGGGGAAGGTCTGCTTTTTTTTTTTTTTTTTTTTTTTTTTTGGCACACGCAGGCTCTTTTCCCAGCTGGGAGTGGGCTGGATTCGTGGTGGGGTGATTTGCAGTGGGGTTTGCTTTCTGCAGCTGGCTGCAGCTCCACCACCAAGTGCACGCAGAGACCTGACAGAGACAGGTTTAATACCAGACCATTCAAATTCATCCCTGCCTCCTCCTCATTTATCTTCCTGAAAGGGACCTGCTGGTAAATGTCTACGCAGCCTAGATATAATGAAGCCAGATGTTCTTTTAAACCAAGTATTAAGCCCATTACAGCTAGCTAACAGTCTGCGTGCCAACCTTTCCCCACCACAGCTCTGCTGCTCCTGTTGGGTGGGAGGGTGGCAGGACCAGCTGAAGCCCTTTGTCTGGGAGCACTCACATTGACATCAATAATGCTAAAAATGAAGTGCCACCTTCGGCTGTGCCCAGATTGCTCTCCTCCAGCTCCCTGAGGCTCTTCCAGCAATTAGTTGTTGGAGGATCAGAGGGGCCTTGTGGGTAGATTTAGTTTATATATATATATATATATATATATATATATATATATATAAGTGTAACAGAGTTGCTTTCCCAGTTTGGGAGCAGCAGGAAAGAGGAATGAAGCAGAGCAGGCTCTGCCTTCCCCTCCCTGAAGAAGAGGTGAAGTGGGCACACATGGTCCTGCATGGGGTCAGGCATCCCTGGACCATGTCATGTCCCATCATTGCATCCCACTGCTGCATCCCACCACCACAGCCCCAACCCTCCTTACTTTGTCAGTTCTTCTTTGTCATTTTCTGTTTCCTGCTTGTCTTCCTCCTTCTCTCCCTCCTTCTCCTTTTCTTTCTCTTTTTCATCTTTCTCTTCTTGGCTGCTCCGGGGCATTTGCTGCTGCTGCTGCAAAACAAGAGACATAAAACAAACCAATCCCTGAGTGCTGAGGCAGATACATCACAGCACCTGGGCCAACCTAAACAAAGTGGAGAAACAATGCTGGGGGGCAAGCAGCCAAGAGGAAAGAGTGCTGCAGGCAGAGGGTGCAGGCAGGGCACTCCCAGAGACCATGGGGGCTGAAAGCTTTTTGGGGAGATCAGAGGATAGGGAGGAAGGCAGGTGAGAACAACCCTCTGCTCCCTGCAGATGGTGGCTTAGCAAGACTGGTCATGACTTGCACCCAGTGGGATGCATTTTGCTGGAGCACTAGAGACTACGGGGGCACCAGAGATGCCCCGAGGCTCAATGATTCCAATGCTGCCATTTTTTTCCCAAGCAATTGACATGGGCCATGGGGAAAGTTTACAGCACTCTCAGCAAGAAGGGAAGATGCCTGGTACCCTGCCCACTCTGTACTCCCTGGCACCCTGGGAGGAGGCCTTGCACACAACCTCCCCAACACTGCTGCTGTTGCTGGGACCGAAGGCACTGTGATACCCAAGGGAGGGCCGCAATGATTATAATAGTTCTGGATTTTGTTTCAACATCTGCAGGAAGGAGGATGCTGGGGAGGCCTGGTTCCCCTGACCTCCCTTTCCTCTGGCGACCGGCAAATGAGAAACATTTTATAGAGAAGTAGAAATTAGAGACGGTAGAAATTAAAGAAGTAGAAATTGGAGACCATTCTGCTCCTGGCTAATGCAAGGCTGCTCGCTCCAGGAAACCCACCCTGGCTCGCCCAGCCCCTGCCTGAGCTGCAGAGCTTCCACCACCCCCTGGGAAAGGGCTTGGGGATGTAACGGGGTGGGGAAAATTGCCTTCAAGTGGCTTTATCAACAGAAAGTATGATCCCAGGTGGCCTGGTCTGGCTGGCACAAAGCCATTCAGTAAGTGTGGATGAGGTGTGCCCACATCCAGCGGGAATGGTCTGTCCCTGATCCACAGGAACTGGGAGGCTGCCTCAAACATGATTGTCCCCACAGCAGTGATGCTGGGTAGCAGCTAGATCATCCACCCCAACAGGCTGATGCTAAAATGAGAAGTGTGGCACTGTCAAAATGGACAGTTTAACAAAAACCTTCTGATTCTTTCAGGTCCTAGATCAACTGAAGTCCTTATAACACATACACTGCCATCCCCCAAATCCTGTGGACTTTCAATTCCTTCTTGTAAAAGAGGAAAGCAGCTATGTTGCCAGGATCAGTGATGGGCAGCACATGGGTGAGCCTGGCAGCCTTGGCCAGCCCCTGTGCCACCTCCATGCCAGCACAGGTGGAAACACACCCATGCAGCATCAACTCGCACCCCCAGAAGCAGCTCTGTTGGATGCAGGGCTGGGAAGATCCAGGACAGGAGAAGCTGGGAACACTGGGGGTGTGCAATCAGTTGGTTTAGATCTTCCAAAGTCTATAAATCAATACAGGTAGGGTAAAGGTCTGTCTCCTGCAGCAGCTGGCCAAGGGACAACATGGTACCTGCGTGCAAAGCACTGCCCTTGCCAGGCACAGCCAGGTGGGTTCGGGAGGTGACAGGTCTGCACTGGCTGCAGAGGAGCAAGGGGCACCCATCACCCAAGTTTCCCTGAACTCTCTGACTCCCTGAGTCATGTCGTGGCTAACCCTGAGCATGGGTTCAGCCCAGACAAACACCCACGAAGTAGAGGGCTGTGACCAGCGAGGAGGAGGGCAAGGAGCAGGGCAGGCTTGGCTCCAGCTGTCACCTCCCACCTGCATCCCCTTCACCAAGGGCTTCAGTAAGGGAGAGGAGTTCAGATGAACTTCACAGTACTATCATCCCATCATGTGTATTTTCTTCTGAAGGATGCTCTGAAACCCTGCATCCTGGAGATTTCAGCTGTAAATCTAGCTGTGACCATGAGTCTTGCCCCAGCATCAAGCTGGCACAGGCTCCCCAGGGAAGCTTCAGCATCATCTCATCTTTACTCTGTGCTTGTTCAGCCCAGGGGGCTGTCACCTTAAGGAGTCACTGCAGCTCTTCCCCAGGGGGCACTCTGGTATGGCAGGATGCTGGTGAGCTCCCCATGCCAGCCTAGAAAAGCTGAGGTGGAAAGGGAGGGAGA
Source organism: Heliangelus exortis (assembly GCF_036169615.1). Taxonomy (NCBI): domain Eukaryota; kingdom Metazoa; phylum Chordata; class Aves; order Apodiformes; family Trochilidae; genus Heliangelus; species Heliangelus exortis. Next base: position 10,449,064 of record NC_092440.1, on the reverse strand, counting down.
GGCGCAAGTGGCCACAGAGGCAACACAGGTGCTTCCCCAGAGAGGCATCTGACAAGGTCCACAGTGACAAGGACAGGTAAACTCGGGTGGCCTGGCTTCAGAAGGCCACTGAGCATCCCTCTTCTCCAGGAGGTTCCATGCCCAGCCTGGTGGGACATCAAACAAGGGCTTCTGCCAGCACAGAGGAGCATCTCAATCCAAGGATGCCCTCTAGTGCTTGCCCTGCTCCAGCCATGGCAGGGAGCCCAGTGCCAGGGGGAGAGCTGGGCCAGCACAGCACCCTGTGTACAGTGGGATGGGATGGCTCTCACTTGCCAGACCTTTCCTGCTGGGCATAAATTGGGCAACACCACCAGTACGAGGGATGGGAAGTGTCCCCTGCTCCACCTGTAGCTAATGTTCATATCTTCATCTGAAAAAAGGCTCCTGGCCAAATGCTGCATTGAACCATGGCAAGCATGTGCTAAAGCTTGGCTGCATGGTACAGCACCCCTAAACACCTCAGGAAACACCTCCAGGGACAGCCACACTCACGAATGCCACCACACATCCCTTCCAAAGCACCTGGAGATATGTGCTGGGCTGGTGTCAGCACTCACAGCCCTGGGGAGCCAGTGGGCATGCGGGGGTCTCACACAACAGCACAAGATCTCAGCTACAAGGTCCCCTCTGGAGGCTGACCATAGTTGCCACCTTGGCTCATCCTTACTGCATGCTCTACCCCAAACCTCAGAGAGGTCAGCACCGGAGCCAGACCATGGCATGGCACAGCAGAGGGAACCCACCAGCCAGCCAGTCCCCTCTCCCAGCACATGGCTGCCCCCACGGGAGGATATTCTTAGTGCTGGATGTGGACCAACTCTGGATGATTCAAGGGATGGGACGCCATCCCAAAGCGTGACAGGCCAGGAAATGCTTCCCCAATTACCGGCCGATGTTTCCCTCTGATTCATGCTGCCCCGGCTAGAGGTGGACCAGCAGGTGGGTCGGCTCTTGGCGGACGTGCCAAAGGCCAGCACCAAAACTGCTCATCTCCCGGCAAGCTTCAACCTCTATCCACCTACATCCCTGCCGCCCTGGGGCTGAGGCACCCACCTCCCAGGAGGCAAAGCAGGTACGTGCTCCCCACCCGGTACGGAAAGGTGAAGGGATGTGCCCGAGGCCAGGGAAGGTGCCTGTGGGGAGGACAGGGCTGTCCCTCCTGTCCCTCCCTGCCAGTTCTAACCCCCGGACCGCCCTTCCTCCTCAGCCTTGCCGCCGCTTGTTTTTGCTGCCGACACATCCTGTTTATTTTAAAAAGGCCCCCGGACAAAACTCGCACACGGGGCCGATCCTGCTCCGAGTCCACGGGGACAGGCGGCCTCTTCCCCCGTGCTCCGGCCTGAGCTCCTCCGTAATTACAACCATCTGCTCACCTCTACCCCAATTTCCCACCGGCCCCGGAGCAGCTGGAGAGGAGCAGAGAGCTGCCAGGCCTCCCGGGAACACGGCCCGCTCCGTGGCCAGCCCTCGACGGGGCCCGCAGCCCTGCGCGCAGGCTGGCCCCGGCCCCAGCCCCAGCTCCCCTCCGGAGGGACACGGCTCGCCCGGCTCCATCGGGCTGGCACCACACGGGGATTTCAACCACTCTAAGGCTCTGCCTCCAACCAGGCTTTTGGGGGACGTGGGACTCCAGGTAGGTCCCGGACAAGAAAACACCGGCCCTGCCGAGGACCCAACAAACTCGCCGCACTTCCCGGCAGCGGCTCTGGCTGAGAGAAAGACGCGGCGAGGAAGAGGTGCAGCTCCTCCCACTTTGTTTACTTCCTCCGCCGAGGCACTGCCTGCTTCGGGAAGCGGGACGGGTGGGCAGGAGGAGGTGGGGGAAGCAGCTCCCCACCTTTACGCTCCCCAGCCCCGCCGAGACGCCTTGGCACAGTGACGGTGAAAACAGCCGGAAACCCCTTTCCGGCCGCTCCGACATGTCCCCTGCCACCAAAGCGCCCTGTTCGCACGCTCACCATCAGCTCCGGACCCTCAGGGCTCCCCCATTTCACTCACCTCCCCGCTCCCCGGCTCCCGCGAGCGGCCGGTCCCCAACAGCCCCATCGCCAGCTCCCGGCCCCTGCTCACCGCCCAGCCATCCGGGCGCGCTGTGCCTCACATTCTCCGGCTCTGAAGGCTTCCTGACGATTTGCATAGTTAAGCCGTAAACTAACCACAACATTCCTCTTATGATTTTGCAATCTGCTGGAATAACGTGGTCGCTCTAAGTCGAGTCGATGAATCATCATCTATAAACCACAGCTCTCGTCACCGAGGCTTTCAGTGCTGGCTGCAGCCAGCGTGATTAATCCACCAGGATGCCAAGCTGAACCTACGGCGCAGGGCTATTTATTTTCCAAATTTGCAAACCTCCGGAAAAAGACTGCTCCTGCCTCCCGCATCCCCTCTGCAGGGAGATACGCTGGGCTGCAGCAGGAGACCGAGGACCGTGCCAGATCCCTGTGCTGAAACCTCTTTACTGCCCACAGGGCATCCCAGTGTCATCTGCTGGACCATGCACCTTGCAGCTGAGGCACCCGTGGTGCCCTCACCCGGTCCCCTTCGCTCCCTGCACCGCAGCAGCCTCAAAACATCCACCAAAACACCACTGGTGCCAGCACCACATGGTTGCTTAGCTCTGGTCCTGCCAGGGACAGGACAGGCACCATCTCACAGCAGCTCTCCCCATGATGCTTAGGCCATCCCCAGGAGTCCTGGTCCTGCCCCAGGACCACCAGCTCCACCAGCCCTTGCCATACCACTTGCTGCTCAGGTCATGGTGATGGCACTGTGAAAAAAATGCATCCCCAAGCCCAAGTGCTAGCTGGGGGTTACATCTCTCTCACAGCAGGTTTTGCGGGGGCATTTTCTGCTAGCAGGTGTGTTCACCTGCTATCATTGCCCTGGCCTCTTAAAGAAGATGAACACACTACTGAAACCACCAACTCCTGTTCGAGCCTGATGTCACAAGCAAGCAAACCATGACCCTCTATGCCTCATGCAGAGGAAGCCATGTGTGCCAACAACTCATTTTAGTGCAGCACAGGCCCATCCCCCAGGCACTGCAGGCAGCAAGCCCTGAAGTTTTTGGTCAAAGGCAACCCCTGCCACAGGCTCACAGCATTAGCATGGTGACATGTGCCAACCTTCTCCCTACCATGTCACACCAAAGGCCTCAACAGGGGCTTTGGAGGGAGCTGTGCCCCCCCAGTGCAAGCCCTGGCCCTTCCAGCAGCCAGGAGTGCCTGCAGCACACCAGCTCTTTGCTTCTCCCCTGGGTGACTTCAGACCAATGGCATTTATGATGTTCTCCAGGGGCATTTGGCTGCGGAGCAGGCTCAGGCCAAGGTCATTGCATGCAACCAGAGAGTTCCAAATTAAAACCAGCTTGAGATAAGCTGAAGACAAAAGGCTTGTGCTACCCTGGGGTTTGCTTTGCTGCTCCTCCAGGAGCCCCAGCACACCTGCAACAGTCACGTGCACAGGCACTTGCTGGCATCACCCTGAACACCCCACAAGTTCTGATCCAGGCACTGCAGGCACCTGCTGTTGAGGTTTAGTGCCACAGGGTCCCCAGCAAACACTGCTCTCCACATCTCCATATCCATCCCTTGGAGGCATGCATGGTACCGAGTGCAGAGAGGATGACTTAGAAACACACACATATATCACACAACTGACTCCCAAGGCCTGGAGCCTTTGATGGGATGTCTGGAAGGCCCTGGACCTCACTGCCACCCATGGCCACCCAGCCTGGCTTCTCACAGCCATGCGCGGCACCCTCCGCTCATGGGAGAAACCACAAAGCAAAACAAGCTGCTGCCAAAACAACAAGGAGAGGAAGAGGAATGTCTGCTGGCGACTTGGCTTTGATCACTCACATCCCTGGGGCTGGGTTTGATGCTGTTGGCTGCAGAAGCAAGATGAAAAATCAAAGGGCCAGGCTTGGGTCTGATAAGGAGAGTGATAGCGAGCAGGGGGCTCGCTTGGTTCAGTTCTGGCTGCCACGGCCCAGAGCTGTGCTGCTCCTCCACCAGTAAACAACAAACTCTGCAAGACAGCAACCACTACATGGCAGAGATGGAAAATGTGTGCCCAGCATCCCAGGAGGCACAGAATGGGCCCTGCACACACTTGCCAGCTCAGCCCTCTGGCACCACATGCCACAAAATGCAGCCAGTGCCCGCAGCAAAGCACCCTGTGCCACCTCCCATGCCACCAGGGACGAGGAGAGAGGCTGGCTGTGAGTCTGAAGAGATGCCAGACCCTGCAGCACCACTCCCCACAGCCTGACCACATCTGGTGCATACACCCAAGTGTGGGCTCATGTCTGGTGGCACCAGGAGCCTGTTTGGGAGCCCTTTGGGCTTGCATGGTTCAGCCCAGCCAAGTAGGCACTGATGCCTTCCCACCACTTGCTCCTGCATCTCAGTGAAGCATAGAAGAGATTTTTACAGGACCCTGCTTGCTTGGATCCCTCCTTAAATCACCAAGGGCTTTTCCATAAGAGGAAATGTTTTTTTTCTGGGTCGCTGCTGGGATTTTTAAAAAGTGATTTGATTGCTAGTGAAGGGAAAATGACCCGAGGGGAAGAAAGCGTAATTTTTGGAAGCAGTGGAGATGAGCCCCCACTCTGTCCTGGGTGGGGAACACGTGTTTTCTCTTCCCTGCAGTTTGCTTTACCCAGCTCCCTGTGCTCACAGCCCATGGCCGCATGTTGACCCCCCTCTGGGCCTTCCCAGCAGAGGAAGGTGCTGGGTTGGGAGCTTGTGGGATGCAGAGCAGGAGCCACACACCCCACAGACACACCAGGAGCAAAGCTAACCCTGTGTCCTCATGAAAGCAGCAGGATTTTCAGCTGTGCCTGCTATAGAAAGCAACTTAGCAATGATGTGACCCATTTCCTGTCACTCCCAGTCCAACCTGGATCACAACAACAGATAAACCAACTCATCCCAAAATTCAACTGCTTCTATCACTGCCTGTTCCTGCCAGGAAGGTCCCCTACTTGGATCGGTAACACCCAGCTTGGATCTCAAACCCCATCCTGAGGAGTACTCACGTGGGCACAGGCATGGAGGAGAGCTTGCTGAGAGGATGCATCGACCTGCTGCTGAAGAAACACGAGTCCAAATGTGGGGGCTGACCAGAATGCAGGGGTTCACGTCACTTGGAAGTGACTACTTGATTATCACCAACTGCAGACACAATTAGGCTGCACGGAAGAACCCGGCTGTGGTGGCCAAAGGGCTCATCTGCAAGTTGTCTGTCAGCAGCCTGTGCCAGTGCTACCCTGGACAGAAGCGACTATGTGTCCCTGCCTGCTGCTGCCTGCCCTGCCTGTCCCCAAAGGCCTCACTGCTGTCCCTGTGCTGCCAGCAGCCCATGAGGCTGTGCTGGGACCAAGGGACCCGGCAGCCATCATCCTGTGGCAACACATCCTTCTGGTTTTTTCCCAAATATGGCCATATTATTCTCCTTTAATCACCCCCAAAACTGCAGCTGGGATTTCAGGAATGTGAGTTTCCATTGTGTTTGCCCAACTACGCTGCCTGGAGAGGTGGCAGGGCTGCAGGAAAGCTGCAACACCCTGGTAATGGAGGAAGGGGCATGATGCACCTTACGGGGTGTACCTGGGGAATGGGATTTGGGAACGATGGGAACCCAGACTGAAAGAGCAGGCATCAGAGGGTGTTAGAGGATCAGTATCAGCTCAGACATGGCTGTGCCTCACACCTTGCCTTCCTTCTCTGTGCAGGCACCCCAGTGCTCAACTTCACCTGTGAGAGGGGTTACAATGACCCCTGGGTGACAGCCCTCTGCCAGTACTTCAACCCTGCCATCCCAGCATCATTTCCAACCACACAAACGGTACCATTACAGACCACCCCTGCTCAATGCAATGATAATTTCAGCACTCTTTTAAAATACAGGGCTCAAGTCAGCACAGGCTTAAATGCTCACAGAATAATTTACTTGTATTTGCATCACCAAAGTTCACTGGCATCCTGAGCTGTTTCTGTATGATGTGCTGCATCACTAAACTAGGATTTAATGACAAGCATCTCCCTGTGTCTGAAAGAGAAGTTGTCAAACTTTCTTGTCACTAACAAGAGGCCTGTCCCCAGGCTGATGAAAATCAAGTGTTTCCCAGAAATCAGTATCATTCATCTCGTTGTGGTTAAAGGAGCAGGGACACACACACTGTCTGTGGTTTGGTGCAGTTTGCTGAGCTCTGGCAGATTCTGGCAGAGGTGATGGCAGGGAAGGCTGGAATGCTCTGCTTCTGAACCAGGACAGGGTGCATGGAGACCCGGAGGCACAGGCAGGCAGTGCCCATCCAGCAGCCCGAGTCCCTGCCAGCTCTGGCACTCCCATGAAAAAAGTAAATGGGTTGTTTATAAAAATCTGGGCTGGAGCTCTTTATCCCCGCCGATGAGGGGAATGGTTTGTGTTTGGGGAGGGCGGGCCAGGCGGCGGGACGGATAATTTGATTTGAGTTTTGGCAGGGGTGGGGAAGAGGGTGGGCCTGGGAAAGGCTGTCAGCCCTGGCAGGGGATCTGCTGGCTGCCTGGGCAGCCCCAGTCCCACCAGCACAGCTCCAGCACCACTCCCCAGCAGAGGAAAGCTCCAGTGTCTCTGGGTGCCATGGAAAGAGTCCTTGAAAGCATCAGTGCCAGCGCACGGGGTGCTTTTGCTGGGGAACACAGCAGCACCAAGGGTGACAGCACGTCCTGCCAACATGGCCCATGATTTCATCCCCCCTGCATCACCCCAGGCCAGGCAACCAACCTGTCACCAGTGAGAGCATCAGTGGCATTGCCTTCACCTCCCCATCCCGGCACCACATGGCACCCGGGCAGCCTCTGCCCTCAGGAATTCACCAGCATCACTGCAGAGTCCACAACTGGTGAGCTGCAGCTGCTGCACGTGGGCAATGCCATTCCAAAGCCAAAGCTCATTTATTCTGGAATAAACCCCCCCACAATCTGTGTGGCATAATCATTGAGTCACTTTCCTTCCAGCAGGGTTTCAGCCCAACACCAGCACAACCACGGCTGGTGGAGCAGCTTGCCCAGAGAGCCAAGCACCCGGTGCTGATTGCCTGGCTGCAGAATTAGGGGTGTTTGCAAAGAAATACCCCAAAGAGCAACCACAACAGCCCACCAGGAGACAGATCCACAGAAGGGCCTTTCCTTACAACCTCATGCAAATTTATGCTTATTGCTCTATATTCAGTATTGGATCAGATTGCTTCAACCATGACTCAAACTTTTTTTTTTTTTTTTTTCCCAATGAAAAATTACATGCTTGGAAGTCATTCCTCTTCCAATTGATTCCCTCCCTTTCAGGGTTAAATGGCATTTTCCATTCTCAAACACCGAGGATTATTTTAGAAAGGATCTTCAATTCAGGATCCTGAATATTATGCATAAGGATCCTGTGCCTTTCATTCATCACTGCTGGGGAAGGGGGCTGGGAGTGCTCCGAGCGGGCGGCTGCTCAGTTTGCTGAAGAACTGGAAGCAGAATCATGTGTAGTCCCTGCTTTTGGCAGGAGATTTTTAGCAATAAGTAGCAGCTTTATGAGGAATATCCTTTGCCAGGGGACCATCAGCCAGGGAGCAGTGGGATTCTTATTTTTTAATGGACTTTTAATAAGTAGGCCACAATGATAATATTGACACCCAAGAAGCTTCATTTCTACGTGTAATTATCTCCACTTTGTTCTCAAGCTCCCCGCAGCCTCCAAGAGCAAATAAGACCACCAACCTCTCCGTGAGAAAAGAAGCAAGAAAAGAGCATAGAGCCACTTAAACACAGTTTGTGTCAGACCTCATCTGCTCCTCTCATCCCATATCAAAGCCAACCTCTCCTCCCCTCCTTTAAATCAATTAAATCTCACTTTTAGCATTTAGCTGCTTGAACCCTTACCAGCAGGAAAATCCATGGGCAGTGCTGGGAATGTGGTGCCATGTGTCCTGATGTTGAAGGTAGACTGTTTGCAGCCCCATCTCCCTGCATGCTGTCTGTCCTTGTGCTGTCCCACTAAGTTTCCTGTCTTTATCCCATCACCATCTCTGATGGCTGAGACCAGGCAGGTGAAGGCAGAGCCCCTGGCACTGGTGCAGCCCAACACCACTGCTCCCCAGCCACAGCCCTGACTCTTCATGAGGCCACATGGACAAGGGGATGAAGAACCTGAACATCCCACCTTCCACCCAAGCATCCAACAGCAATGGGAAATATTCAAAGCTTCATTTCACCACCAGACTCAGGGCTCTGACTCTTTGCAAATCAATAATGTTCCAGTCTACGTCTGCTCCCATGCAGGTGCAACCTGCTCCCTTTCAGTGATCAGCAGCCTCCCTCTTATTGATTTACAAATATTGCTGTCCTCTGCATGCAAGAACAGCCCTGCCATCTATTATGGTCAATGCAACAAGTCCTGCCCCCAAAGGCTGGCACTGAACAAGGCTCCACAGGGCAGCACACCATCTCTGCTCCCAGACTCACAATCCAGGGAAAGCTTTGTGGGAAATTCTGCAACTAGAGATGCTTTAGATACTTGTAAAAACCAAAATACAAAGAGCAACTGCTGGGTGCAGGAAGGGAAAGGCTGTGGCCACAGAGGTAGGTAGATAGGAAGGTAGGTAGGTAGATGGAGCAGAGCATTAGATTGCCTCTCTCCCTTCCACACTTGTTAATCGTTCAACTTAAAATTGAAACCAGAATGAGCTGTGCTAAATGTCTCCACTGCTAACAAGAAACAAATGTGGCCTCATGTTCTAGTTGCTGTGATCTAACAAAACAGACCATGGTAAACACTATAAAAATGTACTGGAGGGAACCACCCTGTGTTTGCTGGGAGAGGGACTGGATAATCTAATAGGGCTTTATCCATCTCTAATGTCTCTGAAAAAAAGAAGGGAAAATTGGGCCCCGTCCATGAGATTCGTCATGTGCTAACTATTCTGATGTCTTAATGCTGCAGAAATCAAACTGGAGTGAGGCTACCTATCTGCCTCCCAATCAGGATCTAGACCCAAGTGCTGCTTTTTATGGCCATGCAGCTTGAGGAGCTGCTGCTCTCAGTGGTGGCTCAGGCCAGGCCAGTTTTTCCATCCTTATCCCCATGTTATCTAGAGATACGCTCTCTTTGTGGTTACCTCACTTTCCTCATGACATGGATAATTGTCCTATTCATGGAGCTGGGGATCCACCAGTGGGATCTTCCTCTGGCTGGAAGCATTCATGGGGACAAGGTACCTGTCCCAAAGGTTAGCACTTCTCTGGGTACCTGGGTATTGTGTTATCAGCAGCAACACCAGCACGGTCATGTCTAGATTTGTATCTTGGCCATGGTAATGGCAAAGGATGATTCAGTCACCTACCCCCAGGCATCTCATGGTGTTCTGGGTATCTGCCCAGCCCTTAAACCAAAGGGTTAAGGGTCTCCTCTAGCTTCACTGCCACATCTGCCAGCCCCTATCAGGATCTCAGACATCCCCCAACACTTCAGATGGATTTAGATGCCTCTGCTCAGGCAGTCACCAGAAGTCACTCCCACCCAAGTCATTCTCCTCCCATACCCCTGCCCATAGGAAGAAACTTGGGTAGACTCTGCAAGGCAGGAGCTCCATCCCTGTCAGCTGCCATCTCCAGCAGGAAGGGAAACAGTCCCTGCTGGGTTCCTGCACAAAGTCACAGTCTTCACAAGCAACCCCATGCTATTCCTGATGCATGGCCAGGTTTTCTGCGTTCGGTCCATCGCCTTTTTCAAACATCTTGGGTTTATTGTTTGCTTTTTTTAAAGCTACCGTGACCTTGGCATGCGGACAAACAAACATCAGCTGCCAGAAAACAGCACGTTCTGAAAAGCTACACAGAGCAAAACCAACCGCAGCCCCACTGCAGCCCACAAGCAAGATCTCCATCTGCAGGGAAGGGGGAAAGAAGCATTTGGGGTGCTCAAAGAAAATGCTGCAAAACGCTGCAAACTTCTTGCTCAGTCCGTGGGATGACGTTTCCACGGGCTCCTCCAGCTCTTACCTGGCTCTTCCCGCGTCGCCGGTAATTCCTTCTTACAAGGTTCTTGTAATTCTCATTCTTCTTGGTCAGGTAGTAGTACAGGACACAGTCTGCCACCGTCTGCAATGACAGAGGAAAGTCAGGGAACAGAAGGTCCCATCCCTTCGCACTGCTGGGGCGCAGGCATCCAGGAGCAGTGCTCAGGCCCTACCACTGCCAGGTCTCCTGCTGCTTCTGAGGATCTGCAGCCCAAACAGGCTTCCCTACACCTCCCTCCCAACCCCCTTCAGTGAAGCTGGAGGAGGGGGACAATGTACATTGTTCTAGTAAAAAGGCTTGGCTCTTCCCAAGGACACACTGGGGCCATCCCGCAGGCGGTGGGGGGGCAGAGCAGAGAGCACCCCGTGCTGGGGGCAAAGCAGGGGGAAGGGCTGACCCCAGATGACTGTGGCAACTACAGGCAGAAGGGGAGTTGCCTGTCACCCTCTGTTGCAGTTATGCAAGGCACAACCTGCCATGCCACTGTCAGCTGGGGTTATTTCCAGCTGTTAAGTTTGCTGGCTTGAGCGCACACGACTTTCTGGTGGACAGATCGAGATCCCAGCACTCAGAAGCCACCATCCCAATGCTCTGTCCTGGATCAGACACACTGGGAAAATGAGGAGCTGGCTGTGGTTAGGATATATTCTGCTCCTGAACAGCACAGAGAGTGCCATGCTGGGAAAGTCCTTTGCTAAACTAGGTGGGCACCTGAACACTGTTCTTGGGCTACACCCTCATACATCAGATGAGTGCTTGCATGAACAGAAATAATCCCACAGATCCATCAGGGTGCTGCTGTGTGCTCCTGGGTGCACCCAGGGGCTGTTCTCTCTCTATCCCTGTGCAACGAGTGGAACCATTTGCAAAAACAGATTGTAACTTTTAAAGTGTTAATTGGACCTCCTTCTCATCTAGCCCTGATTATACGCATGTACATGAACACAAAAACTTAGTCATCTGTTCCAAGGGCTAAGATCACTATTTTTTATAATGCAATTTAAAAATCTATTAATTCATTACATTGAGCCATACTTTGCATCTCTCTCCAACAGGATAATGGATGTGTTCTGTATCATAATTACAGCCTGATTTATAAACGAGTACAAATAAAATTAGAAGACATTTTACAGCTTGGAACACTGACTGGATTGTGAGCATCATCCAAGTCCCACCACTTGCAGCTTTAACAAGTGGAAAAGGCTGAAAAGAGCCTGATATCTCACAGGGACAACAGCAGCAGGAGGTTCCTGCTGGCCTTTGCTTAGTTGCTGCTTTGGACAGGAAAATCAAGGTCTAATAAATCATTTCCCCATCTTGAGTCATGCAGAATCAGAAAACAATTTAGGCTGGAAGAGACCTCTGCAGGCCACTCCCCTGAAAACCAAGGGTTCCCCCAGAGAAAGTAGACACTGTGGATGAAACACTGGTGGGCAGAGAATGCAACTATCTATAAGGACCAGAGAGGCAGCAGCCTGGCTGGTGCAAACTGACTCCAGGAGATGCTGGAAAGCAGCTCCCCCAGGCAGATCATGGGGTGGGCTGTAACGCCTACACACCAGGCTGGATGCATTCACACATCTCACAACACTGAGCTCCCTGTCTCTCTCTGCATCTGAGTCAGTTCCTTTTCTCTGCAGGGAGCCAAGAGGCATCTGGACCATGCCCGGGGCTCTGGGCACTACCCCCGGGTGTCCAGCATCCACTGGATGCTCCAGAGCTGAAGAGAATTGTGTGATGGAGAAGAGACAGTGGCAGGCAGGTTAAAGCAGGCAGAGGGCTTACCTTCCTGTCCAGAAAGGATGCTATCAGACCAAAGTTCTTTGGATGCTGCATGAACCTGCAGGAGAAAGGGAGAGGGTTAGTGTGGGTGCCAGCTCTGACTGCCCTGGCAGCTGGGCTGCCATGTCCTGTGTGCTGAGACCAGCTCCTCAAGGGACTCAGGCTGAAGAAAATATTTGTCTTCTGCTCAGCTTCCCCAGAAGACAAGAGCTTTAAATTTAATCCAGTGGAGCCTGGCTGCGCAGGAGCTTCTATGTGCAAATGTTCACTGTGGGGTGGGAGAGGGCAGTGGGCCTGGCAGTGCCCACAGCTACCCCATCACCCTGCTCAACCCCACGGCCACCCAAACCCACATCAGTGGCCCAGAGGGAGCTGCATGCCTGGCTGAGGCCTCGGGCAAGGAAAGGGTGAGGAATTGCCCTCAATGTCCAAGCACAGCACCCAGCAGCACAGCACCCAGCAGCACAGCTGGGGCCATCCCTGCTGCTGAGCAGGACCCTAAGGCCATCCAGGCCAGGAGCAGCTGCAAAGGCTGGGAAGGGAAACCCAAATCCCAGGAGGGAGCAGAGGGCTGCCACGTTGCAGAGTTGCTCAAGAGATCCCTGGTGGCACAGTGGCTCCAAGAAGAGCTGTCAGCAGGCTCAGCTGAGGCTCCAGCAGCCTGGGAGGGAGCACTGCCTCGGGGGTGGGATGGCCCTGGGCCTCCACCACATCCCTTTGCCTGCCTGGTGGGGAAGGTCAGCAAACCCTTGGCATGAGGTGGTCCTCCTGGCAGGAGGATAGTTCATGGGTGCATGACCAAGGTGCAGGAGCTTGGCACGTGTGGCTCTGCCAGTCCCCAGGAATTGGGTTGGAGGCAGGACCCTCACCTGGTTTGAGTGGCACTGCAAGAGCCTGGATGTTTTCTCCAAGAGCCCCTGCCATCAGGTAAACAAAAGGTTGTAGCAGTTTCTCATGGTCTGAGGAGGAGGCTGGCTCTGGGTCACAATCACAGATGACACAACTTTGGTCCACCCTAAATATCCAGGTCCAAAACTGCAGCACGACCACGATGCTCAGCTACTTGGCACGCCAGGATCTGGGCAAGAGCAGGGGCAGGATTCCCTTGGCCCTTCTTACAGCTTCTTAGTACCCATCTCTTAAAATGAGCTTTGTGAGAGCCCTGATATCCTGCTGTATTTATGCCTTGAGTTCCACATCACCCAGGGTGATGACACAGAAACCACCGTGCACAGCAGGATGCAGGAGCTGGGTGTGGATACTTCCAGCCCCATTAGCTCAGGCACAGCCCCACCATTAAAGACCAAGTAATTAGTTTTTGCGTCATTTGTGGGCAAGCCTTGCTGTTTGGAGTGTCACATTTTAAGGCTAATTAGCAATGAGGATTTTCCTCTACCGAAGCCTTGGAGCCAGTTTGCTTGTTTTGTTCTTTTTTGGTCCATCTTGGCAATTAGTTATTTCAGCTGCGAACAGGAGTCATCGTGAGCAGGGACAGGAGGAGGGATTCCGGACATGGAGAGGCTTCCAGCATGGCTGGCTGTGGGCCTGCTGGTAACCTACAGAACCATCTCATGGTATTCCAGAGGCCAGTGCTGCCACAGGGGACAAGGTGGCTCTGGTACAGCCCCATACTCCTAAGCAGTGAGCCCTGGCAGAGCTCATCCCACTGTTAATGGAACTCCAACTCTGTGTGTTTTACAAACACACAGAGCATGTTGGGGCACCCAGGACACTCCTGGATCCCTGCTGGGCTATGAGATACAGGGGACTCTGTGTGTGAGACTGAGCTGGGACCCACAGCTTGGCTGACAGCACTGGTGGTGCCCAGGGAAGGTTGAGCAATCCCCCAAGTGATCTCAGCTGATAAAGCAAAGCTGCTCTCCAGCACTGCTTGCAAACAGGAGAAAGCACAGCAGCCAGAGCTGGCACGTGTCTGATGTGGAAACTGAAGCCAGTGGCAAATCCTGTAGGGAGCAGGATGGAGCTCTGATGGATGGGCACCAGCTACACACAGTGCCCAAAGGACAGCAGGTAAATCCCCAAAAGTTAACAGCATATGGATCACTGGATTCCAGTGGTGTTCTCCTTCAACTGGCTGACACAACAAGGGATGTAGAAGCAGAGAAACTTATAGTTCTTGCCTTGTGGCAAGCAGAAGCACACGGGCACAAATACACCAGCCATACAGGAAGGCCTGAGGTTTCTGTACAGGTGACCACACTGTGCCCAGGTCCAAGGCAATACAGTGACCACAGCTGCCTCCCTGGGGAGCAGCCCTTGGGAAAATCACACCTTAGCATCCTGAGGCCCTGCCCAAAGCACCCACCACACGGGTCCTGTTTTGCAGTTTCCAAGGAGCAAGTGTGGGCTGCACTCACTTTTCCCGGAAGGTCTCCTTCTCCTGTTCACTCCACATGTTCATCACCTGCCGGTCTTTGTAGACCTTCATGGGGTCATCCATGAGGCCGTTCATGTTGATGAATTTAATGCGTTGCTGGTCGGCATCGTAGAGCATGGGGGGGATGACAGCGAGCTGGCGCATCTGCTTCTCCAGGTTCTTTGGGGAAAGCAGAGAGAGAACAGTTGGTTGGTCAGCAGCACCACAGGCCCGCGGGGACCGCAGGGGACAGATGTTGGAGAGGAAAGGGCAGGCGGAGGAATGGGAGAATTCAAAAGCAAGCACTAGACAGCTTTATTGCTGGAGTAATTGGAAATTAAATGCTGAAAGAGGCTATCGCTGTCAGCCAGGAAACAATCTGTCATTTTGAAAGAAAAGGCTTTAAGATACTGTGTAGAAATGTCTGACTTTAGCAAAACGGCTTCTGACCGTGATGAGAGACGAGTCAAAAGCAGCGGTGGCAGAGGGAATGCAAACCCTTTCCTAGCCACCAAACCCACAGCCAGGAGCAGCAGAACCCAGAGCATGGGGCCTCTCCCCTGGCCTGGCAGAGTCTCGGGGTGCTAAGGATACATCCCCAGCAGGCAGCCAGACCTTCTCCTCTCCAGCAACATACAGAGGCAGAGAGCTGGTCCCTGCTGACAGTGATGCTCCCCAGCTCTCAGCCCCTTGCTCTTTCCAGCCCTGTAGAATATGGGCTGGAATCTCTTAAGGTCTCCTAGACAAGCAAAGTGATGTCTTGGGGCTCAGCAGAAGGCTATCAGCGTGCAGTTTAGCAGCACACTGCAGGAGGTCAGAGGCAATCGTTTAACACTCCCCTTGGCCACGACCTCTGCAGAGCTGTGAAATTTCTCTCTGCTTCCAAGAAGTGTCCTCTGGGCCATCGCCTTAACTGGCTAAGAGCAAAGTGCCCAGGACCCAGGGCAGGGGGGAATGGTGGTATGCAGGCAGCAAACATAGCTATTGCTGGGCAACGGCTGCTCTCCCCTCTCAAACACAAACCATTCACTGCAGCTTCACTGCAGCTCGCCTCTGTGCCAAGAGAGTGGAACCCTTGTGAAACCAGATCCAAATGAAAGCCAAGGTCATGGGGATGTTTCAAGATGAATGGAGCACTCCCAGAAGATGTGGGCCAACTGGCTCACATACAAACCATTCATTCCATAGGATTCCCCTGTGTCAAGCTGCACGGCCCATTCAAAACAAAAATGCAACAGAAAAACCCCTCCACCCGGCATGGAGGGCACTAGCTCTTCTCCTTTCCCACCTCCACTTCCAGTTTAAACCAACAGCCAGGAGGGGTTTGTGGGGTGCTAGCCAGGAGAAGCACCAAACTGGGGTTTCAGGTCCCTAAGATGCAGTTGAATGCTACTAAACCTGACCCACTGGCCACCAGCTCCTGCGGTGCTTTTCTCCATGTTTGGCTCCTGCAGAACCATTGCACAGCTCCAGAACATTTCCCAAGTGGCCTGAAAGATGCTGCTGGGTATTAACAAACACCTCACTTTGGATTCCGTCCAGAAAATGCTTTGGTCATCATGGCAACCTCCCCAACCTCAATGTGGCCTGAAGTTAGTGGGATTTGGTATCAGATTTCACTGTGGGACCTGGCAGTGGTTCTCTTGGATTCCTCAGAGAAGAGTGGAATGAGGGGTGAAGAGGAGAAGAAATGACAACCCAGCCTCACCTCTTGTTCTGAGAGCCCATCAATGATTTCTGACACTTCGTGCTCGCTGCGTGCAGCCGACATGGAGAGCCCGCCGCTGCCCCTCTGTCCTACCCTGCTGGGAAAGGGCAGTGACACTCTCAGACACTGATGCTCCATTTCATATGCAGCAAACCACATTCCTGACAACTCACTGGCCCTGTTGTCCTTGTTGGTCACCTCCAAAATGGTCAAATCCAACACCCCACCCAGGCCACCCCATCCCACCCTGCAGGAACGCTGCTCACTGCTGCCCTGTTTCCTTCTGCCCAGAGAGCACCATCCCCCTTTTCCCCTGGGTTTAAGGCTCACGGGTTGAGAGCCTCAAACCACCTTTCTTACCTGTTCCAATCTCCTGGATTGCTACAAAAGAACAAACACTTCATACCCAGCCATATTCTCCCCCATTATTTTATGGCACCACTACAATGGCATCAAGGTGTCAGCGTTAGCACTGAGTTGTCAGCACTGTGCCACAGCATCTGGTTTGCAAATGCTGCAGGAACTTTTAAATCAAAACCAGCCAGCAACATCTGTTCCCCCCAGTATCACCCAATATAACAGTCCTATGTCCTAAGGATTTCAAATTTTTCTTGTTAAGCAGGTTAAAGCACTAAGTGGTGTCTCAGTACCCTTTCTCCCCTTCTCTTTGAGATAAAAGCAAGCCACTGATTATGGAATTTGGACCCATCCAGCTGTGAGCAGGGCACAACCACGGGATGCTGGCACAAGGGTTTGGGTTCTGTGCACAGCAGGTGTCCCTGGGCAAGATTCCAGGGCTGAAATGGGAAGGATGGGGAGTTTTCAGCAAGAAGGGTGGAGATCATGGAATTGTGTCTCCTGGCAGGAAACATGACCTCAATTGCACTTCCAATGAGGATGAGAAAATGGACAGGGGATGGGTGAGACAGGGGACATCCCTTTCAGTGAGACATTTTGCTCCCTTTGTATCGTTCAGGGCCATTCCTGTGACCTCGCAGATGTTTATTATCCCTGCCCATGTTCCAGTCACAGCTTGTGCATGAATTAAATCACTGACATCACCAAATACATCTGCAAGTTTTGTACTTCTTAATTTGAGCCCACAAGTAAGGCAGGAATTAGCACTGTCCTACCAGCACAAGGGAGCTGCCCCTTGCTCTGATGTGGCCAGCCAGGAGGTCAGCAACACAGGGAAGACTTTTCCTTGGCTTTTCCTTCCTTGGCTTTTTGCTGAGCCACCCAGGGGAAAAAGCAGCCGAGCTGCTTGTCTGCCGGCAGAAGCCTTTGACTGGAAGGGGAGAAAAGCGACTGACAGCTCCTCCCCCAAACAAACACCACACCCATCCCCAAAGAAAAGAGAAAGGCTGTCTGATACCAGCTCAGCCCCTTCCTACCGCTTCTCCTCTAACCTCTGCATGCGCTCTTGCAGTTCCCGCTGCTTCCGGATCTCCGGGAATTGCTTCTCATAGTATTCCCGCACTTTGCTCTCCTTGGCTCGGCGCCGGGGGTTGTTTTCGATGCGCTCCACTTTTTTTTCCCAGGCTTCCATCAGCTGGTCATAACGCTGGCAAAACTTCTGTTCCTGCAAGGGCAGAGGGAGGCGAGGGAGCTCAGGAGAGGTGCGAGGAGAGGGCATCTCCGCCGGGCCTGTCTCTCCATGGCTGCTTGGTCAGGGTGTTTGTTAGGACAGGGACACCCTCCAGGGTCACCCAACCCAAGGGTGAAGTTCTCAAGAGAGGTACTCTCAGGGTTGTCCCTTCCAGATGGGAATATAGAATGGTTCAACCAGGATTCTGTCCCAGTGTGGCTTTGCCACCTTTGGGACAGCATCCTCCAGTGCCCTGGGTGCTTCATTCAGCAACAAAACCCATTTTGCTGGGGAGAGAGGGAGCCCTGATGGGCACCCAGCCCCTGCTCAAAGCCTGTGTTTCTGGGACCAGAGCAGTAACTATAACATTAAAATATCATTCACAATACAAATGAGCCTCCACATCCCCCCGGGGTTGCTCCTGCTGCCACTCTCCTGCTGGAGGAGAAATCCTCAAAGGTGAGGTCCACACCCAGAAGATGTGGACCCAATGTGTCCCCAGTGTGCCTGGCTTCACATGAAAGCAGCTGGGTGACCAGAAATGGTTTTAAGGTTTCATTTTGAGTAAAAAAATGCCTTCTAGGCCCCAAATCAGGAAGTGAAAGCAGATGCTGCTCTGCAAAATAATCAATGGCAAACCCCAGGTCACCTCCTGCCTCCCCCACTGCTTTCAGAACAGGCAGCTCAGCACCAGCACATTCAGCACCCTGGCAGAAATAGGGGGAATCCAGATTTCAAAGAAATAAACTCATTTATTGCCATGGCTGCCTCCTGACTGGAAGGAAGTCCAAGCCAGTAGCATTTCCCAGATGTACTCTGCTCTCGTCTCACTTGCTCTCAGCCACAAAAACACAAAACCAACCAACCAAAAAAACCAACCAACCAACAAAACACAAGAGGGAGAGGTAAAATAACCCCCAAATGGATGGATTTTGCCAACAAATTTGCTACATCTTCTTGCTTTCAGAGTGTTGTTTTGGGGAAGAGGCTACAAATACCCCACAAAATTTATCAAGCCCCAGTGCCCTGTGCTGTGTGCTACCCCATTGTGTGGCCAGGTGACAGTCCAGCATGAGGGGCTGGTCAGGTGAAAAACTTCCAGGCTTTGAAGTCTTTCATCCCCCCAGGAATGAGCCAGCACTGGGTCCTGTATTGCCCCAGCACAGATGCTGGGAGGTTTCACAGCAGGTAGGGCAGCTCTTTTACTGCCTTTTCCTCCATTCTTTGGGACAACTTGGTGAAATCTTTATCCAGAACTTATCTTCTAAGGACCTGGTGTTTGCAGATGGAAAAAGCAACATCAGTGGCACACTGCTGATCTCCCCAGCAGCATGTTCACAGCCTGGCAGTGGGGTGGGCAGTCCTGAAGCTCTCCACTCACCCCTTGGACCGAGCTGAGCATTTCTGACTTGTGTCTGCATCCCTAAACCCCCTTCCCACCATGGAGCAAAGAGATTCTTCCTGCCATGCACGCTTCAAACCCCACCATGGCTGCAGCATCCCTGCTTAGCACTTTCTGGTCCAGCTGGGATCCACACTCCCCGCAAGCTTTTGCTATCCTTCACTGGCCAAGATTACAAACACCTTCCAGCACGATGCACTCCCCAAATCTTCACAGCTCCATCAGCAAGAGGAGCTCCTGGTCAGGTACTTCAGGAGGAGAAGTGTCTCTTCCTTCTTCAAGCATCCCCTGAGCAGCCTTAAGCAAGCATGTCCATTCCTGAGCAACTGCCTGTACTGGCTTTTAGCATCGGTGCTTCCTCTGCCTGGGTTCACCAGCCCATCAGCCTCTCAATCACACAACTAAGTGATGTTGAGTCGAATTGGACCTGACATGTGGATCTAAAAATGGATGAATAGTAACACTGCTGTGGCAGCTGAAGGCAGTCTGTAGGCTGTGCCAAGCCCCAGCCCTCCTGCAGCCCACGCTCACGCAGCTCCAGGGAACGGAGCAGCTCTTTGGAGGGGAGGGGAAGAGTGAAGGTGACAGGAGGAACCAGTCCAATAACCTCTGAAAGCCCCATGGTTTTGTTTCCCTGACTGATGGAGATAAACCTCTTACAGCCAGAACAACTCCTTTTACTCTTCTCTCTCTCTGCAGCAGCAAATCTGATGCCAATTAAACGTTTTCTGCTGGGACAACCTCAGTGGAGGTAAGAGAAAGCCCTGCAGACCTTCTATTGGGGCTGGACCCCAGCAGGGACCAAGCTCTGACCCTACTCCAGCCAGCCCTGCACAGTGACAATACCCCAGAAAGTAAAAGAGACAGAAAAAAAAATGTTGGCACGTAGATGGGCTTTGCTAAAAATAGGGTCTGCTACAAAATAGGCAGAAAAATAGCTAAGCGTACCCATTTTGCAAACAGAATCAGCAAATGTATTCACTTTGCAAATTCAGCAACTGTATGTTGCCTATTTTGTAGAATAGGCAAAATGCTTCCCTAAACTGAAAAATCCCCTTTCAAGGACACTGAATAAACCGGCTGGCAGAAATTCACCTAGTTTGCATGGCAGGCGACTTTACTGCAAGCTGTATTTCAGGAACCCTGCTTTTGCAGCTTAATTAAACCTTTTCCCCCAGCTCCTTGATATTCACAACAGAGCAATTCAACCTAGAATTAGCACAGCAACTGGCCCTTTCCATCAGAAAGCAGCTCCAGGGTAGTACCCTTCTGGTTCCAATAAAACCCCAAGAAGCTCTGCAATCCCTGTTTTGAGGAAGAGAATCTTGAATTGCTTCCCCCAGCTGCAGAAATCCTCAGCCAGGTGCCCTGAGCAGGGTCCTGCTGAAAGCCCTGCAGCCCCTTGCTAGAAACCTGGAAGAAATTTAATCATGGGAAAGACTAAACAAACATGGATTTGGACATAAATAGGAGACACGACCACCCCTTCTTGGAGTGCAAGATCTGTGGCTACAAAACGGGGGAAAAATAAGAAAATAATTCTATTACTGGCTCAAAAATGTCCATGTAAACAGCATTTTGGAAACTGCTTCAAAAGGCAGAGCCTTCAATCCACCTCCCAGGGGTGATTATTTTGAATTTTTCCAACAATTCTTCCCAGCTGGAGCACTTCTATCCAAAACCAGCACCAAAGACACTGAGAAAACCTGCACCATCAGCAAGTTAAGATGCTAACTCCAGCACCTGAGCCCACCCCAGAACACAGACAGGATTCAGGAACAAGTGTTTACATCTTGCACTTAAGAACCTGAAGCCCTGCATTTTGAGCTGAATTGCCCTTAGCAGAAAGACAACACAGAATCCACCTTCCTGCTGGGGCTGTTGGTTGCTTCTGGCATTTCTTCTGCTGTGCTGGTTTCAGCTCCCACTGGTGACTACTGCAAGCAGCTGCCAGTGGCAAAATGTATAAATTCTGTAAATCCTGCTTCAACTTTCTCCTCTGTTTAGTAGAGACTTCCAACAAATGCCTTTGAAGTATCATAGACAAACACCACCTTCCCCTTACCTACTCAAGAACCATCTCCTTGAAGGACACTGGAAGTATCTTGCAGGCAAAGCTGCCTAGAAATAATCTGGCCTGGGCTTGATTTTTGTTTTAAACCACAAATTCCTAGAACGTTGCTCTGTGGTCAGCTGAAAAAGTCAGATGAGTCTTCAGATCATTTATCAGAAGCAAAGTCAGCTTATTTCACACCTTTCTAAGGCTTCAATTACTCACAAAATAGACATCTATGCTGTGAATAGGCTCTCTGAGATCAGTGAAGGGCTCTGCTGAGATGAAGCCAACCCCATATGTCTGCTCTGCAGAAGGTTCTTGGGGAGGGAGGTGCTGCCTGCAGCAGGACGGGGACTTCTCCCTTACCTCCAAGTTATTTTAAGCATTAGAGATGCCACAGCAATGCAAGAGGCAAAGTACTGAGCACCAGAACTTCTCTGCTGGGAAACGTCCTTTTCTGTCTCATGTAAAAAATTACACTGCTGTATACATATCAAATAAAGTAGAAGAAAAGCACTTACCCACTGTTTGCGAGCATGGTTTCTTCTCTTGAAGTACAAAATTAACTTTTTCCGCATTGCCTGGTTTCTGTAAAGGAAAAAAAAAAAAACAAGATGAGATCCAATGGACAGGGCAGTTAAAACCCAAAGCCTGGCTCTCCCTGCTTTTGGAGAAGTTTGCAGTGCAGTTTCCACCTTAATTCAGAATTGCATCAACTTCAGAGCAGCAAATGTGGCTACCTGGGAGCCTGAGGCCAGCTGGACAGAAAGCCCAACAAACCCCCAAACACCAGGAACTTCACTCACATCTGTTGGTGAAACCAGAACTAAAAGGATTAACTCCCAATTTTTCCAACCTTTGCAGTGTGCTCAGCTGACCAGAGGCAGATGTTCAGCTCTGCCACGAGCCAGGCTGCTTCTTGAGTATTTCTACATTTTGATCTGCAAAAACTCAATGGGGTGCCAAGAGCTGGGGGGCTCAGGCCAAGCTCTGTGTAGCATCCCCAGAGCAAAGGCCACCCTGAGCCACCCTGGTCCCCAGGGCCAGCAGCAAGGCACCTGCCAGCACACACATACAAACTCCCAAGGGGTTATTCACCCCTGGGCTCCAAGGAGCTGATAAAGTGGCAGGGTTGTGGCAAGCCTTGCAGCACTTATCTCCTAACCTCCTGCTTTCTTGGAGCTGTGCCTAACAAAGCTGCAAACAAACCAACCAGGAAAGTTCAGCCACTTGCAGAATTGGACCTCAAGAGAGAAAGCAGCCACTGCAACCTCAACCAACCCACTGTCTGCCCAGACAGCCCTCTGGTTTCTTCTACTTTCTAAGGACTGCGTGAAATAATTGCTCAAAGAGAAGCAGTGCCAAAGGGGTGAGGAACTGGAAAAGCTGCAGGAGCTGCCAGAGGTGGCACAAACCCTAGGGCTGAGCTCTTGTGGTTGATTCTGTTATGAACATTCACAGCAACAAAATCTCTAGGTAAAGAGCAGGGGCAAAGGAGTTTCCTTAAGTCTTTTATCCTGATTAAAGGCAGAGCTGAAGTGTGTAACTACTGATCAGGAGCTTAACAGTAACACATAGGCATGTTCTGCAGGATTTAGAAGGAAAAGATGCCTTTGCTGCTTTTTCATCCCCCTCCCTGCCTTGAGGGGAGGGAAAAACCCACTCACCTCCCCTCCCATAAATCCCTAAAGCCAAACAGCAGCAAAAGACACTGTTGGAGAAGGGGCAGATGCTTACAGCTCACTCAAGGGGAGGATTTGGGGCAGTCCAGCCTGCCTGCACAAAGGGACCTGGGGAGGGCCTGGGGATACCACCATAATTCTGGCACCAGGAATTTGGGGTTTATTTAGGACACCAATTCCTTGGGTCTGGGATCTTCAACCACCACTACCTCCAAGATGAAGAAGAGATGCTGGAGGAAAGGCAGCAGAATCTGGGACGGGGATGCTTCCTTCCCCAACATCCCATAGCCCCATTCAGCTTTATGGCCTCTTTTTAGTTTAGCAAAGAACAAACACACTATGCTTGAGTCTCACTCCCAGTAGTAACATTTTCTAACTTCTATTTTCCCCTTTTAATTAGTTACCAGAACAGGGACATACACGGAGTCCCTGACCACTGCCTGAGCTGCACTACATCTTCATTTCCTTTGACTTTGTCTTGAACACTTCGGTGGATAAATAAGACCTGGATAAAGAAGACCCTGATTTCCAAGGCACGGCTAGGAAATGGGGAACAGGTCTGTGCTATACCAAACACTCCAGAGCATCCAACTTTGGACCTGCAGGGAGGTTGGTCCAGCATCCCCGGTTCAGCCCCGTGTTGGCCCTTCACACTGGGCACTCCTCTTCCCCAGTTTCTTGCACACTCCTCCAGCCCTTCACATGGCACACAGTGACATTTCCTCACCCGTGGGTGTCACAGCAGCACCAAACCCTCCTGCAGAGCCCCTGGTGATGCTGATGAGTGCCATGGCCCCAGCAATGGGTCACAGATTGTCCCTTGGGTTACAATGTCCCTTGACCCTGCCTTCTCTATGCCAGCCTGGGTGATAACCAGGAGCAACGTGGGGCTTTGACACGTTGCTACTGGATTTGCTGCACAAATTACTCAGAAACAGGAGAGCAAATGAAGGAAATCAGGAGCTCTTACGCAGCTGCTGGGTTGCCTTGAGTTTTGCATCACGGCTGACCTTGAAAGTGCTAATCCAGACTTACTGGCTCTGCAGCTGCAGAAATCAGGAATGCCTTGAAAGCTGGTGTATGTTTACCACCACCAAGGCTGAAGTAATCAAAGAGTGAAAGGATTAAAAACAACAAAACCTCCTAATGCCCTGAATGTTTTTGCCACTTCATCTTTTCTTTTTTTTTTTTTTTTTTTTTAAGGTCAACCTCTCAAAGGTTAATACAATCTTGGTAAATATAAATAGGCAGTTTATCTCCCTACATGTACTGCTGTTACTTAGAAACCATTTGCAGGGAGGTTAATTCAGGCCACAAGCACAGGCTGTGCTCACAGTGCCAAGCACCAGCCTGGAGGAGCACAGGGAAAAGATTTTTCTTCCAAGGTGCCAACTTTCCTGCATCAGCCCCTGGGCAGCCCAAATCCCTGCAGCTCCCTACCTGGGGGTTGCTGGGAAACAATAAAAGCACCAGCGATGGAGGAGACCTGAACCTCCCCCGGGTGAAGCCATCAGGAAAGAAATTTCCGGGCAGCAGAAGGATGGAGGCTCCTTTAGCTAAAGCAACAGTGACTCTTGTGGACAGTCTGGAGTATTGCTGGGCTGGCACTTTGTACACCGTGCCGGGAGGGGAGGACACGGGAGTTCCTTG
The DNA here is from genome assembly GCF_036169615.1 of Heliangelus exortis. Lineage (NCBI taxonomy): Eukaryota > Metazoa > Chordata > Aves > Apodiformes > Trochilidae > Heliangelus > Heliangelus exortis. The sequence continues at coordinate 10,424,725 of NC_092440.1, read as the reverse complement.
CTCTCTCCTCCGTGGGTCCCCACGCAGCAGCTAAGGCAGGGCAGGATGGACCCAGTGAGCTGACCCAGCTTGTGGTGGGTTGGGGTTGAGAGGTACAACCCCATCCTGGTGGTCAACAACTCACCTAAATGAGTACTGGAGCCCAGCTGCATTTCTGCCCTCCCCACAGGCGTGGCTCCACAGCTCCCTGGGTTGGGGAAGAGTTTTCTGGTGGGCTCCCAGCTTCACATAGTGTCCCCCAGCACCAAATGACATTTGTCAGTACATATTTCTCATTCTCCCGTGCAGCCCCTGTCTAACACGTCCCACTGAAGGCAGCTCCTCTCCAAGGTGAGGACACCACCTCCACTCCAGAAGTTATTCCAGCCCTTTGGTCACCAGAGGAGCTTTTACTACACCTTCTGTGCTCCTCTGCAGAAAACAGTGTGGGTCATCTAACCACCACAGCCTTCTCCAGAGAGACACTGACCCTTTAGACAGTCCCCAAAGTGGGGGGCTCTCAGCCACACTTGGGGAGATGCAGCCTGTTGCTGAAAGCCCAGAGCTTCTGTTCCTCTCAGCTGCTGCAAACACTTCAAGGATTTCTGTCCTTGTTGCTAGTGAACTAACCAGGGTATAATCTTCCACCATCCCTGCAGGGCCAAAGTAAGCTAAGCCTGTTGCCAAGGCTGGGTTATTTGGGGTTTTCCCCACACCAGAAGCCCATTTATTGGCAGCTGAGCAGGTCACCTGCTTTGGGGGTCAAATAACTACTGGACCAGTGCAGCAAGATCTGGACACCAACCTGAAATGGGACAAGACCCAGGTATGGAGCCTGGGACAGCCCCACCAGAACCCAGCAATTCCTCATAAGCTCTGGGAGATGGGAAACAGAGACTAAAGGAGGTAAACCAAACTCAAAACTTGATGTTTGTCACTTGCCACCAGCACAGGACGCAGGATTCAAATACTATCTACAAATTTGGGTGTGATTTTATATGAACTTTTCATCCCTTCATAACTGACCCTGATCCCACAGCCCCACTGAAAAACCCCACACCTGCACGTGGGTCTCACAGCCAGGCTCCAAACCCCTCCATAACAGACATCTCCCAATCCCCGCAAAGCAAAAGGAGCCCCACAGGAGCAGCCGCTTCCTCCTTAACTGGCTCGGCACAAGGTTGGTTTGGGGTTTTTTTTTTGCCTTTCACAATGGAGCCAGTCAAGGAGAGAACCCCTAACTCTGACTTTTGAGTTAGTTGGCTCAGGCCCATGTGAATGACTTGGCCAGGAGCCTTCCAGAGGCTGGGATCTCACCCGGCTGTGTGCACACATGCGGGTCGGCGCTGGTGAGAACACCCATACGGACCCTGCCAAAAGCTCTGGGATAAAAATCCCCAAGGGTACAAAGAGCTGATGCACTGTAGCACACCTGGCTGAGCCTGCCTGCACAGCCCAGTGCAAGAGGAGATGAAAGGAAGTTTGCTATTTGATCAAAACTAATCAGAGGTATCTAATTACTCATGAACGTCTTTCATCAAACAGCCAGGGCAAACAAAATAGAGATGGAGCCTGCAAAGGGAGCTGGTAAGGAGGCAGAGAGCAGCTGGCAAAGCCATTGCAGAGCAAGAGGGAACGTGGAGGTGAAGGTCAGAAATGTAGGAGCAACTCCAGCCAAAGAGCTGCCAGAGAGACTGGAGCCCTGCGAAGTGGGGCACAGCAAGAACCCTCCAAGGTGAAAGCAGCCAAGACGCAATGGAGAACAAATAGGAAGAGTTGTGTCCCCCAGCGTGAGCCTGAGCCTGCTGATGGCTGATGCCAGCATCCCCAGGCACAGCTCAGGGCTGTCACTGACCCCCTGCCCCTCCACCCAGAGATCACCCCAGTCACAGGTCATTGTCCTTGCTCTGCAGTGGTCAGAGCACACAGCTCCAGCTGGTAAAACACTGTAATCTACTAACCCCAGAGAACAGCCTGTTCCTGGAAATGCAGCTGCTCAGAGCAGCCTCCTTGCAATATTCAGAAACACTTTCCAGGGAAGAGAAGTGAAGCAGAACTTTAGTTATTACCCCAGAGCCTTTGAGCATGGGGATAGACTAAACCCCAGCACTATCAGTGTCCCTGAAAACAGAGTGGCAGATGTCCCTAATTCTGGATGTACAGTTGGTGAGGCTGTGTCTTTTCCCAGAAACAACACTTCAAAGAAAGAAACCATCCTGAGGTCCCACAACTTCTTTAACCACGTGCTGTGCAGGTCCAAAATGCATTCAGCTTTGGAGATCCCAAAGCAATTGCTATAATTCACAAAATAATTTGCTGTTAGTGCACCTGGTGCTCACATGCTGAGGTCAGTGCAATGCTCAATGCTCCAGGGACCAGATGCCCTGACAAACATGGTCCCAGCCTGTCCAGGTCCCTGTGGTGCCATCTCCTTGTGCAGCTGTTTCAATTGAGATGCTCAAGTGACTCCCCTTGGGCAATGGTGACATCCACAACCAGAGTTCTTACCATCAGATGGGAAATTTCTGCCCATCCTCTTTATCTCCTATGAGCTTAGGACTAAAATGAGATGAGTAAAGTGCAGAAGCACTTCTGGCCATCAGTCAGGCACATGTCCTGTTCCTTGGCCTTCCCTCCAAGTCCAGGTTGATATTAGAAACCTTGGCTTTGCACTGGGTAAAAGAAAGAAGCAGAAGGTTGCATTGAGTGCCTCCATCATTCAGTAATTCATCACAAGGTAATGCTTCTGCCCTAGTGCATGCCAGCAGAGAATAAAAGAGATGAGAAACCTTGAATGGGATGAGCTGGGAGCTGCTAGGTGAATTTCTAACGAGGAAAATGTCTACAAGTGCTAATAAAAAGACCTGAAAGAGAATGCATTAGTAATGACAGGGTTTGGAGGAGCATTTGTGTTACATGTCAGGCTTTGACTATGAATTTAGAGGCAATCCAATGCTACTAAAAACCCTAAACAGCCAGTAATGAAAAGATGACTTAAATTTTCCAAGGTGACAAGTGATTTGGAAAGCTGTAGTTAGTAGATTTTCAGACAAAAGCTGTTCTGCTGTTCTGGGAGAAAGGGCAAGGAGGCATTTTGAAAAGAAAAAGACATTCAGAAGCCCTTAAAAACCTCTCTGAAAATCCTGACTTCAAATTTCGATTCTGCAAAGCTCTCCCTCCCCCCCCCCTCAAACAAATAAAAAACTATCAGCTGCAGACAGCAAGCCAGATGTGCAAATATTAACTGTACACACAGCTTTACTGCTGCTGGATCTGGACATGCAAGAAAAGAAGAATCACACCCAGCTCTTATCTCTTGTACCCTGGCTCTCCAACATCTCTGCAAGCATCTCAAGGGGATGTAGCCTGGATTCACCCTAGTATTTCTGAATTTCAGCATAAAAGCAAGGAGAAAATCTTGAAGGAAAGGTTTAAAGCAAAACCCTATGAATGGCACCTTACATGTGCTTAGTCTGGGTTTTTCAGTTTTTCTTTTGTGTGTTTTTCTTTTTGCTTTCAAACCCAGAGCCTACAGACTCTGATTTCAAGACGCTCCAGGAAGGGGAGAGCAAAATCCTACTGGGCTGTTTTTCATGGCTGATCAAGCAGGAATCTCCTGCCTTAGAGATGAAGGTCCCCTCAGAGAAAAGCTCTCCAGGTAGATAGCAAGTAATTGATCCTGCTCAGGTGAACAACATCTTGTCATTTTTCAAACACTTGAGGAAAGAAAAAGAGCATCTTTGGTGCCAGCAGTCTGGAAGAAATGCAAAATCCCTGCCAGGGCAGGTCAGAAAGAGCAGCTCCCATCCTTGTACATCCAGCTGGCAAGAAATAAGAGACCCAGAGCAGGTGCACTGGTGCTGAACTGGTGCACAAATAGGTGTCCTCTGCATTTGCTGCTGTATTTCAGCCAAACCTTAAAACAAAACCAGGTCTTTGCAACTTTCTCCACTGATGCAGAATCATTTCAGTAGATTCCAGTTGTGCTGGGGGCTGCAATGCGTCTTGAAGGAACCTGACAGTCCATTGCAGAGCCAAAACCTTGAAAAACAAGGGCCAAGCTAGCTATAGGGGCAAAGCTCACCCCACTCCTATGAGAACAAGGGCACGGAACACCATTTTGCTCTCATTTTTCTTGATAAGAGCGTGGCAGAACCCTTCCCTCCAACAAAGCAGGTATTTCAAACAGAAAGGACATGGTCCCAAAGGTAGGTCAAGCCTTTGGCACAAACCACTCAGCAGGGCCTTAGATCACGTGGCAGATGGAACATACAAAATTAAACACGTTTGCTGGAAGCCTGCACTTGCAGGTGAACCAAAGGAACCCCAGCAGATGGGTAGCAGAGCACAGCCAGGCACCTAAATAGGACTTAAAAGCTTTTGAAGCTGCAAACACTGGGATGAACTGGGGCATGAAATTAATTTTAATTGTACTGAAGAGGAGATAGGCCATAAAACTCCATGAAAAGAAGAGACCGGTAACATTTTAGTAAGAGGAGGAATTCTCCCTGTAACTTCCCAGTCAGCTCCATTAGCGTAAGTGACTCATCCCAACTGAAAAGCAAAGCAAACAAGCAGGAGGAATTAAACTGGTGTTGTAAGGCAGAGTAGGGCTGCAGAGAAATCGAGGAATCCTGACTTTGTGATATTCAAATGCCTTCCCACCAACACTTGCAAATGTTCAACTGAGAAAAAAAAAATCCTGCCTAGGAAATGTTTTCTTTTAAAAAAAGAAAAAAGGTATTGTGCAATTTTGCAGCCTCACCATCCTCCTGTGCCTAGGTGGAAGGGTCCAAACCAGCTTCACATCGGAGCAGTTTCTATCAAGCACAAGAGAGCTAACATGCAATGAGGTTTTTTGGATGGAACCACAGTCTAGATGATTTTCCAGCAACTTGTCAAAAGGCTTTTTCATCAGGGCTAAATCTGCATAGGGTGAAGCTGTTCAGAAGAATCTGCATTCAATTACACCTTTGCAAAATACAACCTGTGGGGTCCTGCCATTTGTCCTTCTGGCACTCAGCACTTGGCTGATGCTTCCCAGCACCCTGAGGATTTACTGAAAGAGCCACCTCCAGGCTATGGAGCAGAAGCTGCTCTTCCAGAGCAAAAAGGCACAAACATATTAAGGAAAAAAAAATATCTTCAAATGCAGAGAACTTGTAGGCAGGATTTAAACATCCAAGCATGACTTCATCAAAATAACCTGAATTATTGGCTTGGAAGAATCACTGAAATATTTGGCTTGTATCTGCCTCCCAAGTGTCCAAAGCTCCTTCAGCATGCAGCGGGGACACAAGATATGGGAGAACAGTGCAGTTCAGATCCCAGCACTTCTGAGACAGGCCCATGGTCAAAAGCAGCAAACATCTGGAGCCCAGATCCCTCGAGGGCCTTTTTGCTGACCTAGATCAGTAAATGCACTCGGCTGGCATCAATAACCAGCTGAAGGCAGCTAATTGTGAGGTTTCTGGAAAGAGGAGATGGAGGCTTTTCATTAAAACATGTGGTTTCCTTCCCATATTTTTGCAGCATTAATCGCAGTGAACATTAGCCCCAAGCTGCCTGCTCCAGCCTCTCCTTGGTCTGTCACCACCAGGGTTACAGCTGCAGGGCAGCACTTGCCTGGGGCTGGGCTGACCCCAGGGATGCCCACAAAGGAAAGGGTGGAGAGGAGCTCCTGCTCTGATGGAACAGGAGCCCTGTTTGATGGGGCATCACGTCTCATTACAGGACACGTCTCATGTACACGTCTCTCCTGACCTGCACAGTCAGTTCCCTCTCATTTGCACCAGTCTTTCAGGCAGCAGCAGCAGCTAAGGACAGGAAATCGTTTAAATCACAGGAAAATGTGATCATAAACCCACAAATATTGGCAAGGGAACGGAGAGTGGGTGAAATTATCTGAATCTACTTTTTAACTCATTCTGCAAGTACAAAAGCAGTGCTCAGCTTGCAATCCCCACCTTCAGCACCACCTTGGGATGGCTCTGGAGCTCTTCAAGACACAAGGGGGGCTTGGAGGACCCTAGGATATTTCTCAGCTGCAGGAAAATCAATGATTTCCCACTGATTTCTCCATTTGTTTGCTCTCCCCACCCCACCACTGGGATATGAGGCTCCCCTGCCCCAGAGGCACAGCAGCACCTTGAGCTTATTGGCAGCACCCAGGCCAACCCCAAGCACCTGAATACAACCCTCATGTTCAGGGTGCCTGTGCCCAGCCCTGGTGGTGAGGATGCTCTGGGGGTGTTTGAGTGTTTTGCAGGGACTGCATTGCCTGGAGGACACAGGAAGCCTGGGGTGGAGCAGGAACAGAGTTGGACAGGGACCAGCTGGGTCACTTCACCAAACCCTCCTCCTCCCTGCAGCCCTTGTGGACAGAGAGCACCTAAACACCCCCAGAACCAACCATGCCCCTCTGCAGAAGATCAGAGGTAGATAAACTCTTTATAATACCCCTGGCAGCAATTAGCACACCAGCAAAAAGCAAAATATTACTAACTTTTGTTAATAGGTTATTAAAGATGACTATCACCAGCTGACCCAGCCCACACCAAAATAGACATGCTGCAGGCAGCTCAAAGTAATCATCAGTTCATTCAAGGCAGATAGAAGTTTCAGATCTGGTTTGACTATTTAAATTTTCAACAATAATCCCAACGATCACTATTCTCATTAGCTGTTACCCCTCTTCTATGTTCAGGAAGTCACTGTGGTTATTAAATGCAGGTTGATGATTAAATTGTGTATCGAGGTGTTAAGTCAAAATAGATGATTGATAAGTCTTGGTAAGTATCTTTAAAATAACCCCTTGTTATTAGACATTCAAGAGGTGCTTCATGAAAATCTAACTGTAATTGCTGCTTTCCATTTTATCTCATCTTTCCCACATGCAAACACACAGAGGAAAAGCACCTGAGGTGAGCATTCTTGGGAAAAACACAGAGATAACAAGGAGGACATTCTCCTGAGAAAAATCAAACAGCTCCTCCAGCACCCACCTGAACCTACAGCCCCCAACTGTTGGGCTCCTGGAGCTGGATTGTGCTTTAGGCACCCCAAGCAGCTATAGAAGGGTTCTCACAATTCCTTGGCAGCTTTCATCAGGGGCTGGGAAGGAGCTGGCATCCCTCCCACTCCAGCCTAACAGCCACCCTGGCATTTCCAAGAGCCTCTATTGCCACGTACTTACATTTTAATGTTCTCATGGTACTGCCTGGTGTCTGAAGGCTGGTTGTACAATGGCTGAAACAAATCAGAGAAATGAAGGCATAAACGGTACCGTCTGACATTTAGAAACTTGCAGCCCATCAGAAGTGCTGCCACCTTGGTGCAGGGTCCCATCCCCTCAAGTGGTGCCAGCCCAGGTTCCCATCCCCACATCCCCAGCCCCCTTGCTGCCCCCCAGCCCCACTCTCTGGCTGTACTGGGGGGTGCCATCTCCCAGTGCATCCCAGTGGGAGGGCTGGCAGCACTGAGCGGGCTGGCTCACAACAGGCAAATTGTCACCAGTTGTGTCCAGGTAAGCAGCTGAGTGTTCAGGATCAAACCCTTCAATGCTCTTCTAGGTACTGGCTAAGCTGGTATGAACAAGTCCAAGATTGTGCTCATCAAAAGCTTGCCAGGGCCCAACCATCAGCAGCAACTTGGTGCCTAATGAGCACAGCAACTGTCCCATCACAGAGACATTGCCCAAGTCTTCAAATAGTTCATCCAAAAACTTTCACCAAACCAATCTAAAGGGGGACACAGCCAAGTCCTGGTTGAAGGCAGCATCCTTCATGGCTACATACAGCTCACCTTCCTACTGTGGTCATACAGCTGATGTTATACTCTGGGTCCACTCAAATATAGGAAAAGAGCAAAATATCTGCTGAAGGTTGGCTCGACCAAGTGAGCAGCACTGGGGAGGATAGGGCCTACAAACACAGGTGGGTCCCTTTCTCCTCCAGTTTGGAGGTGTTATTCTCACCTCCTCCATGGTATTTCCCCATCACAGGTGCTTGGCACAGAAACTTGTTTTTCCACCCAGCCAGCCGGTCTCTACCGTGCTGTAAAAAACAGATACTGCCTCACCTCTTCCCTGCCATGCACTGGGACAGCCACATTCATCTGCACAGAAAGGAGACTGAGCACAGCTCTCCCTACTCTCTGCAGCCCATCACTGCTGCATCTGGGCACCAGGAGATCATCACCTTTTTCTGGCTGCCCTCAGACATGCTCCCCTCTGCTAGGAAAGCCCACACAGAGAGCCCAGGTAGACAGAGGTGGTGAGATGAAGGGCTGCATCCCAGGAGGGCTGTGGGGCTGCCAGGAGACACCCAGACACCCCATGCCAGGGCACACAACAGGAGAACAAGCAGGTCCCCCAGATGGAGACATGTTCTTAGTGGTGTTCCTTCCCCAGGGATATTCCTATCACAGATCCTCTCAGATCTGCTGGTCCAAGTCCAGGCTCAGAGCTGGCTGTGTGCTTCACACTTGGAAAGCTCAGAGGAGCACAGACATCTGTCTCAGCACGTAGTTCCAGAGGCAGGGTCTGCACCAAGGAGAAGGAATCAGGCTGCAGCTCTGGAGCATCACGTCCACAGTCACACTGGAAAAGCTTGACTGGAGGAGCCTTGACCAGAGACTGCCTCTTAGAAGGCAGCAGGACAGCAGGAATTGGAAATTCTGATAGAGCCTCTCTCCCCTCTGTGCTCATAAAAATCAAAGCAAAGAAGCTGGCAGGTGGCAAGTCACAGAGATCTCCCTCCTGGGAGAAGGTGGTGAAAATGTTTCCATTTGTGCCTGGGTAAGAAGATGCTCATGTGCCCATGGACACCACAAATGCCCTGATGCCACCCAGCTCACCACAGGCTGAGGATTTTTTTCCACTGCTACTTATCTGTGATATAAACAACCACTTAAATTCTTAGTTAGCAAACCAAAGTGCTAACAGACAAGCACAGACAAAGAGCAAACACTCACAAAAAAGGAACTCTGAGACACCAAAGCAAGACCCACACAACACCAGCATCTCAGAGATTTCTGCTGCACAGCTGCCTCAGCCCTCACTGAAGGAAGAGGTTTCAAGGCCATCCAACACCCCAGCTGGCAGGATGGAGAAGCAACAGCAAGGGACAATGAGATTGGGGTACAAATCTGCATGTTTAAAGCTTCAGGAGCACAAATATCAGGAAGCTCTGAAGAGGATCAGACACAAATGACATCTCTAAGATCAAAGTGTAAGACCACAGGAGTGAGAAACCAGGAAGGAGCAACAAACACTTGCTGCTTCTTTGAGATGTACAACCCAAGGACATCAGGCTGAGCAAGGAGCTTGTAAGCCTGAAAGCTCAGTGGGAGCTGTTGAAAAGACAAACTAGGAATTAGAGTTTCCTACCAGAGCTGGGCCACCTCCCAGCAGTTTCCAACTTGTCAGGTAACTTATGACACAGACTCAAAACTCCTGGGTAAATCTCTATTGATGCCACAGGGGATCACTCTCCTCCTTCCAGCTTATGCTCCAGGCAGCCTCCACAGTCCCATTGATGTGCTCAGGTGACAAGGTTTCTTTTTTTCACTCAAACACAAACTCCTCAGAGCTGCTGCAGCTGGACAGGAGGCAGAGCCCCACCATGGCCCCTCTGCCCATTAATGCCAGCACCACCTGGGGATACAGCCCCTGGCTCCATCCTCCAGCAGCACCCAAGACCTGGAATTCTCTCACCCTGCTCTGAGCTGCTGTTTGCCAATGCTGTGGCAACCTCTGGCCCCTCTCTGCCATGACTAACCCATTTTCACTGTCCTCTTATCTTGCCTGGGCTACCACCCAGCTGAGGTGCATCCGTCACCATTGCTGCTGCAAACTCACCAAGCAGAGCTCTCTGAGCAACCAAAAGCAAGATATCAGCAACCTGGGAGGAGCTGACAGCAATCCAAAACCCTGCATTTGGGTGACAGCCACCACTGCTCCTTGCAGACTTTGCACCAAGCTGCTCCAACCTCTCTGAAAGAGACCACCAGAGCTCCAGGGCTGGGGCAGGTTGCGTGTGACACAGTGGAGGAGGCAAAACTGCTCTCCAGGAAGGAGAGCTGCTTCCTTTCCAACTCAGAAGAAGATCTGACTATTCATCTCTGCTCTCAGAGGCTGTTGGCAGGCCCCAGGTGCTCTTTTGCCCGACACAGCGTGAGGGCTGGGCCTTAGGAAGTGTCTCTCTCTGGGTAGACAGATGAAAGTCTGCAAAATGCCCGCAGAGCCCAATGGGGGTTTTGCAGGGTTTTCTCAGCAGAGGTTTCCCCTGCCCTCCCAAGAGTAAGACAGGGTGACAGAGGGAAGGTTTGCTCTGGGCTCCCCCCTGTCCAGTGACAGCACCCAGAGACAAAACACCAACAAACTAAAAAAAAAAAAAAAAGGAATAAAAAAGAGGAGGTGGGGGGTGCGGGGAAGGAAAGTAAACACAACATCTTTTTGATGAGGAAGCACCAACCCCAGGCACTGCCAATCTTCAGAGCAGGAAGAGAGCAAAGGGTTTGACCCTGGTGACTCAAAGGGAAAATAATGAGAGCTCCCTCCCCACAGGAGGAAGTGGGCTCTGCCACGTAGCAGTGAGCACTAATTCCCTCGTGACCTCTCCCTTACGCACTGGGGGAAGGCAGTGATTAGTACCACCACCATGCACCAGGCAACTCCAAATTACACCTGATGATGACTGGGACCTGCCCACTCCCTCAGCTGCCCCCCATGGCCAGGACAAAGCAAGAGATGTTCCAAAACCACCTCTGTCCTGCCCAGCTGAAGATGCACCCTTTCCTTTCTCAGCATCCTTCTCTTGGACTCAGCCCTTCAGGGATTGTTTTTAGCCACCCCTTGGTCACTTGATTCACAGATGGGTTTTGCTGGATTAGGAGGCAGCACCAAACTGACAATTTTTAAGTTGTTTTTCTCAGCTTCCCTGTGCATGAGGATCCAGCAATAGGATGCCTGTGAGCCCCAGTACCCGTAGCTTGTTGCAGCTGTGACCCAGCTGTGCTTCCAGAGCACCCTCCTCTGTTCTCATTAGGGTGGGAGAGAGAACCATCCCAGCACCCATCCCTCCCACCCAACACCATGCATCTGGCCAGGCAGCAGCTCTGCAGCCCCCGTGCTGTGGCTGCCAGCAGCAGCTGAAGCCACCAGCACCCCAAGGGGAGGCACAGACTGTGCTAGAGCCCCTTCTGCCCCCCAGAAGCACGTGAGGAAGCAACCTAAGGGTTAAGGCTCTCCAAGAGGGCTATGTGTGTGTGTCTGCCTGTGTTTCACTACTCATCTCAGCCACTTTGCTTCCTACCTTGGTGCTGTGCCAGCCAAAGGTCCAGGCCAGAAGCATGTTTCCTTCTGACAGTTTGGACACACACACACACACACACACACAGTGCCCTGCTTACTCCCAGGGACCTCTCCAAACCTGGCCCAGTTCCCACTCCCCACAGAGAGGTAACACTCACCAGCTCCACCTGTGGCCCCAGTCCTTCCAGGATCCGGTGGGCAGCCTCTGCCTTCTTCTGCAGGGAGGAAACGAGAGAGGGAGAAGAAAAGTTATTTTTGCCATGGGTTACTGTCACAGCTCTCTGCTCCAGCTCTTCTCTTGGGCTAAACCCCCTTCTCAACCCTCCCCAGAGACGCCACAAGTCCCACCCCTGCCTGAAAGTGGGTGGAAAGGTTCAGCTAAGTCTCTGAACCTGCAGGAAAACCCCATGGGTGAAGAACTCTGGAGCTTATCACGACATATATGCATCTGAGCTCTGCCTGGGAAGCGACCCAAATCCTGGACCTCTCTGGGTGCCAGGTGAGGGGATGGCACCCGGTACCTCCATACAGCTGCTGGGTGAAGAGGAGGGTGGGTGAGCTGGCAGGCAGGCAGAGATGCCCTTTCTAGGATTCACTGCTTCACGAGCATGTGATCATTAGATTTGAGCTGCCCTTGGCTCCTGTCTTGCTCTCGCTTCCCTCCCTTCCCCTCTCCTCTCTGCCCCCTCCCGCCCCCGGCCAAGCTACCCAGTGCTTATTAAAGAGAGGAGGAAAAAAAAACCCTAAAAAACCACCCAACTGAAAAAACCACTCAGGAACACGTGTCAGGGGCTGTGCAGTGGTTACTAATTAAACAGGCCTGAAAAAAAACACACATGGGTTGGCTGCAGCAGGAGTCTAAATAAAAGATGACATTTTCAGTAAACAGCAGTTCCGCGCAGAGCCAAGCTTTTCAGGGGGGTTACTGACAGTCCAATAAATCCAGACCACTGCACATTGCTGAGGAGCCACAGGCTGAGCCTACACAGCCACATACCTGGCAGCCAGAAGGGTGAGGAGACAAATTTTGAGAGGTGTTTGTTCAACAGAATATGTGGGCTTAGCTGTTTTGGGGGAGAGGGGAGAGAAAATCCCCCACTGCCTAAACCAGGGGTGAAGGAGCTGAGCTTCCCCAGAATTTAAACACAGAGGAGGTGATGAAGGGATATATGAGCCTTCTTTTTAAGTACATTCAACATTTTAACCCACAAAACACCAGAGCCTTGCTGGAGCTGCAGGATGGGAGCTGAGCCCCAGGGCTGGGAAGCTAAGCTCTGGGCTCCCTGACAGAGCCAGCCAGAATTTGGCAAACCCTGGGTGAAGATCCCCCCCCCCCGGGGGCAGGGAAAGGATTTCAGCTCTGGGGGTCTGGCACACATTGCTCCAGCATCAGGCACCTTTCACCTTTCTGACAGCTCACAGCAGGATGAGTTTCCCAGGGTCTCTGCACTGGGGATGTTTCGCCACAAGCTGGCACATCACCCTGCTCTCTTGCCCCCCATTCACCTCCCTTGGTGGGTTTCTAAAAACTTCACCTGCTCCCCTCCAGCCCCAGCCCCCCCCCCCCCCCCCCCCCCCCCACTGGCAGGTCCTCAGCAGCACTGATACAGCTGGTAAGTGCTCAAGTCCCTCACTGGAGCTCTGCACACCCACACACAGTCTGATTTGTGAGCCTGAAATTTGTAGTGAGCAGCCAGTGAGTCAGCAGTGATACAGCCCCAGCCCCTATGCAAAAGCCCCCCAAGGAGCCTCAGAATCCTCCCTCCAGTGCCTAAAAACCTGTCCCAGGTACCTCACCACCACCAGGACATGTTTCCAGCTCCTCTTTACTGCACACTTAGGAGGACATAAAGCTTCTCTCCAATTTAGAAGTGACATCAAGGATGCCAGGGGGGATGTAAGCAGGCAGCGTGGCTGCTCTGGCACCATCCCCATGAGTCCACAGCATGCAGGCAGCAGCCCTGCTGTCAACACATCCTCCTGTTCATCCACAGGGTTCAGAGATGTCAAGATCCCTGTGTGTACCTCACAGGAAAGGACTCACACATAGATGGAAGCAGAGCAGCTAGTGATGCTGTGGCAGAGCCAAACACAGCTAAAGTCTGTCCCGGGGAGCTGCTCTGCCTCTCAGGCCTCTCCTGAACCTCTGGCTCCATCCCAGGAGGACCATGGGCAGGGAGGTGCCCCAGTGCCCAGCTCTTTCTCCAGTGGGAACCATCAGAGTATCCAAATACGTCCTAGTGTGTTTGGGACAAAAATCACCTTAAGCAGCTCCAGGCAGCAATAATTGTAGCTAGAGGATTACAGTCCCAACTTGGGGCAGGTGGTCCCACCAAAGGCCCCTTCTGCTGGGCACCAGTGCTGGTGAAAGATTTCCCAGCAGCAGTGGATGGCACATCCAGGAGCTGATGGCGTTGGCAGCCCGTGTGTGCACAACGCAAGGAACTTTGAGAAAAAGCCAAGTATTTTCAGCTGCTGGATTTGCCATGTTTAGACAACTTAATGAGACAACCCAGAGGCAAGTCACCATAGGCAGAGCATGTGGCAAATCAAGAAGAATGATATAATTTGTCTTGCATTAACCGACTGTAATGCAGACGTCTCCAGAAGGAAAGATCAGGAGGGGAAGCTATTCCGAGCACGTCACATCTTTGTACACACACAAAGAAATGCCTCTGTCTTGAAAGCTGCCCAATTAACACTTGACACTCACTGTAATTGCTGATGCTCCTTGCTGCATTTATCAGATCATAGCAGAACCATAATGAGCTGTCTGAAAGACCATGCAGACCGAGGTGAGAGCTGGCCACAGAATTGGGAAGGATGTGTTAGTCCCAGCAGAAAGGTTCTCACCCTGCTGAGATTTGTCCCAAAGGACAGACAGATGGAGGGAGACACTCTCCTGCTAGCCAGGCTCTTGGCTGGGAATTTGGGCAAACCTCAAACCATTCACCTACAAGGGCAGCCCTCAGCTTCTCCCCACAGACACAGGACCTTTGCTGAAGGCCACCAGCAGCCCTGTTAAATCATTTCGTTGCCAAAGGCACAGCCACCTAGGACTTGGATCCAATAGTAATGTGGTTAGTAGCATACTTCTAGTGATTGACCCTACAGAAGGAAACCAGGGGGTTCATCCTACACCTGCTGAATAACCCACCTGTGCCTGCAATCCCTGTTATTTAACAGAAGGGAGCAAACTAAAGCCATTACTTCTGGTGAGATGCATGAAGATCCCCACCAGTTTTGTAGCTCCTTTGCAGCTCCACACACAGAAAGCAGCTAATGACCCCTTCTCCCAAGCCAGTACAGAGCCTCAGGAGATTGCTACAGCACTGGGGAATGCAGTGTTCACAGAGGGACTGAAGTGTGAGGATTAATTTTGCTCCCAGAGTCACTTTGCTCAGGTAGAGCAGTTCTGCCTTTGGCACCAGCATGGTTACAAATGAACCATGGGCACCTCTGAGGGCAGAGGCACCTCCTCTGGAGCATGGTGCAGATGCAGAGGTGAAGACCATCACATATGGGCCCTCCATCTGCATTTTCAGAGGGACTGATGTGTCTCAAGAAGCATGGCTGAACCACAAACACCAACCTGCATCACTGCAGGGCCCATGGATGCAAAAGTTGACCTGCAGATGGGGCAAGGAGCAGCATCTGCCTCCCAAAAAACCTCCCTCTCCCATCTTCCCATGGGCCGGTAGGCAGTAGCTGAGGGGTCTGTGCTCTTACCCCCTCTCACGCTCCTCCAACAGGCCCAGGGCTAAAGATATCTTCACCACCACCACCACCAAGCTCCCTTCAGACTGCAAATCTCCATTCTCACCTAAAAAGCAGTTGGCTTCCAAAGCCAACTCCAGCCTCTTGCTTTTCCTTTGAAGAAACTTAAAATAGGCATGGGAGGGGGAAGAGGGCAGGAGAGCAACTTCCTGGCCATGTCAGCTCCCATGGGGCCGATGAGCTGACCCCACGAGGCAGGGGAGCATCTGGAACCAGAGGAGGGAGAGTCTGGGATTTTGCATGGGCTCTTTTTCAAGAGAAGTTTAAAAATGGAAGAGAAGGAAACACACGAGTTATTTTGAGAAAGCGGATCTGGAATTAGGAGGTGGCATTTTCTTGGACTGGCTCCAGCCCCGGCTCCGTGCAGCACAAAACTGCTGCAGCTGAACCATGCTCCCGGGGTTATTTATAGCAGCCTGTAGGCAGCAGTGCTGGGGAATGGAAAGGTTTCTGTGTCCTGCAAAGCCAAGCCCTTTGAGGAGGGCTGTGCACAGGGCAGCACTGGGAAAAATTCCTGTCCCAGCAGCACAAGGTCCCAGGGGCAGGCGGAGCTGCAGGAGTGGCACAGCAAAGAGGCAGGTTGGAGTTGGACTTGATTTTAAACACAATTTAGGAGAAGTGTGCCTGAAGTCAGCAGAAATCCTGGAAACCCTCAGGCAAGACACCTTTCCTACATGAAGCAGAACAGCAAACACTCTGTGGGGATTTAAAGGCCCTATCTCTGTGCCAAGATCTGCCAGGACCAAACCATGACCTGGCAGTGTTGGTTTCATGGGGAAAGGTTTTCATTCCAACAACAGGTACCAATTTTTCCCCTTTAAAACTCAGTGTCTTCTCTCTCCAAGAGCCAAACCACCTCAGCAGTTTGCTGCCCTCCCTACAAACCAGGTGGGATGAGCTCTAAGCACCAAGGGAAGGAAAAGCAATGCTCCTCTCTCCCCAGCTCCTGGCAGGGATGGACACTACCAGTGCTCCCAACACAACTGTGGGAGCCCAGGGATGCACACGCTGCCCCAGGCTCTCCTTGAAGCCAACTGTCCCTGAGCACCAGGAGACATCAGTCTGCTTTGGTGGTATGTGCTAGGCTCCTCACACCCAACCTAGGGGCTGATGCTCTCCAGGGGTTCCCTGTGCATGCTCCTACTTCCCTGCTCTTGGCTGGAATCATCTCCCCACCCCACCAGCTGCATGAAGCCCCATCCCTGCAGCCAGGGCCAGCGGATGCAGGCTGGGGGGTTACCAGTGACTCATCACAAATTGCCAGAAAACTGAGGAAACAAGACACGTGGGAGCCATGTGTTTATGCCAGTCCCCACCTATCCTCTGTGGAGCATGACAAGCAGACTCATTTTGGTGGCCCACTGGTCCCCAGCTTTGGGCAGACATTGCCAGGCAGTTTCTGCAGTCAGCCCCCATCATGGTTGGGTTTCCATCTGCTCCCAGACCCAGCATCACCCTCTGCTTTCTGCACCCTAAGGTGCTGTTCAAAGGTTCATTAATTTTAAAGCAAGGTGCTAACAACGCTTTGCCATTGCAAATCATTGTGGAGAGTTTCACCATTGCAAAACTGCTGAAATCATTGCCATTGCACAGAAAGCTTCTAGAAATCCAAGTTTCTGCACTGGAGCAGTCATGGGAAAGCTCCAGTCACCCAATCCAAGGAGTCAGAGCTGTGCACAGGGTTTGTGCTCCTCCCCCTGAGAGCTCTGGGTTCTTCTCATCCTTAGTTCCAGGATATGGCATTATCTGGTCTGTGTTAATGATGGACAAAGCATCTAAGTCCATGCACCCACTGGGAACTACAGGTTCTGAAGCAGACATGAAAAAAAAACATCAGGACCACCAAAAAACCAACCACCAACAAAAAAATAGCCTTAAAATCCAATTTAAAAAATGAAAGTATTCTCAATGACTCCAGGCTAAATGTTTCACTTTTGCCTTTTTGGAAATGTTGCTATCATGCAGAAGGTGTTACTAGGATCTAAACTCTGACCTGTCCACTTTTCCTCTAGACTATCCCAAAGCCCCTCATGCATCACTGAGCCAAGATGAGGAAACCCCAGAACAAAAGCTGTCACAAATAAAAGCAAAACCAACCCAGCCCTTTCAGCAATTAAGTACATAATACCCCCATCACCACATAAACTAGAATTAAAAAAAAAAAACAAATCAAAATCACCCTGCAGATTTAGTGCTGGAAAGCAGTTTCACTGATAGGGTTTTATTTACTGCACCAGCTCTGCTGATGATGCAGGCCTGATTCTTCCCTTTCTAATGTAAATCTGGAGTTCAGAGAAAATCAGTTATACAGACAGAAAATCCCCATGGGATTGGAGTCACATTCGGTGCCTTTGAGTAGTTAACGGCCAGGTTATACTTTGCAATGCTAAAAGTACTCCTTTATTTATTCTCTTATTTATGGCTGGGGCATTAATGCTTTATGAAGGTATTTGAGGAGGGTAAACGGTTAGAGTTGGGAACACACTCTGCACAGACACAACAGCAGCAGGGGTGGAAGAAGTTCAAAACAATCCTTTGAATTCCAATTTTACAGCAGAATGCTGAATTTATAGACAGATAGCTGTGCCCTTTTGAAGGAACAAGCACCGAGACAGAAAGCGAATTAAAATTTAATCTTATTGATTTCCACCAACTCAACCCCAAGAGCAAGACAGGGGCTGCTGTCACTGCCTGCACTGCATCAAACCCAGTTTTTTGGAGGGCTGGCAGCAGAGCAGGGATGGGCTCAGGCAACCACAAGCAGTCAGCACTCCCAGTCTGCAGGGGTGATGTGGGGGGACTCATCCCAGCCCTCCCCAGGCTGCAGTGGTTCACAGCACACAGCATCCCCTCCCTGGCACTGCAGAGGGTGAAGCTGTGCCATGTCCTGATGCCACCTCTCCCCTCTCTGATACATGAGCTCAATATTTTAGAGGCAAACTCATGTGTGCTTGTTTGCAGGGACAGGTTTGACACAAGAACAAAGGCTGCTTTTTAGCTGCTGGTCTCCAAGCAGGAATCCTGCCTGGTTCAATCAACCAAGCAGGTCTGGAGAGAGCTCTCAATCACCCAGGTCTGGCTTGTAGAGAGCTGGCATGGATACACACAGGCTCCATGCTGTCACGATGGTTGGAGAGAAGGCATAAGCACATCTGCCTCCATGGTAGCTGATGGAGACTTCAGGCATGCAGGGGACTTGGAGGAAAATTCACCCAAAGTCAGGCACAGGTGGGCTACTGGCATGGCCAGGGCTCCCACAGTGCAGCATCCTCCAGGACAAGGACAGCTCAGCCAGCCCAGAGTCCCAGGTAAGGCACAGAGAGCAATCTGGAGCAACAGCAAAGCTGCCCTCCTCCCATGTTTAGCAAAGGGACCTGGAAATTTCCATTGAAAGCACAAAAACATCTTCCAGCCCAGGTATGCTCAATCAACTTCAGGGGAAGACAGATGCGAGGAATCCCATCAACAGCCCAGTGGAATAAAGCCATGGCTAAAAATACACACAGAGGATCTGCCCTGATTATGGGGATCTGAAGTGGAAGGAAGCTAAATTCTCTCAATGCACCAACACATCCCAGAGGGGCAAACTGAAGCTTGCAAGGGGGCTGTGCCACACAACCACCACCCCAGAGGTGCCAGACCCAGCAGGCATCAGCTTCACCCTGCAGGGGAGATGCTAAATGTCACACAGTTTAATTCAGAAGATCCCCAATGCCTGCTCCACTGTCAGCCTCTAGCAGCAGCCAAGATGCTCATCACAACCCAGCTTCCCCAGGTAGCTCTGCACCACCCACCAGCTCCCAGGGAGGGGTGATGGGGATGGGCAAACACTCCTAATCCTACACCCAACACAGATCCCTGAGCTCCCCACAGCACTTTCCAACCAAATCTCGGTGAGTTTAGCACCCACTGCTGTTTTCAAACATTGTTCTGTCTCCTCAAGGACTGAAAGCACTTTTCAAAACAGGACTCAGATGCTTTTGAAAATGCCACCCACTGTTTATTCTCAGTTTGATCTAGGGATAGTAACAAAAATGTTAACTTCCATCCTTATACATCCTTCCAGAAATGGTACACTTTCAGCTCACAGCTGAAATTTTGGATTGGATACACACGTATGTTTTCTTGCAAACACTGCCCAAAAGGTACTTCAGGTGCTACTTCACTGCCCACCTTTGGGGACAAAGATCAAGCAGCTCCAGTCAGCAGGTACCCAGCGCAGGAGGCACCTGCATCTTGAATACCAACTGCTTCTCTCTAATTCTCCTAAAATCCTCCCCAAAGCAATCACAGCCTCACAGTATAGGATTTCACTGCAGTCAAGAGCAGCTCCTCTCTGTTCTCTCCCAGAACAGTCTGTACAATTGACTTTTTTTTCCTTGAAAATCAATTACTTGTCCAGCAGAGTGCAGCAAGAGGGGTTCACAGGGCACGTTTCCCACAGTTATCCTCTCCAGTGCTGAGGAACTTTTCAAATTGTATGTGTTAAGTAGGTCACAAGAGGGAAAAGCAGCGTGATGGGCGTTTACAATCAGCAAATGGGAATTTTGAGAAAAATCAGATACAGGTCAGCACTGCCCTGCATCCCAGCCCCTCATCCAGACCCAGTGTGGTGGTGAGAAAAATATATAGACTTCCCTGATGAACCAGAAGCTAAAATTAGAAACCATTCACCCCTGCAAAGCCACAGCTATCACCAGAAGGAAAGTAGGTCACAGAGTGGCTGGCTAACTTGATTTTCTGGCGTTTCTAGCTGCTCTGTCCTCACGTAACCTCTCCTCTTCCCAGGGACTGTTTTTGGTGTTTCCTTTGTTCAGGGTATAACTGCACCCAGTGTGCAGCTCAGGCACAGCCTGGCAGGAGTGGTGGGAACAGGCAGAGCAGCCCCTGTCTGCTCACTGGAGCACAGACCCACAGTTCATCAAAAATTCAACCAGTGCCAGGCACCAGCCCCTCCGTCACCTCCCACCTGCTCTGGGATCAGCACAAGTGCTGGCTTTCTGCCCCTTCCACAGGATTGCTCTTTAAAGAGCATTTTGGGCTTTGCCAGCTCTTCTTTGCTCTCTTGCCTCTTCCCAAGGCTTGAATATCCTCTCTTTATTTGCATTTCTTACCACGTGCTGCCTCCCCCAAGCAAACCACCAGCTGAGTGATGTACCCCAGGCTTCTCCTCCCTCCATGTGCAGGCTGGAGCCCTGGCTCAGCTGCTTGTCCTGTGAGCAGACCTCGGGGCATCAAACTTCACTGCTTTTCCACAGCACAGAAGCAGTGGAAAGGTTTAACATTTGGCTCAGTGACCTTCCCTGCTACAGATCAATATGTCTCTGTCTGGCTCCCAGCCCTTTGCTCCCATCAACTCACCTCACAATTAAAAATCAGGCTGCAGCAAAGCCATGGGGCTGCACAACTGAGGGCCAAGATGCCAGATGCTCTGCTCCCACCAAACCCACCCAAAGCAACCTGATATCTGACCACCATCCATCCTTTTCCACCCCCAATCCTAACTGACACTGCTCCTGCATCCTTTCCTCTTCCAGCTTTCCTCCTTCTGGCCCCAAGGCAAGGAACAGTCATCACAAAAAGGCATCCCACAGATCTCCATGGAGGTGAGAGTTGATTGCCCAGCCACAGCCATTGCAACCAGCCAGCAAGGTTCTGTTGACTCCCTGCAGACTGTCTTCTTCAAAGGAGGAACCTCCCTCCAGCCTCCCATAGTTTCTACCAAGCAAAAGGGAAGGGTTGTTTGGTTTGAGTCTCCCACACAGATGGGTTTGCTTACAAGTTACTCACAAGGGGACTTTACAAGAACAGGGGAAGAACCCTCATTTACCTATCCCAGGGATCCCACAGACACGAACATGGAGACAGATGTGAAAATTATACAAACATTTGGTGTCAGACGTGACCTTTGCCTGCTGAGCACCCACCTGGAACCAGAGCACCCTATCTCAAAGATTAAGAGCAAAACACTCCTGGTAGCAACCTGGCTTTGAGGGTCACTGAATGAGGCCAGGCACACTGACATGTGGAGGCTCTGAGCACCATATGTGACAGCGTGCCAGGTATTATGGTCACATTCTTTCAAGAAGAAATGTCGAACTCTCCAAACTCTTTGCCCCCACTCATGGAAATGCCACAGCAGAGGCTTCAAGAGAAGGTTGTGTCTGCTATGGAGGAGGTGATGGGAGACCCAGGGAGATGGGAGGGAAAGGGTGACCCAGCTGCTGGCATGGACAGAGACAAGAGGTGACAAAGCAGGACACTCAGCCTTGAGCCAGGTCCAGCTAAAGGGGACTGCTATGAGGCAGGCTGGTGGGGATGCAATGGCTGAGGATCACTGCTCCTCCCTGCCTCAGCACCATCACTGCTTCCTTCTCTCCTAACACAGCCCAGGTACCCACAAGTGTCCAAGACCCAGCTCAAGGGAGTAAAAATAAAAATGAGACTTTTCCAACCTAACCCCTTGCACAGGAGGCACAAACCATCTAGGTAAAGAGTCCTGGAGAGGGCACTTGGTGGTGCCAAGGGGAGAATGGCTTTGAGGAACACTTGGCACCACCCCCAGCACCTGGTGTGTGTGCAGCTATCTCCAGCCAGCACTTGCTAAAGCTTCCAACACATCGACCTCAGTCCTCACCCACTCACACAACAGCCTGTGCCAGTGCTGGGTTTCCTTCCCTCTCAGAGAGAGAAGCAGATGGAAAAAGGAAAACCAGGGAAATTGCACAGCCTGGGACCGCAGGGTACGCAGTATTTATGGGTTTTTTTTTCTTTTTAGGAGTCAGGCACCTGGGTTTCTGCAGCTCCCAGTGAAATCGCAGGCCTTGCAATTCAAAATAATTAGTGAGTGGTAGTTTTCCTTTTATGCAAAAATCATCCTTTTTATCCAGCACCTAAATGAAAATGAATATGCTTGATTATCTACCAAAGGCCCCAATTTCCTAGCATTGCTCTGGAGCACACAGCAAAATTTGTGTCTCCTCAGGCTGCTATTACAGGCAAAGGCTGAGAGCAACAAATGAGTGGTCAAGGAGGGATCCAGGGATGCCAGGCTGACCTTTGCTAATGCTATTTACAGTGCCAAATATCCACAGATCCAGCTCTGGCTGCATCCACATCCTTTCTGCTCCAATCTGGAGTGCTCAGGGGCAGCCAGGGGGGCTCAGAGCTGGCCTGCCAATATTGGAGCATCACAGGTGTACCCCTCCATTCATGCAGTCCACCCCACCATGCCAAAACCCATCCTTTGAGGCAGTTTTCAACCAGGTTGACTCCCAAGGGAGAGGATGAAACAGGCTATTTAACAGGCAGGGCTCTGATGCATCTCCTGAACACTTCCAGACTAAGCCTGATTGCAGGAAACCCCCCCAGGCAGGTTCTTCAGAAGACATTTGCTCTCAATCCATGCGGCAGAGCGAGCAGGCTCCATCTATCCACCTCCCGCAGCCTCCACCCCGGGGTTCTCACCCTGGGGAATCCCTCCCCTACCCCTCCCCACCCTCCCAGTCCCTGGTCGGGGTGACAAGGCACGATCACACGTTTGGACTTCCATCATTTCTAGACTCACCCTGTTCTCGTCGTAGATGATCTGCACCAAGCTGCGGTGTTTGGACTCGATAGGAGGAGGGGAGATGGGTTTTTCAGGCTCTGGTGGTTTGGCTGCTTCTTCCTCCAACTGTTGCTGTGGAAGGAGAGGGGGGGAGGAGGAGGGTGAGTCACAGCCAGAAACGCAGCCGTCCCCATCCACACGAGACTCTCTGTGGTGCTGCAACCACCGAGGCTGAAACCACCATGGCAGGAGACTTCCTGAGAGACATGGGCAGGCTCAGGCTGCAGAGGGATGGGGAGAGGGAGGAGAGCTCCTCAACAGCCCCTGCCACACAAGCCCTGCCCCAGGCACCTGGCCCCAGGCCAGTGGGTCAGTGCTTTTTAGGCATGGAGGATGAGGAGGTATCTTAAAAAAGCCTCCTGGAGAGGGTCTGTGGCTGGAAATAACTGGATACCCTTCAAGGGAGCTGCAGCTCCAGCCCAGCTCTGTGCTACCTGCTCCTGGAGCTGCCAGGAGGAGCAAGGGATAAGCAGCAAGGCTGGGCTCCACCTTTGGCTTTATCTTGCTGTGGCGGGAGCAGACAGCACAGCATGACTGTTCTTGAAGAAATGACTTGTGCACCAGCAGCCAGACCAGCCAGTAAGTGAGACAAAGGAGGTGGTAACACCCCAAAAGCTGCTGTCTCTGGTCAGAATCAGCCCCATGGGATGTGTAGCAGCCCTCCCAGCCATGGTGAGAGACACTCAAGTGGGCAATCAACAGCTACAGGACACTCAGGACTCAGACATGGGCCACCAAAGGTATCTTTTGGTGAAGTTTCATAGAGAACCCAGGTAGTCAGGTTGCAAACACCTGCAGCACAAACACACCATGTGGCATTAGCCACCTCCCAGCCACAAGCCATCATGCTCTCCTGGAAAGGCAGCTTTGAGACTCATTCCCACTTCACTCCTACTCACAGGAGACACATCCAGGAGCCCAAGAGCTGCTCCATGAGCATGTCCACTATGTCCTCAGCATATATGCAGTAAAATTCACCCAGCCCCAAAATTGCCTTGAATGCCAGCTGCCCTCTTGGGAGATGGGAAGCAGGAGCACACCCCTGTTCACACCTTTAGATATCTCTGATCTTTTAACACATTCCTACCCACCTGTGAGCCCCTCAGGCCCTGATGAACATTAATTACAAACCAGTGGATTTCAGAGAATGCTTTCAAACATCACCATCAGCAGGGATGCCTCACGGACAACCTCCAACTCTCCCAACGGATGTGAGGCAGGAGGAGACATCTGATCCCTGGCAGTAAATTTGAGGAACTGCTCAGCCAAAAGAGGAAATAACACATTCTAACAGAATCCTCCAGGCTCCTCCTGGGGCCATGGGTTCCCTTCGAGGAGGGGGAGCAGACACCGTGCACGGCAGCTGCGGGGCAGCACAGGCATAGGAGAGGCAGTGGTTGTCAAAAAGATGCTGGTTTTTTTTCACTGCTCAGCTCTGACTCTCCAAATCTTTGTGGGTTTTATTCCTGCAGCTTAAGCATCCCCTGGTGAGGCAAGTGGAAAAACACACAAGTCTTCTACTAGAAAGAAAATGCACCTGGCACTGAGAGGAATCAGCTGGCACCAGAGGGGAGCACAGTACTGTCCTCCCAGAGATGGTAGTGTCTGGCAGAGCAAGAAGGTGGGCACCACCTATTCCTTCTTGAGCTCATCTCTCCTCCTGTTGATGATTACCTTTAGCAACGCTTGGGCTGTAGGATGTAGTCCAAGAAAACACTTAAGCACCCAGATAGGTCTAGCTGGCTTGGCAGGGACAACTCACAGCACTTTAATTAAACGTGTTCCATTGGATGAAGCAATCCCAAGCTGTGGACTCCACTCATGCTTCACCTCCCCACAGGTGGACAACTTTTCCCATGAAGGGAAAAGCAGCAGGATAAGGAACTCAAGAGATATAGGAGAGAAAAAAAAAAAGGCAGCATCACCAGTGAGATGGCTGAGCACCATCCCCAGACTCTGGCAGCAGGCAAGACATGTTGGCCCATGTTGGGATCACAACCTTGGGGTTACTCCAGCCATGCAGGAGGACAGCCAGGACATGTCCAATTTGGACTGTCTGCACCCTGAAAAAGGGCAGAAACCATCTCTGGTATTGTGTGGACCCATCCCTTCTGCCCACAAACTGCTGCAGCATGCCAAAGGCTCCAACCACACATCAAACAGCCCAAAAGCTCCTTTCTCTTCTCAACCAGGGCTGTTACTCAGGTGGCCCAAATCACAGCCTTGTGGAAAGAGGACAAGAGCTCTCTGGGAAGCCACAGCTGAAACCACAGACTGCAAAACAGTTCTCAGCATTGGCCCTGGTGCAAAAGCAGAGCTTCTAGGCACCTGTCTGCCCTTGCGTGGTATCCTCAGTCCAGGCATCTCATCACATCTCCTCACTCCTATGAGATTAATTCAAATCAATCAAAGAAAAGAGCCTCGAGAAGGATCAAGGAAATCCTTACCTCTGGAAAGGGTGGGGGGGAGTGGGAAAGGGTCAGAGGCTTGGCTACATTTTTCTGGAAACCCACAAAAATTCTGCAAAGCGGTGGGGTGGGCTGTGACTTCAGACAAGAGGATTTGATGGTGATGTATCAGGAAACGAGAGTTTGCCAGTAAGCGGAGGCTCATTAAAAGCAGCTCGTCAAAAGAAAAATACAAATTTAATTATAGCTGAAACAGAGTAGAGAATTAAACTCTGCTCTGGGTGGCCTGACGACAAGATGCTGGGGTAAGGACATGGCAGGGCCTGCAGGCAGCACACCTGAGTGCAGCAGGTTCAGCCCCTGAACAGCTGCCCCTGGGAGCTGTGGGAAATGGCAAAGCAAAATAGGTCAGGGTTCCCAGACACGGACAAAATGGATTTTTTAAAGGTCTGCCACAAAAGCTAGGCTGGGACTTTGACCTTTACTGTGAGAGAAGCAGGATCAGAGATGAGTCTTGATGGCTCCACACTCTCTCCCTCCCCACAAGCCCCCTCCTCTCCCCAGCTGACAGACTGCAGTGATGCTGAAGGGATGCAAGATGCCATTGGAAGCCACAGCCTTGGTTCCTACAGCATTCACAGGCAAACCCATTTCCAAGAGAAGGAGGTGGCTTCTCCAGGTAAGAGACCTCTGGCCACACCACACTCTGCAGAGGAGCCATTGGAGCCTGCAGTGCTGTCAGGAAGGTGGGTGACATTTCAGGAAGACCCCATCCCTGGCACATTCCATCCCCTGTGCTGGGAGGACCTGCCTGAGGAAGCCAAGGGACCCCACATGGCCTTGTGCTGGGTACCAAGATGCTACAACCTGCCCTGGGGAGAGGAAAGGGCTTCCAGCAACAGGCGCCTCTGAAAACCATTCTCCAAGAGCCAAAAGGGAAGGGAAACTCAGCCAGGAGACAGAGAGAAGAGGAAACCCTGGAGCTTTTATACCCCTCCCATCACCAGGTGGGAGTGTTGTACTCCTGGAGAGCCCTTGGCAAAGCTCAGAGCCTGGGGAGACTCAGGCACTGCTGAGGAGAACAGCCCAGCAGTTTATTCCTCCTTCAGATCCCCAGTACTTCTGCCAGGAACAAATGCATAAGGATTATCCTTCCCTGTCAGGAAGAGGGGGAGATAGGACTCAGCCAGAGATTTAAGCCCATATGGCACATGAAGGAGCGGGGGATGGCTGATGGAGGTGGCCTTCTGCCAGGGGTATGTAGGGTTTGGGGAAGGTTTCTCAGCTTGCTGAAGACGTTTGCTTCTTGCAAAGTCCATGCAGAACCTTCCTTGTCATTTCAGGAACAACCAGGGTGGACCGGGGTTTTTCTTGCCCAGCCTTTCCACACAAATGTATTTAATTACCCTGAGAAGACCTCCCAAGGACAGAGGGGAAAAGCATTAGGATGTTCTGGCTGTGTACAATTTCTCCCCTGCTCTATTCCTGCAGGAGCAGGATCTGTTTCAGGCTGATTGCTTTCCCTTGCTCATCTTTCTCCTGTGCTGGCAGCTCAGATGCACAGATGGACAAAACGTTCCTAGAGCATTTCAGACAGGAACACCTTCCCCTCCACCTCCAAAGATGCTTCCTCCCAGATGTGCCAGCTCTGCTGGAGGACTGGGCTGGGGAAGGATCCTGCTGGAGGGGAAAGGAGGCCATGTTTGTGGGGTGGGGAGGGAACTGGGGTGAGATTTGCTACCAAACTGTGCCACCATGGGCCAAAACCAAACCAAAAAAAATCCCAAAACATCTAAAAAAAAAAAAAAAAAAAAAAAAAAAAAAAAAGAAGAGAAAAAACAAGGAGGGGAGGGCATGCTTTTACTGCCAACAGCCACTTTCACTTTCTTCCCCACTCAGCAGAGTGCTTTTGTGGGGAGGAAGAATCATAAAATTCATTCAGAGGGAAGAAATAAAGCAACCAGGCAGCCAACGATAAAAAACCCATTTCCTTACAGAAGGACATTTTGATTTTAATGATGAGGAGCATATGCTGCTCCCATCAGCTTCAATAGCAGCTCCTCAGCATCTCTGCTAAGAGCCAGGCAGTGGATGGGCAGAGTTGTCAGTCCTCCTGGGTGCTGGGAGCAGGAGCCTCACCATCCCACTCTGGAAGCTTCTCCAGAGTGGGACATGACCCCACTTTGCACCTCCTACCTCAAACCTGAGTTAAGAATATGAACCAGCAGCCAGACTGCCAGACATGAGAGAACACCAAGATGTTGTCTGAGCTTCCTAGGAGGGAGAGGGGAAGGGCTGGCTTCACCCAGCTCCCACTAAACCCAAGAGGAACCTCTGGGGTTTCCATTACTCCAGGTGTTCCTTTGCCCCCAGCACTGCTGCTTCTGCCCCCCTCTCCCTAAGCACTCTGATATCTCTGCAGACAAAAAGCAATAAAAATAGTCCTTTGCATTAATTAAACCATATTGTTTGAAAACAGACCCAAAACATCCTGTTTTGTTGTAAGGAAAGAAAGGGATAGTATCAGGTATGGGAAAATATAAGTCTGATGGGGAGGAAGAACAACCACAGACTTGTCCTTGAGGAGCACTGACAGCCCAAGGAGAGTTTTTGCTCCATTACTGAATCCCTGCTGCACACTCCTCAGGAGAGGTGGTTCCTCTCAGGCTGTTTGGGATGAGCAGCCATCAGGGAGTTTAGAAACTGGCCTCAAGCAAAGTAAAAAACAAAAAAAGAAGTGGTAAGAGAGAGGCAGAGAAAAGTGGTTTGCTTTAGGAAGCAAAAGCCTCTAAGTCTGTGGGTTTGTGTTTGGTTTTTTTTTTCACAGGCATCCCCCAAGGTTTTGTCATATTAATCTCTTAATGGGTTTATGGTAATTGTATACATAGCAACATTGAGCTGAAAAGCCTTCTGCTGGGGAGGGCTCTTGGGCAGGGGTAAAACACTAACCACCAAGATCAGGTTCAAATCCCTGGCTGAGACAGAGCCCTGACTGGAGTTGGAACAGATGCTGCAGAGCTGCAAAGCCTCAGAGAAGAGGGTGAGATGCATAGGAAGAGCCATTAGGACATCCCAGCAATGTTTTCAACAGCCCAGTACTACAACAGCACTGGGGAGAGACAATATGCTGGAAAGGGAAAGGAGACTTTGTGCTAACGTGGAGCACTTGGGCAACGCAGGCAAGTCACCAACAACAGATTTTTCTGATTTTTAAGGTCTCCTAACACACAAAAAGATCGCAGAAGTTGGGTTTTCAAATCTCCCTCTTCTTGCAGCTACCAGGTCCAGACTGCTGGCACAGCAGCAACCACCCCATGTCGTGACAGGGAACATGGACAGAGACCATCTTGGTGGCACTGGCACTGCCACTTCCTCTCTGCAGATGAGCACGGGCAAGGACAGGGCAGAAGGCAGCACGCAGGTGCCAGGATGTGTGCTCTCCTCTGGACCACAGGCTCTTTCTTACCTGTTTCTTCTTCAGCTTGGAGATCTGCTGCTCCACCATGGTGATCTCCCGATCCACACGGTCCATGTTCTGGATGAGCTCCTCCTTTGAGAGCCGGGCTGGCAGCAGGTCCAGCTCAGTGTCAGGGTGTGCAGGGCTGACGGGTGACACAGGCTCCAGTTTGCCAGGCAGACCACGATCCTGGGGAGCACAAAACAACCAGATCAGCTCTTTCCCAGGAGGCTCTGGATCCTCCTCTCATCCACCCACGCCAGCTGCCACAGCTCCCTGGCCCATTCCCAGCCCTCTAAGACACACACCCCCCTCAAGAACCTGCTGCTCTAAGCAGTGCCAGCTGCCAGATCACATCACTGCAGGGTTCTGCAACCTCCAGAGAACACTGGGTCAGTCTCCCAGTGACATGACAGCAACTTGTCCTCCTTCCAAAGCCTCGGAGGCTCCCACTGCCATCAGTGCTACCCACATCCCTACAGAATCAAGAAATCAATCCACACTCAGGAGGTCCTGGCAGCACCATCCCCTCACACCTCAGCAGCCAGCTCAAGGCTACATCTTCTCCACAAAAACAAGATAGCCACAGACATGTTCTCCTCCAACACAGGACCATGCTGGAAAGAAGAGCAGCATGAACCATGTCAAACAAGATGGGACTATGAGGGCAGCCCCTGGGAAAAGAGAAGACCCCCACCTCCTTCATGGAGGTCCTCCTCTATTTTGTTAAATTCTTGAGGGAGCTCTGAGTATTGGATGTCAAATGCATCCACCCAGAAATGGAGAGAGTGGGGATAGGTGAGGTCAGCTGAGATAAAAATAGACCTAACTGATGAAAACCAGCTTTTTAAATTCCAGTTAAAGAATCTCTCAGCTCCACCAGGCCCTTCAAATCAGAGGTCAGCAAAATCTCTGTGGCCACCACAGGGAGTAACTCTCCTGACCATGAGCTGGGGACAGAAGGACACCACACCAGAACACTCAGCTCCTCCTCCAGCAGCACCACAACTGCTGAGCCCGAGGAGCTGGCACCCCCACCAGCACCCCAGAGCCAGGGGCCCCTCCCTGCCCACTGCCCTTCACCTCTGCAGCTCCCAGATGAAGGAGCCTGGGTGCTGGGTGAGTTTTTCCACCCCTGGTGAAGGCACCAGGGATGAAGCAGCTGTTTAACAGCCATGGATCACAGCACACCACCAGCCTGACCTGAGCTGCTCCTCTCTGGCAGCTGCCCAAGGCTTTAATTAAAAGTTTATCCATTCATTTGCTTAGCAAGTGGATGGATTTCTTTTCCTGGGGAAAGGGAGGATGGGGGGGCAGGAAGAAGAGCTGCAGCTTGGTTTGTAACCCTAAACCAGGGCCAGGCTGGGCAGTCAGCCCACGGCAGCTGCTGGGGAGGGGGGAGGTGAACAAGTGAAGCAGCTCACACAACTTCCCCACCTTCAGAACAGCAGCCCCATGGCCCTGGACAAAGCCAACATTGTTCTGCACCAACTGGCACCAAGCATCCTCCCTTCCATGCTGATTTATGGCCACCAGCCAAGGCCACCTGCCAACCCTCTGCCTGGGCTGCTCCTCCTGTGGTGACAAGGGTGACATGATGGAGCCCAGTGGCACAAGGATGGCATGGATCCCCCCACGAAACAACATCCACAGCAAAGCTGCAGCAAGAAGGATGTTTCCCTACAAAATGGCCATGTCCCAGGACACCAGTATCTTTCACTGGTGCCTTCCTCCTCCTCTTCCCTGCTAAACCCTCTTCGAGCTGAAGGACACATCAAGCCAGCCAGGGAGGAACCATTGCTGGGTGCAGCTCAGAGGCATCCACACAGCTTCTCACTGCTGCCATCAAGGGACAGAAAGCAAAGGAGCAACCTGAAAGCCCTTCCTCATCACCCTGCCCCAAGAGCAGAGAAGCAGCAGAAAGATTTGCTGTTTCCAGCATCCATTCAGAAGAGAAAATAGAAGAACATCAAGTTTCTGGGAATACCAGAGAGCAGATTCTTGCTTTACTTCCCTGTGTTTTGACACCAAAACACAGCCTGCTGCACTGGGAAGGTGTTTTCCACACAATTTAGGGCCTTTGGAGGTTTTATTCTGGTGGTTTGGGGTTTTTAATCATGCCAGGAGGAGCATGACAACCATGAGAAGCAAAAGAAAACTCAAGTGCTCCTAACACCTTGTTCAGATTGAGGCATGGGAAGGGGTAAGTGGCAGTGACTTGTTGGTAGGTGGATTTTTCTGAAAGACCTCTCCATGTACATGAAACAAAACATACTCTCACATCTGTCAATATGCAAGGCAGGGCATCTTTTAAACTCCTGCTTGGCCTTTAAACCCTTTGGAAACTTGGTTTCTGATACATTTTCATCTTTTTACCTTGCCGAATCTGAAGCAAACCAGCAGTGAAACTGAGCAAGAGGAAGAGCTGCAAGTCACAGCACAAAACCCATCATCATCTGCTATTAGGAGATGGTTATAGCAAGAAAGGCAACAGCCCTGGACCTCCAATAACTGGCCACTGTCATTTCACAAGCACCTCTCTAAATAAAAGAAGTGACAAGCAGCCAGAAGAAAGAAAAATCAAACCTGAATGCAAAAAAGGTACCTTGCCTGTGCAGTGATGAGGTCCAAAAAGCAAAGCTCCTGCATTTACCCAAGGCATGAAGAAGCCTGTCTTCTAAATCAGAAAAATGGGCTGAAAAAAGGTTTGCAAAGATGAGAGCCCACCCAGAGCCTGGGGTGGACTCTAATGGAGAGAGATATTTTACTTAGGGCTCTGTCAAGAAGCTGCTCAAAATATTTTCCTCTGCTTCCTACAGTATTGCACCCAGGTTCTGAACAAGTGCAGTGTGAAACGTGAAATTCTTCTTATTAAGGTGAAGTCACAGACTTTGAAACCAGCACGAGCTGGGAGAGCTGGAATAAATCTGCTGGAGGGAAGAAAACAATTGGTGCATTACTCAAGTTGATATTTTCACAGTAATTATACTGTTTCCATGTGATTTGTCTTTAACAGGGCTAACAGCTACTGTAGTTCCTGTTTATCCCTGGCCTTATTATTATGTGATTTGTATGATAACAAGGGTGGGCAAGGGGGTGGCAGAGGCTGCACAAACCTTTCTGCAGCCAGAGGAGATGCTGGCACTGAAGAACACAATTCCTGCTGAAGAGTCTTTTCAAATAACAAGGCCAGGGTTTGGGGGTGGGCTCCTTCCACACACTTTTATTCCTAACACAGATAAAGTTAAGGGAGGAGCAAGCCTGCTGGTGCCTTGAAACCATGGAAGAAAGAAGGGAAAAGAAAAGGGTGAGCCAGCTGACTGCTGATGCTTTGAAAAACAAGCAAGTGGTAAATTTGCTGTTCCTCTTGTTAGAAAAACTTCCAGGAGGGTCCACAAGAGAAAAGGTGGTTGAGAACACCAACCCTGCTCCCAGGACATGCTAGAATCTGCACCAGTACACCCACTCCTCCTTAGTTTTCGTTACTGATCCACCTTGCAGTGCTCCCAGGGTGCTCGTGGGAGGTGGTGGGATGGAGAAGGGTGTCTGTGCCACGTGTCAGCCCAGCACCTATGGCTGGAAGCACCCCAGCTGCCATGAGGGGTAATTTCTCCTGGCTACTTCCCACTCTCAGGAAGCTCTGTTCCATCTGCATTTGACTTTTCTGATTCCCTCAGCACACCAACTGCCTCTTCAAGACTGTGCTGGTGGACCTTCCAAAATTTCACACCCACAGACAGACAGTGCTGGTGTGGCACTGGTGCACACCAAGCAAACAGAACCACTTGCTTGGGATGACTCTCAGGATCTCTAGCACAGCACCATGGTATTTGCCCTTCTTATTCTCTTCACTAAGTCATGCTCTTTCTCTGCCTTTCTGAACCAGATCATTAATGGTGCTCCTCCAAGCCCAGGACAGAGATTCAGGGATGCCAATGTCACCACTTCCACAGTCTGTTAACTTTCTAATTACCAACCAGCAGCAGTGTTTTCTGCTTCAGCACCAGGAGGGATTAAAGAGGTGTTATCTCCAGTTCCTGCCTACTCACACATCTCACATCCTCATGGGCTGGAGAAGATTCTCAAAGCAGGTTGAATGGGCATGGGCACCTCAAATTGTCCTCAAACCAATTCCCTCCCCCCCAAAACCACAAGAACAATGGGTGGGCTTGTGATCAGGCTGGCCTGCTGGTGAGGATGCCTTCACCATTCAGGCTTCTCCCAGCAGGATGGAGCCAGTGAACATCATTCATATCCACCAACTAAGACCACTCTGCATGCCAGGAGAGGCAGCTTGACCTCCCCAGGAGCTGGGGGCTGAGCAGCATCACACACCCCAGCAGAGGCAGAGCCCCCAGGGCTCTCCCACACACCCCAGGACAAACGCCAAGCAGGAGAGGCAACACCCCACACCACCAGGTTTTAAGGAAAAAAGGAAAAACACGCATAGAAAACTCTTCAGTGGGCCAAATATAGACCAAAGAAATTTTTTTCTTTGATTGGTGAAGTATTCAGTACATTCTCACTTATCACCAGCCCCTAAACGGGGAGCAGGGAGAAGTCAAAGGAGCTGAAAATGAACAACTTTTATCCCCAGAGAGAGGTTCTAGTACAAAGTCAGAGGGCCTGAGCAGTAAAAAGTACATCAAGTTATTGCAATCCTTTTGTTTGTGACCATCTGCTGAAGATGACTCTTTCAGCAGCCCAATCCTTCAAAAAGAGTTTTAATTCTAAAATACTACTGGGCTCTGGGCTGGGCTGGGCTGCATCCCCAGAGCTGCCTGAAGGGCTGCTGAAGCAGGATGGGATGGAGATGTGCATCTTGGTGTATGCAGCCTGGCTCTGGGGAGCACCAGTTCCCCCTGAGAAGCAAACCAGTATGCCCAAGGGATGCCACATGCCCAAGAAAAAGCATTGCCCACCAGCACGTGTGGACAGGGGGAACAAGGAAAACAGGGATCGTTTTCACTGGATGCAGCCTGGTCCATGCTCTCATGGGAATTCATGAGGCTGCAGACAAGCTGAAGACAAAGCTGACTTAAAAAAAATAAAATAAATAAAAATACGTCTGTGGCTTTCTGAGCAGGCCTACAGATTTCCTTTCCCCTGTAATCCAGCTGAATTCCATGCGTCCAGGGCAAAAAACATCCCAACAATTTCCAAGCTTGCAGGAAAGTAGGTCAAAAAACTTCCCCGATGTTTCAACAGCTTGAAGCAATTTAATTGCAAAACCAATACCAAATGCTGACCCTCCCTCCCCACCCCCCCCAGCAGATTTATGAGGTTGGTTAAAACCTGGCCAGCAAGGGGTTACAGTGAAACACACAAACCCAAGCCTAGGACCTGCTCTTCCAAAACTTGCTGGTGCTCAGCACAGCTGCTCCACTGGGATGCCCCTCACCCCCACTGCCTCTGGACCATCCCAGGATGTGACAGCAGCAGCAAAACGAGGCTCATGGACTCAGAGGTAGCCTAAACAACATGTCAAACCCAGAAAAACCACCTCAGGCAAACTCCCACTGAAGCCCAAGGCATTACACCAACAAATGGATGTGGTGCCTTTCATTACCTTCTTGCCTTTCCCCATTAATGGATAATAATTGCACTGAACACCAGTGTTCCCTACTGACTCTTCAGGAGTGATGAATTCTTCCCTCCCCATCTATTCATTAGAAAGAGGAGCTAATCACTCCACTGCCCATGAAATGCCTTTCTACTTAGCATTGCTGGACTTTCAGCTGACCCTCCGTTTGTTAAGACATCAGCTGTCTGGGCTGAAATTTTCCATGATGAATATTTACCTCAGGCAATTTTAGGTTTGGTTTGGTTTCTTCCTAAGCAGTAAATTTCAGCCAAAACAACTCTGCTGCTTCCAAGAACAAGTTTAGAGGGGAAAATGCCTTTCTGCAACATTCAGAAAGATTCTGGGAACCTTTCCTTTGAGCATCTTCTGCATAGTTGATACATCTGGGCAAGACTGCTCCATATCAGCCTTTTGTTGACTTTGAAAAAGTGTCCAAGTAAAAATAAAGATAAAAATCTCATTTTGGTGCCTGTGTAGAGGAAATTACTTTGAACTACTCTTTCATTTAACGTTCTTTCAATATTTTGCCCACCCAAAAGCCATCCAGAGCATAATTTCACCTGTGCTGATGCTGCATTCAGTGATGTGTCCATCATCCCTGCCACACGCCGCCTCTGGGCCACGACCCCATCTCCCTTTCACTGCCCTCCACTAAGCATCAAGGGAAAAAAACACCCTAATTTCACCCCAATTGGCAAAGCTACACCAGCCAAAGAGCAGGTGGGCAACAAGACAGCATGATTAAAGATACTGCAAGACGGAGCCAGATCCTGAGCCAGACCCAGCACCACACTGTCCACAGGAGGGCTGAGAAGAGCAGCACATTGCTCCTCAGCTTGGATGCAGTCAGCAAACCTCTGCTTGCAGGAACCTTAGCGGGCAGTGGGCAGGGTGGTCCCAGGTTGGTGGCTGCTCAGGGAGGGCAGGACAGGGCAGCCGGAGCCCCCATCAGGTCCTGCCCTGCACCCCAGGAAGCTCCAGCTCCTTCACTTGGGTGACACCAGGTGCATTCTCCAGCACATGGACAAACACGGGGGGAGGAGGGAAAATCCACCACGGCAGCTTCTACAAACCTCACTTATTTAAAAATAAAAAATTGAGGGGAAATGAAAAGACAAAAGCCCTTCTCAGCCTGGTGTTATCAAGCAGAGGAAATGAGACTTCTAAAGCTCCCATTCAGAGAGAAGTGGGGGGAGAGAAATCACACTCCAGACGCACTTGAGCGAACAGCTTTTGAAATGGAAATGTTGCTCTTCAGAAACATTTAAATTTCCTCCCATTGCCAGGGAGGAGGAAGGAGGCAGAGGAGGGAGCAGGGACTCCTCAGCCATGCAAATCCAAACGGGGTCCATTCAGGGCAGCACCCTGTCGAGAGAGGATTTGGCAGGGAATTAATCAGGACCGGCACACGGTATTAATATTGGGCTTGAAGGGGCAGCAGATTTAGGGAGGAGAGAAGGGAATGAATGCAGACAGCTCTGTTTTACCACCACTGCAAGGAAGATATACCTAAAGGCTGCTCACGCCCCGTCCCTCTGCTCTCCCTGCATAATGATCACCCAAATTATTTTCCCCTGAATCCTGAAGGTTGAGCTACCTACCAAGGAAGAGCTTGACTGGTGAAGAAACACAAGCAAGATCTAAGATGGTTTGAGCAGTGGCTGTGGTGAGTTGTGGGACCAACCCAACCTCCTTACATGCAAGAGCCATTGCACTAAGCCAGGGTCACCAAAAACTGTCCCAGAGCCTCCCCGTGCATCAGGCATGGGCTGAAAGGTCCCAGCACCAAACTCCTGCAGCCTCCCAGCAGCTCCTCTTCCAACTGTGTCAACTCAAAAACCAGAAGTCACTGCTTGTACAACAATCCACTGAGCTTCCCTTGCCAACTGCATGCTACCACTTCATTGCTCTGACGGGTCACTCAATGTACAGCTTCATTTTAGCTGTGCTCTCGGGTATATAAAGCAGGACATCAAATACCTCTCATCTGTAAATACCAGAAATGTTAAGACTGCAACAAAAGCAGATTTAACAGCAATACTCCAAAGACTTCCCCTGCCCCCAAAATCTAGTAAGATCCCACAAGATCAATTTTTATCAGTAAAGTCACTTTACTTCTGGCCAGAACACCTCTGTGGGCACATCTTGTGAGACTCACACACACACATGAGATCTGAACCAAGCAGCCTGGGCATGGGGAGAGGTCACTGGCGAAGCTGAGATGTGAACTTCTTTGCCTGAGACCAAAAAAACAATCAGCTTTTTCATCCGACTTCCATTATTTGTGGCTGCACTGGAAAACTTGCCTAGGCACGAAACGATGCTTGTGGCTGCTTAGACGCTTTTGAAAAATTGTTAACCAGCATGAAGAACAGGCTTGTGGGGGAAAAGCAGCCCTTCCCTCGAAACAGCTTGGTTTGTCTTTTCATGAAGATTTTAGTGGCCTCATCTGTCCCCACTGAAGCCTGTTGAACTCCCCCTTCATTTTGGAAACTCCCCTTCAAGCTGGCACTGGCAAAACGCTGTCCCCAACTCCTGCACGGGACATAGTGGGGACACCTCCACGTCCCAAGGAACCCACCAGCAGCCTGACAGCCCCTCAGGACACAGAGAACGCACACAGCAGCCACAGTCCCAAGCACCCCACAGGCAGCAGTGCTACCACAACACCATGGGGACCCCGGGGCAAGGCCCTGGGTGCCTGCACACCCCTCTGCAGAGCAGGGGGTGGGCGCAGGATCTGCGCCGAGGGGAGCAGGGATGGCGCAAAGCCACCCTCAGCTGCACCATCGGTCAGAGCCACCACCTCCTGCCTTCAATGCTTTATTGTTCCAATAATTGTGCAGACACGTGGAAGGGGGAGCCTCGACATTGGCCGCTTGTTTGAGGAGCCATTTCCTTCCCTGCTCCGCCTGCTTTTCCGCCAGGGAGGCCGCATCCTGAGCCCCCGGGGGTGGGCGGAGGGGGAATGGAGGGGCTGGATGTCCCTGTGGCCATCCCCACAGCCAGCGAGCCAGGAAGGGGGGAGGAAATCATGTCCCTCAGCAGCAGGAAACACGGGCGGGTGCTGGTCCAGACGTGAGCCATCAGCCCAGCCCTCTGCCTCGACAAGCCCAGAAAAACAACATAGAAGGAACCTTTAAAGAGAGGTTGAGATTTCTTTGGAGATTTGTTCGGTTCTTTTGTTTGTTTGTGGGGGGTTTTTGGGTTTGTTTGGTTGGCTTTTTAGTTGTTTTCCACCCCATTCAACACGTCAAGACAGTCACAGGGTGCAGGAACCATCACGGTGTCTCATCTGTGACCCTCCTGAAGGATCACACTCAGCTCTGCAGTCACAGCAAGACTGAGCAAGGAAAGACCAAACACTTGACAAGAGTGCAGGATAAAGTGGGTCCCAAAGGCTCAGGGCAGAAGCACCACTTCTAATTGCAAATGGTTGTGGGAATCACTCAAACTGCAAACCTCTGCCCAGGCTGTTCCTGCAGAAAAACATGAAGAATCCCTGCCTCCAGGCCAGGATGTTACAGGGAAAAAAAACCGAACATCTCAGCTCCCATAGCATGAATAAGCCCACAGTGAATTTGTTATTATCTGTTAGCAAAGCAGCAGCTTCCCACCAAGGCTGGAATTTCCATCTTGGTTTGGCAGCAACAGAGCTGCAAAATGATTACTGTGTTTACTTTTCCTTTGCTAACTATAAAATCCCATTCCATTGCCCTGCCAAGAATGACTGAAGCTAATAAAATTCAGGCATTTGGAAGAAAGCAATAATAAACCTCCCTTTTGGGGCCTTTATGATGAAATTTCCCCACTCTGATCAGCGATTATGCTGCATTCATGAACACTAGTGATGTCTCCAAGCGCACCCAGATTGACTCAAATCAGTATTTAGCTTTGCTCGAGACTGTAAAGCCTCCGTGTGGCTGCTGAAGACAGGATCACTGAACTGCACAGCTAGAAGCAACCTTTGAAAAAACAGCTAAAAAGTATATAAGGCAGCACATACATGTATTTATGTGTGTGTGTATATATGAAAAAATGTAATCCTTGCAATCACCTACAGACCTGCAGAAAAGTAGACGCACAAAAGATTCATGGATGCATGAATCTGCAAATCCCTCTCCAAATATCTTGAAAGCCATTAATATCATGCACACGATATATTTATATACACATACCTGCCTATCCTTTTTGTAGCTTTTCGTGTTTGAAAGACTGTAATGTTCCCATGTTTACATCTGCCACTCTGCCTGCAGCTGAGGCAGAAACACATTAGGTGCTGGGGGCAATCTGTTCCACATCATACCTGGGATGGCTGGCAGGAGATGAAATAAGCCAGATCTGAAAAACAACCTGAATAAAAGCCTGCACTGGGTTTGGTCACGTAACCACGTGGGGTGGCTCACCAGGCAATGGTTCTTTCTTAAGCAGCCACAGGAACGATAGCATCCAAAGCAGAGATCAGAAGGCAGAAACTATCACTGTGGCTCCTTTGGGAACAGCACAGGGAGGAGAAAAATCAGCCATGTCCCTCGTCAGGGCAGTGATCAGAGCAAGTTGTTCAAAGGCAAGCTCAGGAAGCGTTCCCATGCAGGCAGAGGAGGTGATAAAAGTGCCCAAGAGAAACCCACTAGCTGGCATGTGCTGGAGCAGGGTGCTGTGGGCTCTGCACCCCTGGGGGGAATCCCTCGGGATGTGGCACAGCAATCACACACTGGGCAACCCCTCAGCTGTTGCCCACCTTCTCCTCTGCTGCTGGGCACTGCCAGAGGACAGTGATCTGCTATTCCCCTGCATCCCTCAGGATGTACCAGTGCAGGATTAAAAGGTCACGAGTCCTGGCCTGGGATGAATGGGAGCTGAGCACCAGCACGTGCAGACGATGCTTGGTCAGAGCACTAAGATGATCAAGGGGTATCTAGGTCTAGGTCAGGACTACAAGGAGTCATGGCTCAGATCATATCATCCTGCACTGCATCTCCCCCACTGATTTTGCTTTCGATTCACCAAAGCTGGGGTAGGACAGAGCACATTGCTCCCCCCGAGCCAGCTCTGCTGCTAGATACAAGCCCATTTCCAAGGGCAGAGGGAGCAGACTCCACTCTGTCCTCCCTCCTTATCCTCCTGGAAAAAGGTGCCAAGAATTAGAATTACATTTTTCAAGAGCAGCAGAACAAGCCGAGGGCCAGTCAGCTTGTCCTAAAACAACCCCTCTTCTCACCAAGCAAGCAGCCAGCATTCCTGATGCACACCAGTGTCCATCGCCCCTCGCTCCACCACCCCCACAAAAGCAGCACAAAGCTGCAGAGCATTTCATGTTGGAGCAAGCCAGAAAACCCTCCAAATGTTCTCTGCCTAAAACACAGCCAAAGCATTTCTATGTTTAAAAAGCAGGTTTGGGTCCAAAAAAGAAAGTGTGGCCCTTTGGCACTCAACAGCTCCTCTCTCTTGTTATCAATGCTGAGCGTGATGTTAAGAGCTGAGGCTCCACAAAGCACGGACATGAAGTCACAGAGCTTTAGCAAGGGCTGTTGCCATGTTCAATGTTATTACAGCTCCATCACCACAGGCACAAAGAGCAGCAACTCCTCTGCCAAATCCATCTCTGAAATCACTCCCCCACCCAGCCCCTCCAGCAGCAGCAGGCAAACACCATTGATTGCTGCTGCATCTCCTCCACAGCTTCCTTACCCAGCGCTGGTAAGGAAGGATTTAACATGAAATACTCTTCTCCTCAAAACACAGCACACAAAATTAATCTGATGGATGTCACAACTCACTGGCTTTCGTTGAGTGAGTCAGAGCTGCATTTCATCACGATGGAAAAGTACAGAACCAAAAAATGTGCTGGGTGCTGTATATTCACAGACAAGACACCTGAGTTGCTCCCACCAAACCCCTCACCCTCCCCAGGAAGACTTGGCGAGGAGAAGCAGGAAGGGATGAGGAGTTTATCTGTGAGAAAACGTACATGCTTGCAAATCTGTAACAATCTCCTGCTGCCTCCATAGAACCATAACACGGTTTGGGTTGGAAGGGACCTTGAAGATCCCCTGAAGATCATCTAATTCCAAGCCTCCTGGATAAGCAGGGACATCTCCCACTAGCCCAGGTTGCTTCAAGTCCCATCTACCCTGACCTTGAACACTGCCAGAGAGGAGGCATCCAAAACTTCCCTGGGCAACGTGGGAATTCTTCCTCATAGTGAAGAATTTCTTCCTGATGCCTATATTTCTTTCTAATGTCTTTGTCACCTGCAATACCCCACCCTAAAACACATCTGGATCCAGCAGCTGGAGCAATGCCCCATGAGCAGCAGCACCCACACCTATTCCCAGAAGATGAGGTGAAGAGAAGAACCCCATACCAGGCAGAAACTGCATGAGAAGAAAAAAATACCCAGGACATCCCTTTGAGTACCAGGACTGAATGCTTCCCTGGCAATTTATTACAGGTGGGGATTTCTTTTCTACCAGAAATGTGCAAAAACATATTGACCAAAGGTGGACACACCAACCCCATTTCCCAAGTCCCACACAAGGACTCACAAAGTGAAGCAGCACACTAGCTTTGCTCCCTCATGTTTTCAGAATATAACAGGGCACATAATAATCCTTGCTATTAAAGAAAAAAATAGATACACATAACAGATGTCCTGGCACTTCAAAGATGGAGAAGAAAAATCTCATGAAGCCACGCAGCACACCCAGCTCACAATGCTGCCCTTTTGCAAGCAGGAAAAACTGGCAGTATTTCTTCCAATTACAGGGGTGAGGCACACAAAATCAAGGGACTCTCTTTCCCTCAAGCATATCAGGTGAGATGTCGCACTGCATGAGCCTCCTAATATTGACTGAAGGGAGCAGAAAAGTCCAATTATGCAAATGATGAAGCAGGCTCCCCAGAAGCAGCCAGCCTTATCACAAAGCCCTGCTCCACCACTACCATTTGAAAGGCAATTTAAAAGGTTGTTTGGGATGTCGATCACCACAAATGATCTGAAAAAGTGTGAACCCACCTGTGCTTGAAGCACCATCAGCTTGCCTGTTGGTTTTCCAGCTGTGCTGAGCCTCAGCCCTGCTCCCTGTGGCTCCAGGACCTCTCCGGGGCTGAAGTAGCCAGGGCAGGGGTGATCCAGGCTATGGGCAGCATGGAAAAGGTCAAGCTCAGGTTTTACATACTGTCTCTAGAGCATTTTCACAGCCCACGAGGGTTTTCCCTGCCATGCCCACATCTCTCAGGCTATATCCTCAGTCCTATGGCCATAGAAACTTCAGCTCCAAAATTACACATATTCAGTTGTCCTGTCATTCAGAGTGCTCCTTCCCTTCACCCAGGGCTGGTTGGAGGAACCAAGTATCTCCCAACACCTGACACTTGCAAATTAAACCAGTCTGTGTCCACAGTGGATGGGATGGAGCACCCTGTTCAGATGAAGCACTTCTCTGGCTGTTTGATCCCCCATCCTGAGCTGAGGCACAGCCTGCTGACAGGTCCTTACAGCCATCCTGGCACAGCCACTGTGCAGTGACCTCTTGGGCACACCAGGAGAGCCAGACTGCTTGCACAAGGCAGCCACCCACTCCCAAAGGTGTGTGCTCTAGCATAGGTGAGCAGGGGGACAACATGCTCACACTCATCCTCCAGGGATTTGGAAATGATCTTCAGAGCAGGGAGGAAAGCAGAGGAAGGAAGAATGCCAGCCAGAAGTGTCTGCACTGTGATAATGTGAACAATGAAAATATTTCAGCTTTCAAACATGTTTGGAATGATAGAAAATGCCAAGAGCTCCCTCATCTTCCCAGAAATAGCTTTGAATCCCTGCTGCCCTATCACAAAGTCCTCCCTTCTCCCTCCCCCACTCCACCAAATAATTTTTGCAATCAGATTTTTTTATCAAGCTCGAGTCAACAGTATGAGCAACCACATGGCAGGTGGGTGATATGGAACACTGTGCAGGGGTCCTCATACAGCTGCTGAACTTGACAGCCCCAGGCCACTGGCTCTTGATGGGCTCCCAACTGCACCATGGGATCATGGGATCATGGGGAAAGCCCAGCCTGCCTCCTGGCCAAGCCAGCTGCAATGGGGAAGGAAGAAAAAAGCAGGAATGACATTGGTATGGATGGACTGACTAAAATTGTTGCATTTCACTGCTCAGCCCTGAGGTTAGAGCCACTTCTATAGGAGTCCACTCCTTCAAGAAGCAGCTGGAGAGCCGTGCAGCACATGCAGGCTTGCAAGTTCATCAAAAGCGCTAGAAACCAGCCCGGAGTTCTTTTTCCCAAGTGAAAAACAATCTCCAGCAGGGAAGGGAGAGCCCAACGGGATCCACGCTGCAGCCTCAGAGGCCACGGGAGGACAGGCGCCCAGGGCCAGATGATGCTCACAGCTCCGGTTCCTCCTCCAGCCCCTCTGCGCTATTGTTTGGCGGCAATACATCACAGGGAGGCGCTGGAATTCAGTCTGGATTTCTACAAGAGGGAGCCCGGGGTGGGGGGAACCAAGATGCCGCCTCCCTTTTCCTTGCCGATTCCCGGGGCTGCCGCCGTGCTCAGCTCCTTTCTCCACCCCCACGCATCCCGTCGGAGCGCGGCGACTCTCCCAGTTCAAAGCGCGGCTGCTGCGTTTCCACCCCCTCTGTTCCCTTCCCCTCAAGCACTGGATTACTCAATTAGAGATTATGCTTTTGCCAGCTACCTCCAAGCCAACTGGGGCCTCTGCCAAGGTCAACGCAAGTTGCAGCCAGTTTCATTAATAACTCCAAGACCAACCCACTGGAAATTCTGAGAGGTTAATCCCAGCAACAGATCAATGTTCCCATAACAAAGCCACCCAGCAGAAAATGCCACCGGTGATTTACCAGCTGGCCAGCCCAGAGAGCTGCGGTGCTGCCCCTCTGAGCATCCCCTCCCCCCCTTTTGCTGGGGAGAATCCTGCTGCAGGAGTTCCCAGTGTCCTGGCACACTGGGATTGCTGGGATGGAGCAGCAATCCCAGCCAAGGCACCAGAGGAGGCAGAGGGCCCAAAAAGGTTTTTTGGTTGTCCTCGGTACTCTGCCAGCCTGTGGCCACCAGAGCAGGAATTGGTGGGCTAGCCAAGAGCCTTTCCATCCCACAGCTTGTCTGTTCCAAGAGTTTGTAGTAAATTGGGCTCCGGAATGGGCAGCCAGTGTGAAATTTGCCATGTAGGCTGCTGGCTTCAATGCATCATTAAAAAGGCATTTTAAATGCATTAAATCCTCCTTTTTCGATCAATCGCTTTTACAGCTAGATTAATGTGCATCAAAGCAAATACCCTTTGCCCTAATTCCTGCTTGCTTCACCATACATATTTCCTGGCCTTGGTGCTGTTTTTTCCAGGTCTCCCCCTTTCCCTTTTCTTATTCCATTTTTCCTTTTTTTTTTTTGTCCGCAGCATAACAACACTCATGCAGAAAGGGAAGAAATTAAAACCCTTCCACAATGTAAAGCAGAGTCCAAGTCCTAGCAACACATGGCTTCCTAATAGCCTTTTTCCATCAATAGTTGTTAATTATGTTGACAAAAGGGGGAAGTGGCATTGTCCCTTGTGCAGATGGGGAAATCTGAGATACGGAGAGGGGAAGAGACTTACCCGGTGACCAGCAGCTTGCCAGGGCAGATGGCAGCAAGGTTCAGGTTTCCTAAACCTCCACCCAGCCCCATCCCAGTGGGACTACATGGCTCCCCCTGTAAGCTTATTCCTGCTGGAGCCGTGGTCTGTGTGGAAGTGCAGCCAGCCTTTGCAAGGGGACTACATGCAGACCATGACTGACTCACATCCTATAGGAAGGATCAACAAACTACATACGTGATGGAAAAGCAGTCTCAGAAATGGGATGCACAAGTGGAAGCATAATGGGAATAAGAAGAGATGGAAGGGGGAAGCAGGACTA
This sequence comes from Heliangelus exortis, assembly GCF_036169615.1. Taxonomy (NCBI): domain Eukaryota; kingdom Metazoa; phylum Chordata; class Aves; order Apodiformes; family Trochilidae; genus Heliangelus; species Heliangelus exortis. The sequence continues at coordinate 10,380,681 of NC_092440.1, read as the reverse complement.
ACTAACCTCTAGCTCTGGAGAGGGGAGAGAGCAGACACTGCTCTGCCAGACGTGTCCTGCTCCCTGTCACAGGCAGCACCAGCTGAGCACGTATGTGCAGAGACAGGGGAGCCTGCAGATGCATTACTGGCCTGCTCTGGAGCCGTCTGGTTCCCTGCTATCTGCTGCTACGTGAGGAAGGGCCACAACTTTCTCTATTGGAAAGAAAGCAGAAGCCACCAAGGGTCCTGGGAATCAGCTTCTGCAGCTCTGCCAAGTGCACACCCGGCAAGTCTGCCTCACGGCAGCTTTTCCAGCAGAACCTTGGAAAGACTGAAAAGCAGTCCTGCTGTAGTTTTGCCTGGTTATTCTCAGCCAGCTCCAGGGAGCACCTTGTTGGAGCAGCAGCCCCTGTTGGCACTGAGGGCATGGGGAGATTTCATTTCTCCTGCCTCCATCCAGCAGCAGGAGCCCAGGGCCATGTGCACTGCACCAATGTCACAGCAACCCCGCTGGCAGGCAAAATGATGCTTAAATTGGGGAAAACAGGGAAGGAAACAACCTTCTGCATCCTGGCTTGAAAAACACCAGGGCTGGAGGATATGAGCCATGTGAAGTTCATACAGAAAGGCAGTTTCTTTTACTGAACAACTGAGATTTAGCTGTAAAGCTGCTGCTCTCAGAAGGCGTGATGCCCAACAGCACCTCTGCTTTCTCCAGCTACAAGACACTGATCTGTAAGATATCACCTTCTCCTTGCAAATCAAGCCTTGCTTGGAGCAAGGCTGCAATGATCCTGAGTGGAGTAAAGGGGCTGAGCTCACCCCACGTTTGGGAAAGGTAGGTAAGGAATTAAAGACTCTGAAGATAAAAGCTCTGGAACCTGTTACCAGCATCTGCCACATCAATTACTTCATCCCTGTTCAGAGCATAGATTATGGCCCACGACAGAGGTCTTGGAAAGGCACAGAACTGGTGTTAACTTCTCTCCCCTGGGCTGAGGGTTGGTAAACATGATCTAACTGGTAGTTATCAGGAACTTGCTAAACTTGCACTGCCACAGACGTGACTCTGCATCTCAGCTGCTCTGAAACCAGCAGAGACCAACAGGAATCCACTGCCCAAAAGCAATATCCATTGCTGTAGCATTATTCACCCCTTGTGACATCCTGGCCTGGCACCCAGAGCATATAAACTTTATCCTTTTTCTTGAGGGTTATTAGGAACTCTCTATTTTATGAAAAAATAGCTCAATCTGCAAAGTCACCACGAAAAGCAGTCCTAGCACTGTTACTCTGAGGAGTAAACGGAGCTTTTCCCCAAGCAGTGACTGCAGCAACGTGGAATGGGGTAAGGGGTAAGCAAACAACTCCTTGGATCCTCTGTCCAAACAAGGGCCAGTGTGTTTAGTAATACTGGGCACACGTGGTGCATCTCACCCAGCTTCCATAGCTGCCCTAGATAAAGTATTGAACAACTTCATCAGGCATTGAGTCAGCAGCACAGATGGAACAGCCAATTTCTCTGCAGCTCTGGTCACTGGGACACATCCTGCCACCACATGTGTGCCACCACTCCAGTCCATGCACATCTCACAGATAAACCTTCAGGTTGGTGGTCCTACATCCTGCTCTCAATCATTTCAACAGCACCAAGATGATCCCAGTCTTGCCCCATCAAAACTATTCTGGAAACAGACCCTGCTAAATCTGAGCAACTATCCCAGCTCCACTTTAGCTCTTACCAGTCATGGACACCACTTTTTTTTTTTTTTTTTCTTCCTCCCAGACTCTGAAATTACAACTGGCTCCACTAAAAGCATAATCTTGTCTTGCTGAACTGTATCTCATAGCTGTCTCCCTCTCTCTCATTAATAAATGTTTTAAGCCCCATAAAATGCATGTAATTCTTGGAAAATGTGTCACAGATCGAGAAGCAAACACAGCCCCTGAACTCAACAACCAGTGCCTCAAGAGCAGCTTTGCCTATTAGAAACAAACAGCTGAGACAATGTGCAGTTTTCTGGCAAGAGGCAGAACAGAACTGCTGCTGGAAATACAGCATGCAGGCAGAAAAGCCATCCTGCTTTCCTCACATCTTTGGAGAGGGATATTTTTTATTTCATGGCCAGCAGTTCATTTTTCCTTATCAGCCACACAACCCAGCATCCCTCAGGTATCCTCTCAAGTTCAGAGCCACCACAACACATCCCAGTGGCATGGAGCTTGTCACAGCATCACCTCCTGAAGGCACATCTCAGAAGGAACAGCCAAGATGGGACACAAAAGGGCCACAGCACCTCAGTGACATTCTTTCTAAGGCAATACACTACCAAGAGCTAAAGGAGAGCAAGATGATGTGTCTGATGCATGTCTTGTGGTCTCCAAGTTCAAAATGGCTCTTAAACCAGAGCTGCTCCATCCCTTCCAGCATCAGTTCCCCATTCCTAATCATCCCTTTCCTCCAAAGGATCCATAAGAAAGGTCAAATCAGGGCACAGTATCCAGAAAAACCAGATATGACCATTCCTCATTCAGCCTATGGGAGCTTCCAAATTGTTCTGGTGCATCTAATAGTAAATGCAAGCCCATGAATAGCACAGTTATAGGGAAAGCAGATATAGGGAAAGCAGACCCAAAGAGGTCCCCCCATATCAGTCAATACCCCCCAACACCAAGCACTGCTTGATGCATCAGGAAACACCATCTATACCCATTTCAGCAGCAGCTCAGAGCCTCAAACAAGCCAAGGTGACCCCAAAACACAGACCCCCACACCCAGATGACATCCCTGATTGTTGTCCCCTTACCTTTGAGAGGTCCTCTGTCCCTCCCTGCTGGCTCTGGTTCATGAGAGGCGAGTGCCGCATCAGGGGGTCCTGCAGCAGATCCAGGCGGGGTCTCTTGGTTTCAATGAACTCCAAGTCTGATGGCTTGGTCAGGTCAGAGAGATAGGAATGAGCCTCAGTCCTCAGGTGCAGCTCCTGAGATCTGGGGGCAAAGAGAAAGGAGCCTTTAGAAAACAAACCACCTTTGCTCTCCCAAGCTCTGACTGCAAGGCACTCAGAGGGCTCAATTTCTACCCATTTCCCAGAAGGATGCATGAAGGAAGGTCAGGTGGCCCTGGACTCAAACATCTCAGCTCCTGCAGACCCAAGAAGCACAGTTCCATAGATCAGTCTCCAGGCATGACATCTCCTGAAGTGCATCATCTAGGGTAGCAGGACATTGGGTGCACCATCACAGCCCTATGGACCATCCTGCTCTTCCCACCGTGTCACCTGAAAAGCCCTGCTGCCATCTCCTGTCTCACCATGTTCCCTGGCTCTCTCTGCACCAGGGCAAAATGAACAAGGCTGCAGGTTTGCACCTTCCCTGTCATGCCATGTGGGTTGGGCTGGCCAGAACAAGCCAAAGCTCAGAAAAATCCTCAGATCTGTCCCAGAAACCCCTCTGTGGCCACTAAAACTAGGCAGAGCTCCCTGCCACGTTTGGGTTACTTAGTCAAAGGTACCTGCACCACTGTCTATATTTAGCATCCTCTATAGAAATACCAAAGATTATATGCTGGGGAAAGAATGCATACTCCTCCATGGCTAGACAGTAGGGATTTATTTTTCCAGGATGGGGGAGGAAAGAGAAACTGCCCACATGTAGTTGCACGTCTCCAACACAGACCTGGCAAGCTGTAAAGGCACAATTTATCTAGTGATAGCAACTGCACCAACGAGTCATGTTGGGCTCAAATGTCTTTCACCTGTTAAATATGATGCAGTTGGTAATACCTGGAAACTGGGTTTGGTTTTGCTTTTTTTTAAAATGACTGTAAAACCTTTTTTGTAGCTCTGTTTTTCCTAGCAGGATTCTCTCGTGGGAATTGTAAAGGGATCGTACAAAAATACATTAAACCTTTTACTATGCCCAAGGATCAGCATTGCTTCAGCAGTTCCAAGGGTGTGTTTTTAACACTTCAGGCAGAAGTGTCTCTTAAAAAAATTAAAATTAAATGAAGCATGAGAGAGCAAAAGCCTGGAAAAAAACCACGGCTTTTTTTTTTTTTTTTTTTTTTCCCCCTCCTTTAAACAAGATTGTTCAAGTTCTCCTGAGCTACACAGTGAAGTAACCTCCCCGGTTACCAAACCCTGACAAACTGAACAGCCTCTAAAGCTACTCAAATGGGAGGAGGAGAGGGGATGCTCCTTGCCAAGAGAAAGCATAAAAGACAGGGGTCTTGTGCATCGTTTGGCCTCCACCCACAAACTGGAGCTGCTAACGTTAATTTTTACCTAGCTTATTAAATATCTTGGAGAGGATGACAAAAAGGGAAGGACCCAGAACCCTCTGAGCCAGCAGGAGTCTTTCCAGCAGCTGTAACAGCCCTGGACAGCATCCAGAGAGAGGAGGAACCCTGATGAAAGCCATCTTCTCATGGGCACTAACTACCAGCAAAGCCCTCTGCCCTCCCCTGCAGCAGCACGGCTAAACCAAACCACAACTTTATCTTAGGAGAGAAGCAAGATAAAGCTTTTTGGGTTTTTTTTTTTCATTTTATTTTTAATTTAAACATCAAGAGGCACAAAGGGTGTGCAGGCCAAACGCTGCTGCTGCAGGTTTGGCGCAGGTGGCTGGCACTTTGCTGCTGACACACAGGAACAGCATTTGGCTCGTCCTCTTCCTCCTCCCCAGCACAAAAAAAAAAAAAAAAAAAAAAAAAGGGACAAGAGTACAGGGAGTCTCTGGCAATGCCTTTGCCACTCCAATCTCCAGAATCTGGGAGAGCCAGCCCAAACTTTTCAGCGCACAACAGTTCTTACATTTGTCACTGAGGCACAGATTGCTTCACCTGCAAACACTCCCGCATCGAGTGATCCTCAACCTTTCTCAGCAAGCCCAGAAATATCTCCTGGCACCTCTCAAGTTTCCTGCTGCTTTGTCCCAAACCCTGCCCACAGCTGCACGCTGACATCTTGGGCTCTGCTGTAAAAGCCAGGAACAATAACCAACTGTTGAGTTGGGCAGGTGTTAAAATATTCTAACACCCAGGGCTCTGCTGTACTGAGGCAATTAAAAGTCAGATGGATTTATTTTCACTTCTTCCCCCCCCTCTCTCTTTTTTTTTTTTTTTTTTTTTAAAGGAATTACCAAAAGGCTGCTAATTGACACAGGACAGCTCTGAGACTTCTGCAGTGATAAGGAACCCAACCCAGCACAACTGCTCGGCCCAGAAAAAGCTACATATTTTTAAGATAAGAGAAACACTCAGCTTCACAAAGGCTGTTACTTAGAGCCAGGCAGGGGCCACGCCAGGGAAAGCAGCTGCAATGTTACAGGGTGCTATTTTATTTCCATTTCCACATCCATTGGAACTGCTATTAACTTTATCCACTGGAATTTCCAGCCGCTCCCAAGATGGTTTTGCCCAACACAACCCGCTCAGCCTGTCCTGGCTGCAAACACAAATGCTCTTGCTTGAAACATTCACACCTTTCACTCTTCACATCCACACCTGCAGCCAGCTCCTTACAAGTCTTTTATACAGTGATGATGTTGCTGTCAGAGTACAAATAGCCCTGCCTAAAAAAATCTCACTTTACACCAAGTTTGGGGTTTTGCTGCATTTTCCAAATAGTTCCCACCTGGCTGGTTTATTGCAGAGATTCCTCCTCTGCTGAAGGGAAAGAGTGGTTTTAATTGCATGTGAGTTATGCATGATTAAATGGAATAAACCAAATGGCAGCATTAATTATTAAGTGGGGTGGGTGAGTCCTCACCTGGAGTCCTTCTCCACAAACCCTGAACTCCTTGAAAGAAGCAGAGCAGTGTGAGACCTGCTGATGCACCAAGGTTGGGTGTGCATGTTTTGCCCCAACATCCACACAGCCCTCTGCTTTGGACAGCTGTGAGTCCAGAAGACCAAGACAACCCAAGATTAGAGCTTTGGTTTATTACTAATCTACCAAAGTGATCACACCCCACCAGCTGTAGGGCAGTGTTACTCACTCCCCCAGGTCTTTTTGTGGAGGTCATTATCAAGGTACAAGCAGCTAAAATCCTAAAATCCTGAAGTGCAGGGCACTTCAGACTCACTTGTGGGTCATTGAGACCTAGGAAAATATCTTCTGCTGCATTACACCTACACCAGAACCAGCTGAAAAAGGGTCTAACTGTTAGCTGGGTGTAGAGGAAGCTAAGAGCATCTCTCTCCTGGGAGAGAGGATGAAATGAGATCTTGAGCTGTCCTTGGGATCTGTAAAGAGCATCCCTGATGATATCCGAATGGATTTTACCTTTATCTTCTTTACTTTGCTGAAGCCAAATCACAGGGAAATTAAGAAAGTACAAACTTTGAGAGGTCAAAGAGGACTCTCCCAGCCCACTAACCCATCTCTGGAGCACAGTGCCCTGGCTCTTCAAAGCAGCACAGCCCTCCCCTGCAAACCTTTCCATTACTCCATCAGCTGAGCAGCAGAAGAAATGCCTGATCTTCTGCAACATCCAGCAAACCCAGCTTCTCTTCATGAAGATGTGCCTCCTGCCCCAAAAGCTCAGAACCCCAGTAGCAACTCCAAGCTGTCACCCATCAATTTTCCATCAAAGGTACATTTTAATGTGCCATGATGTTCCCTACATCATGGGAGCATACAACATAACCAGGCTGGAAAACTGGCTCTTGCTGTCTCCTGGAACCCAAACCAGAAATGATAGCCTGGGTGCAGCTGCTTATTTCCTCTGAGAGAGAGTTTGGTGGGAAATTGTCTCCAAAAATCAGTTTGGGGAAAAAAAAAAAAAGAAAAAGTCTCCAGCCCTCACAGGTACAGACAGACAATAAAATGATTCTGAGAGCAAGTAGTATCTAAAAGTATCTAAGACCAGTGTTGAGGTGAATTATTTACAGATAATTCTCAGGTTTGTCAGAGATTTCAGCAACTTCTTTATGGCTAATAATATCCAGACTGGACAAATTGAGACCTGTTAAAGAGAGAACCCAGAGGTTGGAGGAACAAACCTGCAACCAGGCAGCTAGAAAAACCATGTACAGGGCCAGCTGATAGATTCCCTCTGTCATAGAGCTGGAGAGAGTGAAAAACCATCATGACTTAACAAGAGGCCATGGGAAGAGCAGCCTGTCTGGGTGGGGAAGGTGGAGTTTCCATGCTCTGAGAAACGTCTGCCAGCGGCAGGATTGAGTCTTCACGAGCCAAAGGTGTGGGAGGGCCTTGAGCAGGATGCTCAGCTCACCAAATTGTCCAGTTTAAGGACTCCCAGGTCCCCATGAGGTCTGTCCAAGCTGCTGTGACCAGGAGGTCCCCTGGGTGTGCCCGCAATGCTCCGGGTGGGCATTCCCACCCAAGGGCAGATGGCTGTGCCTCAGCCACCCCATACAAACACCTCAGCTAACTTCTTCCAAGCCAAGTGCAATGTAGGTGAGAGCAGATGCTGTCTTTAAAACTTGCATACTGAAAAGCCCCATACACAGGGCCTGAATTATTCGTGGACAGGACCCACAGAAACATTGCCACACAGAGGCACTGGCTCACTCAGGAGAAGAAGAAATATTTCTGTGTATCCACAACCTCCACTATGTTCTCCTCACTCACCTCTCTCTCCAAAATCTACTCTTTGTCAGGCCTGGGTAGTTGGAACAGTTCTGGAATTAATGGTCTGAAGGATATCCCACATTTCACCAAGCATGCTGCACACATTGCAAAATCACCTCTTCTCCCCCAAAATACAATCTGGTTCAAGATTATGCACAGGGAAGTTGCTTCATGAACATTTAGCTCTCCATCCCAGCCCAGGAAAAGCCCAGCTTTGCTCTCAAACCTCCCTGCCAGGGCACACTGACCCATTCCACCAAGACTGGTACCCCCACATCTCCTCTGCCCCCTCCATGCCCACCCATGGAAGTGCCCCCAGCCCACACCAGGGCAGAGGGTACTTGTGAGATGAGGCTTGACCAAGCATCTATACAACAGGCTCTGCCCTTGCCTGCCATTATTTTCCCACGTTCATTTACAGAGGAAAAAAAAAAAAAAAACCAAACCAACCCACAGCTCTCGGAACATCATTTCAAGTGTGAAAAGACACCAAGACATATGGCTGCAGGGATTTCAGCCCCACGGCCGCTCACTCCTGAGAAAAGGGTCACCTTTAAAAATGGAAACTTAATTAAAGACCATAAATAAAACCAGATTGGCCGTGCTGTTAACTCGGGAGCAGTTGATGCCATTTGGCCCAGCAGAGATGAGGATGAAGAGAGCTGCACGTGATTTCCAGCGGCCACGCACACCGCCCCGGCTTCCCCCCGCTCCGTGGGTTCCTCAGCCAGCAGGATTAATCACATTCAATCAGCACAGTAATTAGGCTGCTCGCATGCTGTATTCCACAGGGCTATCAGAGAGAGCTGCAGAAACACAGCAGCTCCTTAATGTCCCCAAAATCTCATACCTCAGACCAACACCGAGCAAGCTCTTCAAACTCCTCATGGCTGCAAAGGCGAAAGGTTCTGAGAATGAGCCTGGTCTCATGAACAGGGAAAATAATCTATCAAAATAGTGACTCACCTTATTCTGAGTAACAGCAGAATACACTGTGTTAACATGCATACCACTTCTTTACAGCCACATTTGCTGCCAGAGAAGCCATTACCCACCCCAGCATTCCTGGGTGAATACGGATTCTTCCTTTAAAACCGTAACATGCAAGAGAAGTCAGAAAAAACAAGAGTTACTTGATTTTTCAGACCCCTCACCCTCACTGGCACCTGCCATTTAACACTCAATCCAGTTTTTCTCACTTCTTTTGCAGACCAAAATATATAGAGAGAAGAGAAGAAAACCCTAATCCTTGTCACCTTGCCAGGACATTCCTCTGCAAGTATTCATGGTACGACTTGTACCAACAGCAGATCCTGAAATACTTCTCTTCGCTCCTTCAGTCCAGTTGGCACAGCCAACTGAGCAAGCTCAGGGGAAGTCTGTGGATCCTTCCAAGAAAAAGCCTACTACCAAAAAATCCATCAAGGAAAACAGCATATTCCTGCAAAGACAGACAGAGCCAACTTTCCCTATAGAAACAGATTCAGTGGTTCAAGTTTTCCTTCTTTCTTCCAAGGCAAAATTGCTGCAGAGGGAGTTCAAGTCTATTCCCATCCTCCAAGTGGTGATGATGACTCTGGGGGCTGATGTACTTAGAGAAGGACAGTTTGCAACTCCCCAGCATCTCCTGCAGGACTGGGCTGCCTGGATTGGGCAGCAGAAGGCACATCACTCCCCAGAGAGGATATTGGGAACTGGTTCTTCCCACCACCACCAACACCAGCCAGCCTGGTTTCTCTGAACACCCAAATCTACAGGGTGTTTGAAAGGTTCCTCTCCACCAAGACTTCCTTCAAAAGGAGGATGACCTCCCACCCACCACTACTGCATGCCAGGGGGAGGTATCAGGCAGGGAACCAAGGTGAGGGTCTTCCTTTCAGACAGAGCACATCCCTGTGCGTCCCTCTTCTTACCTCCCTCCTTGTTCCTGCTTTGCAGAGCTATTTGTTTCCCCCCTCCCCAGCCCCCCATGCTGAGAGCCAGCTGCCTCTGCTCAAAACCCATCAATCCCAGCCCAGGAACAAAGCCAAAGACCTTACAGATGCGCCCAGCATGAACCTGCCAACAGGACTCAGCTGCAGAGATGACTGCACTCCCTCTCTTCCAGGCTTCGCTCTATATCAGCCAGAGCCAGAGCTATTATTTAGGATTGACATCAATGGCCAACCCAACCTGCTCCAGAAGCTCCAAGGTCTTGGCCCTTGAGAACCTGATGAACTCTTGGATGATCAACCAAACATCTAAAGCTTACAGCACATCAGGTGCTGCTTTAGAGCAGATCCTCACACCAGAAAACTGAAAAAGAAAAGCCCCCATGGGACAGGATTTTTAAGTGTGGTGCTTAAGGCTGCAGATGAGCAGTAGCTGGCTTTGCAGAATGGACTAACACCTCCCCAACCCAAAGTCAGCCAGTTTGAATTACTTCAATAATGGATTACACTGCATTGAATTTCTGCAAACTCCCCATCCTGCATGCTCGGATGTCCCAACACTTTTTTTAAGGAGTCTATAATACCCCAGCATTCTGGCACAAGATGCCAATTGAGCTGAACTTGGTATTTTTAGCTTTATTACCCTGTGTAATTTTTGCAAAAGTTCAGTTATCTGCATGTTATGAGGAAAAATTGAGAAATGCAGATTTGGTTGTGTTGTAAAAAAAAGGGGTTTAATAGCATGCCAAAACTTCACCATTCAGGCTGAAAGTGCTGCAGTAGCTACAATAACCGTTTGGATGTGTATCTAGGCCTGGCAACCTCCCTTAAGATTTATTCACATTCATGTGATTGTCAACAAGTATTTACCCACATTCATGTGACTGTCGACACAAAAAAAAACTTGAAGAGTTTGAGACATTTGTAAGCTGCAGCAAGATGCTTGGATGCCCACACCAAAATAGGTGTATGGTACAGTAGACAACAAGGTTTGCAGTTGCCTTATTTTTGGTTTTTTTAGTTATATGGAAGAACCAAGATGCACTTTTTTTTAAACAGCACATTAAGACCACAAAACCTTCATTTTACTGGAGAGCAGAACTTTAAGTAGTATGAAAAAGAAAACCAGGCAGGAGTGTGTTGCTGGGTCTTCTTTACCCACCTCCCCCAAATTTAGCTGAATCTGACCCACTTCCAACTCAAGCAGGTTACTCTGCACTAAGAAATCACAGCTCCGAGGAACCAAAGCCAGCCCAGGCAACAAAACTTGTTGCAAAAGGAATGAAACTATTCCTAAAGTCATTGGAAGCAACATGACAATCAGGTGCCACAGGCACAACCCAGAAGAGCCCATCTGGGGGAGCAGATGTAAAATGAACTTTGGAGGCTACTTTTTGCCACCAAATTCTCATGGGTTTGTTTCTGCTGAGTACCCATCCCACTAGAAAAAGAGGCTCCTGTCTGCATCTGTGTCCCCAGGGCACTCTGCACCCTGAAGGCTTTCTCCTATCCCCTAAACAATTATGTTATTAGAGAAACAGATTCATCTCTGTGACTCTGGTTTTATTCTTAGCCCAACTAAGGAATAAGCATTAAAAAAAAAAAAAAAAATGCTTTGCATAAATCTACTGTAGCAAGGCTTTTACAGTTCACTTCCAGGCCCGTTTTTTTCCAAAACCACGAAGCATCAAATGCAGAAGAGAAACTGTGTGAGAGCAGCATTTTGTGACAACACAGAGTGAGAGTGATGGCCTCCAGAACAGATCATCTCCTGTGGTTAAAGCATCTACAGCATTTCCAGCCATGCAGTGCTTGCCCAAGCTGCACCCAAAAACATGCCCACCCCCTCCAGGGTGCTGGGAAAGCCACTGGTGACACAGGGAGCGCCACAAGGGGAGCACCCAGGAACAAAGCAGCTCAGAGAAAGCTGCAAGGGGAATGCAGAAAGAGAAACAGAAAGGGGAGAGGAAGAGCAGCAGCAGAGGAAGGGGAGCTGGGCAGTGGAAATGAGTTCTGCTCCCTCTTGCCTTCAGCCTCGGGAGCCACAGACCCAACCCAGCCACATGGCTTTGGTCTTGACATTGAAGGAAGTTGAGGCAAGCAGTTGACATAACATTCATAGAATCACAGAATGGTTTGGGTTGGAAGGGACCATAAAGCTCATCCAGTTCCAATCACCCTGCATGGGCAGGGACACCTTCCACTAGGATCAGGTTGCTCCAGGCCCCATCCAACCTGGACTTCAACACTTCCAGGGATGAGGCAGCCACTGCTTCTCTGGGCAACCTGAGCCAGGATCTCACCACCCTCAGAGAAAACAATTTCTTCCAAACATCTAACCTAAATCTTCCCTCTTCCAGTTTAAAGCCATCCTCCCTTCCCCATCACTCCAGGCCCCTTTCCAAAATCCCTCCCCAGCTTTCTCATGGGCCCATTGCCCAGGTATTACACAGCCCCCCTCTGCATCACTTAGCAAAGTGCTGGTTAATGCCATGGGGATGGCCAGGGGAAGGTGGGGAGCAGGTACCTTTCATTGCCTGGCTGGAACTCAGAGAGCAGGGATGGCCTCCGTCGCTGTGGCTGCATGATAGATCCTGGGGGAAGGTGGGAAGCAAAATCCCTGGAAGGATGCTGGTATTCCAGCAGTGCCACGTCCTGCAGAAACAAACACAGAAGAGAGCTTGTTAGGGTGGTGGCAACTTTTAAAACATGTGGGGAAGCCCAGCAGCTCAGCTTAAACCAGAGAGAAACTCCTCCTGTGAAGCACAGTGTGCCCGACCACACAGGTCAAGGCTTTCTGCCATCCCAGAAGGGTTCCCAGTAACCCCCAGTCCCATGCCATCGTGGGATGGTAGCTGCTGGCAGGTTGGCTCCCCAGCAAGCCCAAGCCAGCCACCAGGCAGGCACACAGGGATTTGTGGTATCCAAACAGTCCTGATAATTTCAAATCCAAGAGGGAGAAAAGGTAAAAATAAAATTAAAAGTCACAGGACATTTTCAGCTTCAATAAGTCACACAGCAGTAGGGAGAAGGAACAAAAAGAAAGGAGGAAAAAAAAAAAAAAAAAAAGGAAAACAAATCACAAATGTTATCTTGAGAGTATACCTTTAAACACAGCTCTCCTGTGCTGAGCCCAAGGGGTTGAAAAGGACAGTTTGCTACTTATTATGTGTACGTCCCTTTTGTTCCTTGACCCTTGGAGAGTACAGTACAGTATGTTCCTGATTTTAATTAAATAAGCAGCCCTCCTGCTCTGTGCCACAGACTGATTCCAGCAACAGCTACAATTCAGCTGCTACTTTTTATTTGGAGATAGATACTTGACCAGAAGACTAATCATCTAATTAACTAAGACCTTCAGCAATGGCACAGAAAGCCCTACCACAGAATAACCCTGGTAACACTGACACACATTTACATTACAAGAACCAACCCCACCTGGGAGTCTATTTTGACCAGTTCTCAGCTGGAAAAAAAAAGCTCCAATTCTCTCTCTCTCAAAAAAAAAAAAAACAAAACAAAAAAACAAAACAAAAAAAAAAAAAAAAAACAAAAAACAAAACAAAAAAAAAAAAAAAACCACCCAACTTATTTCAGAGTCTAAAAAAAAATTAAATCAATAAATAAAATAGCAAGTGCATGCAGTTGGGCAGGAGACCTTCAGCACTAACAGATGCAACAGGAATTATTTGATCTGCTGTAGTGAGGACTGAGATGCTCCAATACTAAGGAAGTGGAGAAAAATGTCCTATCAAGGAGCATGGCAGAGCAAGAAAAGATTTGGGAGCTTAAACAGCAACAGCTTGCACCTAGAGACCCCCTTTCCCAAGACCTAAGATGCCCTACTATCCTGCAGCCAGATGCAGAGTAGAAGGAAATACCTAAGCCCAACATCTCTGGCTACAAGAGGATTAAGACGTCTGCATAGAAGCCTTCTGGAAAGCCAGGAAGAAATACAGAAATTATGAGTACTCAGGAGAGCCAAGAAAAGGAGATCCCCTACCCTGCATTCGGGCTCTCTTGCATAAAAGCTGAATAATCAAGCAGAGGAAGGGGATGGGTGGTGTATGATGACCTGTGTATGCTGTACTTCTCCCTGGGCCTAGAAAGCTGTACCCGTTCTTGGAATAAGGTTCATTTCTTCCTGGTAGCAGCAGGAGTGTGGTGCTGCTCCTTTTCTGTTCTGACCCATCTAAGGAAACACCAGGAACCAGGAGGCTCTGCCAGCCCCAAACTCCACCTCCAGCCTGGCCGCTTCAGCCCTCAGGCTCTGGAGCAAGGGTGGCTCCAGACAGGCTCTTAATAACATGAGGAGGGCATGACTGGAACTGTGCCTGCTCATCCTCAGGGGATGTTCCCCTTCTGCTCTAAGACCAGGTGCTAAGGGAGGAGGATGCTGCCCTGTGACCCTGTTTTTTCTTCACCTGGAGCCTATCCACACAAGGACATCCTGGGGGGCTGCAGGACAGAATATGCCATCAGCCTAACCATAGATAGGACAAACTCAGACACCTGGTGTGATGGAGCCCATTAACTCCCAAAGAAGAATTGCTGCCTACAAGGAGCTTCCTCACATTTGCACTTGTCCTGGTTTTAAATTAAAAAGGAAAAAAAATAAAAATAAAATTGAAAAAAAAGGATGCAGCTCCTGACATCCACCTACAAAACAAACACACTGTGTCTGGGAAGACACACCAACAGGCCCACAACCAGGACCATCACCTTCTGCGGGTGTGCAAACAAGAATTACCTGTCTGGGAAGCTTAGAGGCTGTGCCCTTGAGAAAATAAAAAAGCTCTTGCATGTACCAAGGACGTCTGTTTTTCCTTTTCCCCCTGCCCACACTTAACTGAGCTCTGTCTTTTCCTCCTCTAACCTCCATCAGGATATCACTGGTGGAGCTCAGAGCTGCTGGTGTGGCCTGAAGTTCTTTTCGCCAGGGCTGGGATGGGAGATGGCAAGCACCAGCTCCTGCTTTTCCAGACATTGCCTGACTCACCCTGACCTGCTCTGCTTTGCTCACATCAGCATTCAGTTTTACCAGAAGAAAACATAACCTAAAAATTAGTGAGGAGTATTAAACCAGATTTCTGTGCCCTGTGAGGAACTGTCAAAGGAGCCATGGAAGACCTGGTAGGCCGTAGGTGGATTAATCGCTCAGAAAGTTACTACAGCAAATTGCACTGTGAGCTGTGACTCTGTTTTTCAAACACAAACACTGGGAAGGTTTATGAACTGCCTTCAGAAGAGGCTTCATTTTGGTTTAGCAGCTTTTCAAAGCCATTTGCTGGGAGGCACCTTGCTGCCAGCACTGCTGCACCTTCCACGCAGGGCTGGAGATAGGAGAGCAGTGTCCACTGCGGGCCACGTGAATTCCCCACGGCTGAAGCACCCAGCACAAATGTCATTTACTCCTCCACCTAAAACATCAAGCACAACCTTGGCACTTGCAGAAGGGCAGCTACAAGACTCCTGAAATAAAACAACTAAAAATTGCTGTAGCCCCGAAGCTACACTTTGCTCATTTTCCTCTCCACTGCTCCACTGTTTTTTGCTCAATTCTATTTTTTGCTCATCCTCTCCCACTTTCTCTCTTTGTGTCTCTTCTTGTCCTCTGAAAAACCTCCTCCCAGCCCCAAAAATCTGGTGATGTGTCACAGGGCATCCTCTCCAGGGCCTTCAATTCTCCCATTGCCTCCACTCAAGACTCTTGTTGTTCCTTGTGGCCCAGGTGCTCCCACACAGATGTACTTTGTGAAGCTCTGCAGAATTTCAGAAAATCAGTAAATGTAATGAAACAGACACTAAGTAAGCAGAATGACCATGGGTAGTCAGGTGCTCTGGCACATCAATAGATTTGGGAAGTAGGAACAGAGTTTACAGAGGGCAGGGAGAGCTGCAAAGAAGATGAGCATTAAGTAGAATTGAGCACTTTTCTGATGGAAATTAAGCTTATTTACTCAAACAAAGATTAAATGTTTCCAAACAAATCCAAAGCAAAGCAACCAAAATCACTTTGGAAGTCTCTATGTCAAGACCTTATCATTCTCCTGATAAAACAGCAGCTTCCCAAAACACAACCCCAGGTGAAAGGAACTGTGTCCCCTTTAACTACCTATTAACAAAAAGGCCAGAGTTTTCTCTCCCATAACTGCACAGTCTGGAGTCCTGGATGGTTCAAGAACCATGAAACATCCTTCAGATGCTTCACCTCTCCAGCAGTGGCTTTCTTCTGGCCATAAGAGCAGCACTTCATTCAAGCTAGCCCATCCATCCTCCCTGATGGGAGCAAATCCACATAATGCCACAGCAGCATCCTTGTAAGTAGTTGGAAAACTTGTCTGAGCCAGGGAGATATAGCACAGAGGTCCCCCCAAAAACACCTCTACCACAGAGCACTGATGGAAGGATCCTGTCCTCCATTATGGATATCTGTCCCTCACAATCCCCCCAGCTGCTCCACATCACAACCCTGCTACTCACAATCCCAGCTCTGGTGCCTCCTGCCCCTGTGACCACCCAGCCAGGAGCTGCAATGAGCCCAGAGCAGGAGCAGACCTGGAAAACCACACAACTCACCCAGCTGGGAAAGGATGGTTGGATCCCTGTGGGCAGGAGGAGAAGGTTGACATCCAAACTTCAGCACCCCACGTGAAATCAGAAGAGCTGCTGCAGACCCGTGGCCTTTACACAAGGCTCCCGTTACCCCTCCTGTCCATCAAATCCCTGTCACTCGAAGCCTGGCATGGGTGATGCTGAAAGACAACAAACCTCACCACTGCAGCCTGCTTCAGTGCCCAGCAAGGAAATATCTTAGAGGGAAAAGAACTGAAACACAGCTCCTTTCTGCCCAAACCAAAGCAGAAAGCTGCTCTGATCAGAGCTGGCTCCAGCGAGTCCTTCTGAGCAGCACACAAAGCGTCTGGCTGGGCTGATCCAGCACTAAGAGCATCTCTGAAGGCAGACACCAAGAGTGCCTACAGCATCATAAATCACCCCAACTGAGCCATACAGCACAAGGCCAATGCTTAGATACCAGAAAAAAAAAAAAAAAAAAAAATCGCTGAAGAGCCCAAAGCAGCCTCATTAAAACACACTTCCTCATGCAGCAGACTTGAAAAGGCACTTGGGACCAGCCAGAGGTGCTCAGAGTGTCCTTTGCTGCCATCCTGGAAGGCCAGACATGTCTGTGGCCCTGCCTGGAGGCACTGGGAGGGGGAGCTGGGGATAGCACTCCCAGTCTCAAGGTCTTTTTGTGTTATTACTTGATTTGGGAGTGCCGAGAGCGCCGTCTTCCTCCCCTTGCTGGAAAATCCTCTGACCCTAAATAACCTGACTCTATCAGGCTCCTTGAGACACTGATCAAACTGTTTCAAGCCAGGAGACTGGATGCAGTGTTAGAGAAAAACCCTCAGCAGCACAAAAACCACAGAGAGCTCCGTAGAAGAAAAATGAAAAAATAAAAAATTACTTTTCCTCCACTTACGTGTTTTTTGAAAGCTTTCAGCCTGCTGCCTTATCTACCGTAACATCTCTAGCAAAATCTTCTGTGCCATCCTCTGGCCTCAGGATAACTCACACTAAACTAGTGACTGCTTGCAGACTTTCTGCCTTTCTCAGTTTCTGTTCTGAACGTGTGTTCTTCCTGGGGTGGTTCATTTCTCCTTCCCCTGCTTGCAGCTGCCTGGGTCTGGGCTCCCTGACCTCCAACGAGGAGGAAGAAAGGAGAGGTTTGAAAGCAATGCTGGAAGCATCCCTGGGCACTGACCCACAGCACACAGAGCCAGACAATGCTGCTCCACAGCCAACAGCAGCTCTGCCCCTGCTCTCCGTGCACATCCATATGGACGAGGCATCTCCCAACTGCTCCATCCAGATGGCATTCCCACGGGGCTGCAAGACTTAGAAGGAGAGAACCTCAGAGACACGAGGCCTGCAGAAAGGAAGTCTGGAGCAGGTCTTGCAACAGAAAGGCAAAGCTGTTCCTCCTCTCTTCCTCCCACCAGCAGACAAACAACTGCAAACGCCCAGCGCTTCCGGCTTCTTTGGAAAACAGCTCTGGAGCAAAGCTGTGGAGTTTTGTCCAGACCCCAGCTGGACAAGCACCTGCAGGACAGCTCGAGCATCCTGGATCACTACACGAGATCCATTGCCCATTGCTTACCGCGTCTTCAGCTGAGAAAGCCACAGGGAGCACCCTGCCGAGTTTCGGTGCAAAGACAGCAGCTTCATCTAAAAACCACTGCTCTTGTTTTGCTGTGAAACAGAGGAGGAGTGGTCCTGGGGTCAGTCACCACATCCGCCAGCTGAGACAGCTCCCGGGTGGGTGGCACCTGCAACAGCAGCCACCCCGAGTCGTGTCATGGGGCACAGGCAGAGACTCACCTGGGGAGCTCTCCAGGCACCTGAACCTCTGCCCCACGCTGGCCTCATCACCTCTGGCAGGCAAGCAAACAGGCCAGGGCACTGCACATGCTCATCCAGGAGCAAATCCCAGCTCCTCACCACCTCCACCAAGGATTACGTCGAGGGCTGCTCACCAGGAGCTCACCCTGTGATGTACTGTGAATAATTTTTGTTTCTTAATGCTGTGCTATTTCCTCTGAAGCACTCCCCGAGCACTCAGCCTACACGAGGCCGATTAATAACAACGTAGTCCAAATCATGAACAAAAAAACAATGCCAAAGCATCTCTATTTATTTCACTATTTAGACATTGTCCTTACCTGATTTTAGCAGAGGATGCCTGGCATGTTCCTGCTGCTCATAAGCAGCACACATGCCATGCTGGGAGCTCCTTTTAACCACAAGGGAATTATTGATGGGTGAGGGGCTGAAGTCCCCCAGCCCATGGCTGGTGGCACACAGATTCAGAGCTGGGTACTTCACAGCTGCTGCCCTGTGTTCCTCACATCCCTCTCATCCCCCAACAACATCCTGCTGGTTCTGGGGGACCTGAGAACTTTGCTCCACCCCACACCTCACCTTCACCCTGGGTGTCCTGATTTCTATTGGTATTTCCTGAGAGAAGAGGTGAGAGTGGCAGCTGCACCAACCATATGCTCCATCCCTCTCCTGGTTTTTCTGCTGCAGTTTGCCCAAAATGAAGAACAACCAGGGCACCTGATGCCCAGAGATATTCTCTGGACATCGAGGATGGCCACAGGAGACGCACAAGTCAGCGGGGCTGCACATTGTGGCCAGGAATTTAATCCCCCCAGGAAGCACACAGCCAGCGTGGAGCAGTGTATCTTGACTTAGAACCTGCAAGGGTTTCTGATCATCCAGCAATTAACTTGTGCAATAAGCTGCTGCTTGGGCCCCTTGATGCAACCCCAGTAGCAGCAAAAGGCTGAGCTACCAACTGGTGCTACCTCTGAGCCAGGCAGACCAGCTCTCCAGTCTGAGCTGGGGTGGCCAAAGAGATGTGGCTATGGTGGCTTTGCCATAGACAGGGGATGCCCCCACCCCTGCTTTATATACCCTGAAGTTTGAAAAAAAGAAGGTGCTTTAAATCTTTCTGCCAGCAGTGAGTGTGACCTATTTTAGCACTAAAAGGCAAAGCTCTCTGGTGCCTGGATACCCCCCTGGCACTGGCAGCACAGTCGTTGCTCATCAGACTGAGAAATTCACTTTTTAGCCTTTGCCTGGAGAAAATAATTTTTTCCCAATACCAATTCAGGTAAGAGGAAAGAGGGGCAGTCGAGGAGGAACTGGAACAGTAGCAGAGCTGTCATTACATGAGGTCCAGACACATCAAGGGCTGCAAAGGGACCAACACAATGTCCAGCCCTGGGCTTCCTCAGCCTTCCTCTGTTGTGGCAGAGAGAACCTCCCCTGTCACCAGTGAGGTGCAAAGGAAATGGTTATTGATCAAAGCAGGGTGACCTCAAGTACCCTGCTCTCTGCCCAACTTCCTCCCCCAAACCTTGGGACAAGCTCACTGTAGATTTAAAAAAAAAAAAAAATCATAAACCAAACAACAACAACTCCACTATCAACTCTACTGTTGAAGATAAGGTCAGTAATAAAAACCTGGCTGAATACACGCATTTTTATCTTGCCTACGGAGATGCAACATGTGCTGAAAAGACAAATGCCCTTATTGTTCCAACAGAGCCTCGTTGCCACCCATCTCTCAGGCACTGCTGACTTGGCCTTTTGTTTTAGGAGGTGACCACACTGCACGTGGCCCCTTCCTGGAAGGCACTGATTTCTGCTGCCATCCCTGCACCAAGGCCACGTCTTCTGCCAAGACCATTAATGTCTGCACCAGCTGCACAGTAATGCATCCTTCCCAACACCCTTTCCCCTGCCTCTCCAGCCAAGAGGGGCTGTCAGCAGTGTTTAGCTGTCCCATCTGAATATCCCATTCATGGACAAGAAGTCACGTCTGTGAAGGCAGCTCTCAGCTGTTGTGGCTTCCTGGCCACGGTGCTGGTGCTGGAGACAGCTGCCAGCCCTCTCCCAGGCAGCCAGAGGTGGCCCCAGAACAGCAGCAGATCCGTTACAGTGCTGCCTTTGAGTCACTCTCCATCACAAGACTTCTGTCCCAGTCACATCCAGGCGCCCTTGAGCCAAGAATGATCTGTCTGCCCTTCCTCCATTCCCCCTGTCTGCTGCTCTGCCTTCTGGAGCTGCTCATGGCCATCAACACCCTTGTAGGGTGAGCTGCTCAATTCACACAAAAAGCCCCAAACTTCCACCTTATAAGTCATTTTGCTCATCATCACATCCCTTCTGCAGTGTAGTCCCCCAGCATACAGGCTCCCAACACAGCACCCAAAACCTATCTGCAGGTCCATGCAGGACTCTCATCTTTCCACATCCCTGACTCAGCTCTCCCCTACACTCCTTTACACCTCCACAGAAAAGCCTGCGGGTCAAAGAACCTGACTTGCTCAGTATTTTGAATAAATGTGGTAACAGTGACAATCAGCAAAAGCCTCCAGTCTTGCAGAAGCTGACTGCAAGGGCTGGTGGGGTAAGGCAGGCAAGGACTGTAGGCAGAGGTTTTGCATCTCCAGAAGTGGCTTTCATGGGTCTCTACCTTTGCCAAACCACATAAGCAGCAGTAGTTTTTTCTTCCTCTGTGGATTTACAATCTTGAGAGTAACTAAAAGCAAAACATCACCCTCTGCACTGTAGCACATCCAAAAAGCAGATTAGGGAGCAACATAGAAGTCTACAGGAGCTTGAAGAAAAAAAAGCTCTTTTGGATAAAGGCTGTATCCTAGGGAAAATGAGCTGTAAAAACAAACTGCTGTCAGCCAACTCCTTCTTTCTGGCAATGGGAGAGAGACCCCAGGGCAGGGAATTAGGTGTCCTGTTCCTTCACCTCCATGCTCCCCCAGTTCTACAGCAGAAAGGCAATTTCCCCAAATCCACCACTGCTCATGCAATCCTCTACTGGCAACCTCGAGATACTTCAGAAGAAATGTAGTCAAGTTCTTGAGACAGACCTGATCAGAGTTGGTATTTCCAAGGTATATTTTTTATTTTCAGGTCATTCCTGGAGCCCAGCCGGCAGAACTCAGGATGCAAATCTCTGGCCCGTTCGCTCCCACTCAGCTGCCTGGCTGGGAGCAGGAGGCTTGGCTCTGGTTGGAGAAGACTCTTCACAGCCTGGGGGGATTTTAACATTTGGCACTGTAAACTCTTCCATTCTGCAAGTTCCTGGAGCACAGACACAGACTGGCATTTTGCTTCCAGCAGATAAAAAGTGTGAATAACTACTCTAAGGAAAACCAACACAGCAGCGAAGGCGCCGCAACGTGACACACGGTGCCTCTCTGCGGGCTTACCTGCCATCCCCTTGCCATGCTGATCATGTCACTGCAGAGAGGAGCTGGCTCCTGTCATCTCAGGAGCTTCCATCTCCTTACAGAACCTTCCAGTGCAGGACATTTGGTTTAACTTGCTCTGCTCAAGCTGCTGGGAGGAGGAGTCTGAGCAGAGAAGGCACTCGGTTCCCCTCAGGCCACCATTTGGCTGGGACACCAAATCAACACACAAGTTTGCACCAACCTCTTGTCTCTGATTTAGGCAGACAAGGAAGTTATTTATCAAGGGCCAAAAAAAAAAAAATAAAAAAAATAAAAAGGGCAATCAGGCTGGGACACTCCTGCATAAGTGCTGTTTTGCAAACTGGGTGGTTAATGAAGGAACTACTGAGCTGCTCCCAGAGAGGTGGCATGGGAGAAAGCCTGGAGGTCTCAAAGTTGGAGCTGAGGAGCTAAGGAAGGGGTAAGCTCACCTTCCCATCCGAGCTCTGCAGGGAATGGGGACACACACCACACAAGAGGCATGTCCAGGCCTCTTGCAGGGAGGAAACACTGCTCACCAATAGGGATTCAAGTGGCAAGAAAGCACCCATTTCACATGCATGTCCACACACCCCAATCTTACCAATCCCCAAACCTGTTTAGTATCTCTAGTAGGTAAAACACTCAATGCACCCCAAAAGCCAAAGCTGTTTTGGCACAGAGGCAGCCTCCAGAATCTCCTGCAGCTGGTACCACCCTCCTGGGAACCCCAGCCTGCATCTCAAGCCACATCATTCCCAGAGCACTGAAACATCAGAGCCCTAACAGGACAGGGATGACTGCCAAAGAGGGCACAGCAAGGAACTGGATCCAGAGGAAGGAAGAGAGAGGAAACTCTTCTATCCCCAGGAAATATTGATCATGAAGATGATTTAAAAGGAAAGGGGTACACTTGCTATGCAGGGAAATTGATCTGTTTACAGAAAATAGCTATAGGTTGCCTGAAAATTAATATCCTTCATGCAAAAGTTTCCTTTGAGTGAGCACAAACTTCAGACACATTAGAAGGTTAAGAGCATCAGTAATGTGTTTTTTCACCTTTAGCTAAAGGTCACAGAGCATTCAAACAATTCTTCTGTTCTCAAGCTGACAGCAGTCAACTAAGCACCCCAATATATTATAATTAATTAATCTGGAAAACAAAATCATCTGCCCTGCAGTATGGCCAACCACATGGTGGTATTAGGAATAAACTGTTGATTTTTGGTGATTTTCTTTCACTTAAAGCGATCACAGAAGTGATTTTGACTTTCACTTAAAGGAAGTCAAACAAACCAGAACCTTTTCACCAGGATTCCTTCTTCCCTTTAAAAGCAACTGACAAATTTTTTTTACAACTAACTTTTTAAGGAAGATGGAAATAAATCCAGGGTCATTTTAAAATTTCACCAGTTTCACATCCTGGTAGACCAGATGCCTCTCAGTGAGGAGGAGGAGGACACCCCATTATGGATGGGGACCAACCTGCCCAGCGGAAGAGCCTGTTTGCTGCATCAGCCATCAGATCTCAATTTGGAGCAGATCCACAATTCACAGCCCTGCCCAAAGCTGGCACCTAGGAGTGAAACCAGACAACAAACATCCTCACTCAACTGGTACTGGATCTTCTCCACCAGCTCAAACTCAGCAGACTAACTCATGAAACAAGCTGCTGGGAGGTAGTACCCCTATATACAAATCCTATTTCTGTTTGTTCAACAGAAACATGGCTTTTTCCCCATTTTGGTGGATACTCCCTTGAGACATATACAACGGGCAAAAAAAATGTCCAAGCCTACTTCCACTGCCTTCTGCCCCTTCACAACATCCCCTCTCACTTTCCTCATCTGTGAAATTGAACAGCTGCAATCCTTTAAATCACTTTTCATAAAATGTCTCCAAGCCTAAAATAATGTCACGGCTCATTTCTGAGCTCAGGATTTCTGCCGCGCTGTATTTCCCTGGGTGCGACTGTCACAGTTGGACTGTGATTATTTATTTATATTTATAACAGCATTCACAGCCCTGTTCCACCCAGCCCCGTACACGCGCCCAGGAGGCAACCCAGGGCGTTTCCACCACCAGGATAAGGATCCCCAGGCTGACTAATTCAGAGTTCTTGGGAAAAGGATGTCGTGGAATGCAGCAAACCAGAACCAAAATCCACTTAGATGCAAGACATGCTAGAGTTGGGTTGGTTTTGGCCTCTCTCGCTTTCTTCCAAACAAGCTCTCACTGTGCAAACACACCCCATGACACAACTGACCCAGTCAAGACATACAAGCAAATACTGCTGGCTTTTCATATTAAACAGTGCAGCAACTTCAAAGCAACTGGGCTCTCCTCTCCCAAGCAATCCCACCAGAGATGGGCTCCAGCCCCAGAGCCGTGGCCAGATTCCAGCTCATGGCGCCACTGAGCAACAGACACGTGTGTGCAAACAGCTGAGAGCAGCCGGGCAGATCATGCAGGGACAGGCTTGAAGAAAAACCCTCTGCCTCCCCTCCCGAGGAGAGGCAAAGTGCCTTTGGGGCTGCCAAGAGGAGTCTTTCAGCTTTCCACCAAAAAAAAAAAAAAAAAAAAAAGATAAAATCTCAGCTTGGATGTCTCCTGCATCCAGGCACCTAAAGAGTATCACATAACCTTGGAAGATTGCATGCGGCTGTAAAAATAGAAGCAAACGCCAGCAACTTCTTCCAACATTAATATGACAGAATAAAACCAGCATTCACTGGAGGCAGAGAGCAGGGCAGGTTTGGAGAAACCCAGAGCTCTGTTCAACTTGCAAACAACTGCCCCACTTGGTTCATTCTGCTGTGGCAACACCAAGGGGAAGAAACAACTTGAGACAGGGACTCACCCCAGAGGCGAGGAGCCTTTGGCACTCTTCTAAAATCCATCTCCACGTTGGGTATTGAGGTTTCTTAGGTTTGTTTTTAAACCACAGTTTTGCAACAACTGCAGATCTTGCTCACCTGGTGGCATCTTCCTGCTCAGATTTCTGATAAAATGAGAACTGGGATCTTCTCTTGGAGACAAATGCTCTCGTTCTGTCCCAACCTCCCTTACAAACACACTCGCACCGATGGAAGCAGAACTCTCATAAATCAAACCAGGTCAGCGTGTCTCATTCCCTGGATGAAAAGCTTCTTTGTGCAGAAGCACGCAGGCCCCAAGCGATTTAGATGAGCCAGCTAACACTGCCAAAAGCTCGTCCTGCACCCTCCTTAATGTTTCTATTTCAAAGCCTTTCCAAACTCCAGCTTTGTTCCTGGTGGTGCTCCACTGAAGCTTGGCAAAGAGGGCAGATGAGGGAACTTCACCCTTTCACTGATACTTCGTGGATTTCTAGGCTTTCAAGCCAAACCTTAACATCTTTCCAGCAGGACTTTTACCTTCTTATAGCCACCACTGGCAGAAAAGTATCAATGAGACAAGGTCACCTCACCAACTCGTGCTGCAAACACCTTCCTGGCTGTGGCCACCTTACTGTAACCCCCCAAGAAGCAGCTCTGAAGAGCAGCCTTGCAATTGTTTGCCACACTCCAGCACCTAATAAGATTCATTTAAGCAGCTTGAGCTGACTAAAGCTGTTCCACTAAGGAGAGTTTTTTTCCGTTAACGGCTTAAACTGAAAATGCTCAACTGCCCAGGATGAGTGCGCAGAGAGAGGTGAGTGACAGTGAAGAAAGGAGAGGCTGGAGCTGGAGGAATTAACTTGCGCAAGCTCTGGTGCATCCGACAGAAAAAACACACACCCCAACTGAAGCCTTGCTGATCCAAGAGGAGATTCAAGACTATAGGTCAAACATAAGGGAGGAGAGGGAAAAGTGGGGAAAGATAAAATGGAAAAAAAATCAGGAACTGAGTTTTCTTCTCACCCCCCAGGAGTACCGACACCATTTAGGAATGGTGTGTGGGGACGGGCAGGTCTCCTGACTGAAGGGCAGGCAGTGAATTCATGTCTCAGAAGCCTGCCTGGAGATCAGGAGAGCATTCTCATGGGTGTGAGGACCAAGGACCAGGCTTGCTGGGAAGCAGGGTAAGCCCATACACAGGAGAAGATGCTCATCCCCTGGTGGTTCAACACCAAGGAAGGGCCAAGCTGAAGAGGGCTGGAAGCCACTTGTGCCTGCTCCATGCAGGGGGTCCACCCACCCTTCCCTCTCCCTCACTGAGGCAGTTTTTGCATCCAACCAAAGGTGCTGTTTCTGGGAAGACAAATGAACTCCGGCACTCATAAGCAACAACCCAGAGCCCACAACACCACCACAGCAAATGCCAGGAAGAGATTGCCAAGAGAGAGAACAGCTGAAAGGCCTGGATGGAGAAGCAAAAGAGGATCCCACAAAGAGAGGAACAACGAAATCCCGGACCGCAGGCACGCAAACGGTCTGATTTCTCTGCAACAGCCACGCCAGAGCCCAGCACAGCTGCAGCACTGCCCCAGAGATGGGGACAAGCCAGGCAGCCCCAACCCTGCAAGGGAACAGGGAAGGAAAGCCTCGTGCCTTACCGCGTGTGGCCGAGCAATCTGGACGGGGTAGGACATGGCGTGGGGGGGGTAGCGCGGCTCAGCGCCACGCCAGCTCTGCGTCACGGGCTGCGTGGATCCAGACATGGTGACAGGGCAGGAACTGCTTGCTTCCCAATCAGCAACAAAGGATTAGGAAAGCAGAGAGCTCCTCTCCATCGTGTGTGCACCTTCCACGTCACGCAGCAACTGAAAGCAAAGAGGAGAGCAGCAGGTTAAAAACTCCACCAACGTGGTCCCGAGAGACGACAAACACCAAGCCCTGGGAGAGCACCAAAACCTGACTGACCTCACAGGTCTCCATGTTCTGCTGGACAAACACCACTGGCATGTTTTGGCTTTGGAGCACTCCTATCACAGGGGAGCAGCCCTAATTAAAATCATCCCAAATCCAGCCCACCTGCTCCCCCTGGAAAGCCTTCCTCCAGCACCAGTGGAAAGAAGTCCTGCAAACCACCAGCGATTTATTCAGGCCTGTGGATCTATGCCTGAAGTTTTGGCACTGCAACACAAGGTCCCAAGGCTCAAGGCTCCTCCTAAGCCCATCTCTTTCCCCATCCATGCTTTCACACTTTTCTTTCAGCACTCTTTTTTCCAAGATGTAGCCTCCTGATCTATGCCAGGAGGGACACCAGGCACTGACCCTCTCCATCCACAGGGTCACACTAAAACATGAGGTTAAAGCACATCACACACCAACAGTGCCACATAAATATTAAATCAGCCTTTCTGATCAGGACCAAGTGCCAGAGAGGATACCATGATCCTGTAGGTATGTTCACAAACACCTCTGACTCCCACATCCTGTAATTCCATTTGCAGCTGTAACTAAGTCAGTAAAACCAACAAAGTGGAAGATTTACAAGTTTCTGATTTCTATAGATACTTCACCTAGTTTCTTTGAAAAGGATTTTCAACCTTTATTGTCTGGATTTCAATTAAAAATTATCAAACATCTAAATGCTGTGGCTCACTAGTGCCAGTATAAAAGGAATTAAGCATTACCCTCATATGAATGTTTAATAAATTCCCACCACTGCCTGGGCTCAGAGGACACCTCCAGGACCAACCTTGGGCATGAAAGCTCCATTTTCCTGACACCTCCTCCCCAGGATCCCTTCTTCACCCCACAACAACACTCAGCACAGTCACACTCCTCCTCCCCATATTATGTTACACATTACTTAAGTGTAGTGTATACACGTTACGTACAGGTTTGTGCAAGGTTTTCAGCAGCACCATATCTTTTCAGCAGCCTATAGGGAAAAGCAGAAAAAGCTTCCAGCCCCAAGAGTTCCCTGGCAGCCTCTCTCCATGCTCTGATGGTCTCTGCTACACGGGGAACACAGCCAGGCTGAGCCAACACAATTTCGACTGAAACAGCAGTTGGCGTGTACAAAACCCAAGAAGGGGTGGGAAAGGAGAAAAAAAAAAAAAAAAAAAAAAAAGAGGAAGTATTTCTTTTTCTGCTTTTTTTTTTCCCCCCCTCCTGTGAGACCACAGATCAGCCCATGCTGATAAACCACTTGCTATCTCCTGCAGGCAGGCACAGGACTGCCTTGCTGGTTTGCCAGCATACATGCACTGTGCACCAGCCAGAAATAAAATCAAACCAAGGCAACGGTCTCCAGCAGGCTGGGCATGGCAAGGAGGGAACCCACAGCAGGAGGAAAGCAGCCTGAGGAGGCCCACTTAACAAAAGGTTCACGTTTTTTAAAAGAAATCCTAGTATTTTTCAGCAAATTCCCATTCAGGCCTGAGGATGACAGCCACTCAGAGACAGCTCCACACTCCTGCCAAGGGGCAGCTGAGCCTCTCTGGCAAATGGGATTTTTCCAAGTTACACACAGGACACCACACAGCAAGGTCTGGCTCTCAGGGCAGGGAGAAGAGGGACAACCAAGTCTTCTCCTGCTTTTGGCTCAATCCCTGCAAGGCTGCTGGGATTCCCAGCATCCACACATCCCCACCAGTCCCAGCATCCACACACCCCCAGCCCTGGGAAGCACAGGGGAGCCAGGAACAGCCTGACCCTCATACAAGCTGGGGACAACCTCCCCAGGCAGAAGCTCAGTGCAATCCACCCAGGGCAGGAAAGCCCCTGCACACACAGGGGAATTCAGAAGCACCAAAGGGCTCTCAAGGGCACCAAAAGCTGGTTGGGATCTGAGAAGTTTAAGGTACTTTCCTAATAACGGATTTAAATTTGGACATCTTGGCTTGCAGTCACCTAAGAGTTAATTAGCACATGTGAAACTATATATATATATATGTATATATTACACAACTATATACACAGACTCCAAGCTGGAGAGGGGCTCAAAGCCCGTGGCAGCTTTCAGCAAGCCAACTGTTTCCTGGAAGCTCAGCAAGTGGACCAGACCATGCCATGGAAGCTGTCTGCAGGAAAAGAAACTAGATGATTTTCCTTTTCTTAAACCCTTCAAAATCAAAAGCTCACCTTTAAAGCTCAGCACCACGTGTAAAGCCATGTGGCATCAAGCTCCAAGAGAGTTCAAAAGCTTTTTTCTTTTTTTTTTTTTTTTTTTTTTTTCTTCTGTCTGCACAATCAGAAATAAACAGGTTAAAAAAAAAGAACTAACTCTCCCGTAGAGTGATACACACACTGGGGGAAATTACAGGGGCCAGGCAGAAACAAACTGGGAATATATCACCTCACTGGAGATGTAACCGGTACTGATTCATGGGTGGGTGCAGCTGGGTCACTGCTTGGTCAGGTATCCCCAGCAAAAGATACTGGGGTGCCTCCTCATCAGCAACCCTTAATGATCATTGAGAAACACAAACAATAGGAACAGATTAATGGAAATAAAAGAGAAATCATGCAGCAAAAGTCTTTGAATCTTTAAGATCAAATTGTTTGGTTCCTACTTTTCTCAACTGATTTTGATGAGGAACAGACATTGTCTCACAGGAAAAGTATTTCCCCTCCCTGGTTGGAGTCTCCATCAGAGCCTCTTTTATCCACAGACCTGCATTAGCCATTACAGCTTTAGGTACCAGGAGATTTACAGCCTCTGATTAAGAACAGGAGATACCCAGAGGTTCCAGGCAAACCCAGCACAACACAGACCTGCAGAGGAGGCTAAAGCCAGTCAAGGCTCCTGCATTTATTTATTTCCACCTGTTTGGGAGACACCCAGGGCTGTGCCCCACTGCTGAAGCCTTCAAATAAATCCCTCCTTCTTCCCCCTGCCAACTCCATGCAGCAAACCAACACCACTCTGCTCCTGTTTCTCCTCTTCATGTGCCATTCACTGTCTAAAATAATTTCCCCATCACCTATTCACCCTAATTTGCACCATGAAAGCACTCTGCAAGCCACTGCAAGTTAGCACAGCCCATGCTAATAGAGTGTGCAGCACCTGCCCAAGCAGATGTGTCTCCAGCCCAGAAGATGGGCACAGACAGACAAGCTGACAACACCTCAGTCATCTACGGGTTCTGTGCCAGTCCTTCAGCCCAGCTCCTGAGCACAGCAAAATCATTCATTGATACAGCCAGGACCAGGCAAAAATTCTGCAGGCCCCAAAATTAAAAAAAAAAAAAAATTGTTTAACACACTTTTTGCTCTTCAAACTTAGAGCTAAGCATTCCAATCATTTCCGTGCTCCTCAGGAGAGCAGGGTTCCCAGGTGCTGCCCCTGGCACAACAGAAATGTGGGTGAGTTGCTGTAATTACCCCATGTCTTGGTTCACCCGTCTGAAAGGTGAGAACAACAAGACACTCCCTGCTCACAGAAAATACCAGCTGATCCATCCCTGTGAAGGTCTGAAAGATCCCAGTGAAAACACACTGCCCAAGTTCAAAGCAAGGGCATGCTGAAATAACAGAATATTCTGTTTCTGCAATCCACAGTAATGTTACCCAACCTGTGGTCACCCAGAGTATGGATGGTCTACAGGAGACGTTAGGATGTAGCCCACAAAATGACTGCAGGAGACCTCATAAAAAGCCAGTGACTATTACCACCACACTATGCAGACAAGGCAAATAAGCCAAATGCAGCAGCACTCACCAGGACACATTGAACTGAAGAATATTGACAACAAAGCTAATGCTTAATTACTTTAAGTGATGCAAGCTTTGGGGGGAAAAAAACCCAAGTCATCATGACTCAAATGCTGAATACACGACAATTTTGCTCCTCCAACAACAAAGAAGAGAGACATATCCATCAGTCACCTCACGTATTTTGTAATAAAAATTAAGGAGACATTTGTTTATAATGCTTAATTAATACCAGCCTGTAACATTTACCTACAAGAGGCCAACCAACCCATCACACCTTCAAAACCCCAGGGCAGGCTTGTGTGTGTGGCACGGCAGAAAAGCACATGGCCTGTTGGCAGCCATCCCACAGCACTGACACCCCACACAGCTCTAGATCAAAAGCAGGCCTAAAAAGCAGTTCAGAGATTTACCCACACTTGCTTTAAAGGCCCTGGTAGAAGGAAAAATAATTAAGATGTGACAAAAACGGGCAGAGAGATGTTTCCCAAGCAGCGTGCCACAACGTAATGATGACGGATTTGTCTAATCAATATGTGCATGAAATTTTCTTGGAAGACAGTTGACATTACGCACAAATATTTGCACGTACTGTATCTATTAAGTCCTTTCAATAGGCAAGCAGGCCGTCTGCCATAAATTTAAGGCTTCATTCAGAATAACAAAGACGACAATGTCAGTGTCTGCAGCTTGGGAATCCACAGTAGCGTTCAACCACAGCAGGGTACAGAGGTTTTAAATTAGAATAGCAGCACAGGGTCAACAGGAAAGATCAGGCACAACCTGAGTTCAGTAGCATGTGGGAGAGGTTATTTCAACCCCAGAGGTCAAGGCTTGTACCTGTGTGCGATCTTAAAGCATTTTTCTTGCTTTGGAAGACTATAAAAGCAAAGCTGGGCTCGCAGGGTCCTACACATCATGGACAGACCCGGGGGTCCCTCACAGTAGTACCTGAAACAGCTTTTGCCCCATTCCCCAGCTCTCCAAGGTCCCCTGGTTGCAGCAGCCCTCCTCTCTCTCTCTTCTCTATTTGGCCAGATGACTTCTGAACTAATTTCCCAGCCTGACTGATGGTGCAGATACACAAGCAATTACAGCAGCAGATCTGGGGAAAGAAGGAGCATTGCAGCACCACAACAGAGCTGCCCAAGGCAGGATGTTACCCTTGTGAGAAAGTACAGCCAGTCCCTAAGGCCATGTAGGGGGATGGCAGAAGCTCAGGAGCTGAAGTCTCTTGTCCTGGTTTGCTGTCTCCTTGATGGGAACCTCCAGGCTGCATCAGCTCTTCTCACCACAGCACAGCTTCACACAGAACCGGTTCTGATCTGTGATGAAAGGTGACTTCTCTGCCCTTCTCCTATCACCACCCAAAGCAGTAAAGCAGGATTTACAACTTGTGTTTCTCCTTTTCAAGCTTTCCAAGCTATTTTGGGCACAGGACCCATGTTTAGCTCTGCCCTGAGATAACCTTTGCCAGCATTTGTGCAGGGATCTTGGCACCGCAGCTGTGCGGGGCAAGGTCAGAGGGTTGGATTTTGCCAGCCCTGTTCCCACTGGTGTTTCAAAAAAAAAGATCTGCCAGACAGGCTCCTCTCAGAAGCAACACAACACCAGAATGATGCTTCTGGCAGAGGAAAGTCCATGCTGTGTGCTGCAAATCCTGCCACTATCAGCCCTCATTCAGACCCCAGCCCTTGGTAGCATCATCTCTGCTTGGGAGCAGAGGAGACATCTGCCCTACCCTTGGCAGGTGAGCACCTGTGATGGATTTCACATGGTTTTTGTCCCTCACAGCCCTTGGCACAGTGACCCTGTGACAGCTCCCAGAGGGCCATGGGTGTCCTTAAATGAACAAGACTGATCCACCTCTCTTTGCAGGAGCGCTTGGCTGGCACTGCGGGGACATCACCTGACTAAAACACAGAGCCACACACCAAGTGCCAGCCTGGCCACAACTCCAGCATCAGCATGGCTGGCCTGAGACTTCGCTTTTAACATCCTGCCACAATATGCCTCCCTCCCTTCAGTTTCCCTTTGCTGAATTTCCCCCTAGTAATCAATTAATTAAAAAAAAAAAAACAAAAAAAAAAAAAAACAAAAAAAAACAAAAAAAAAACCAAAAAAAAAAAACAAAAAAAAAAAAAAAAAACAAAAAAAAAAAAAACAAAAAAACACCAAAAACCAACCTTAAGCATCTCCTGGGTTTTGCAGTTGAGACAGGGAGTTCATCAGCAGGGAGGTGATGGCAGTGCTGCTCCTGTTACACAACAGCATCACTGCTCCTGTGCCAGGGCTGCCCGGGGCCCTGCAAACCCATTCCCATTCTCATGCTGTTCCATCGGGAAGAGGGGGCGGGGGGGGAAGCTGGCACCCACAGGGCCACACGCAACCCACAGCTACTGACTGGCAGCTGCAGGCTAAATGCCCGAAAGGGCCCTTCAAATAATTAAAGATACTGACAAGGAACAGCAAAAAAGAAACCCACACTTAAAAAAAAAAAAAAAAAAAGAGGAGGGGAGCTGGGATTTGGATCCATGCACAGGCCATTCATGAAACAAAGGAGTTATTTTAAGTCTAGGCTGGAAATAGAAAACAAATTAGACCATGCAAGGCCTTTGTTGAAGATGATCTGCAAAGACAAATGAAAATGCCTGGAGAGGAAATAAAAAAAAAAAAAGCAAACACAAAACCACCCAGGCACTGGGACTGCAAAGGGAAACAGGGCAGAGGACTAGAGGAGGAGAGGAAAGGAAAGAAGTGATGGTTGAATGCCAGAGCACAGAGAAGGCAGCCAAAAAGATAAGAAAACTTATGTGGGGCAGTAAAAACAAAGCAGCAGAATTAACTAATAAGAGTCCAGGGATGAAAAAAAAAAAAAAAAAAAAAATATGCTAAAAATGCCCTTTTTTTCTGATGGAGGCCCAGCTCAAAGCTCCAGATAGAGAACTGCAGAAGTTGAACTGAAACAAAATGTTTTTGCCAGGATAAAACCAAACTCTCCTCCTGTTCTATCAATCCCCCACCAGCATTGCACAATGGTGCAATGCTCACCCTATCCTGCCACATCCACTCAGGATCCTGGGGAATTTTAAGCATGGGGTGGGTGCATACAGCCTATTATTGCAGGGCTCTCCTCTACAGCTCCCAGAAACCAGGGGAGTTTCTTCACAGCTTCAAAATCTGCTTTTTCTGGGACAATGGCAGGGAAGGGCAGAGCTCAGGACTCCACCTGAGACACTGCTGAGCTCCTCACAGCCCCCAGCACGCTCTGCCAGCAGCTGGAATCAGCCTGAATCCAGGGTCCTCCATTATCCAGGGAGTAAATTTCTTTTCAGGGTGGTGCAGACTGAAGCATCTGCTCCCATCCACTATTCCCTCCCACACACACACACTATATAAGATCTCCACTTCAGCTCCCCCCCTTTACGTGAAATCAGGGCTTAAATATTGAACTGTTAGGCAGTGCTAATCTCAGTTGAATAAAAAAGGCACAAACCAACTTTAAACCAAAGGGGAAAAAACCCCAAAAAACAACCACAATTCCTTGCTAATGTGCAATAACAATACAGCAGGACTGTGTAAGCCACCCTCCCCAGTACATTAAGCAGCACATTAACAGCCCTGACTGTAACAACACATTATCACTGCACCCATTTGCAGCTCCCAGGAGCTAACCCAAACCCCAGACTCCCAAGATAAACAAGGGTTTTAAAATGCGAGGGAGATTACAACCCACCTGTGAGATTTATTTATATATTTTGCACAGAGCACGCTGCTCATTTGATTTTCAAACCCTTCCTTTCACATTGCTGCAGAGACAGAGCCTCTGATGTCTTGGGCACGTTCCTGAAAGCTCAGGGAGTCATCTCTTCAAGATCCTTTTGTTGAACAAATTACTCAGCTCAGGAGTGACATTTTCGATTATTTACATCCTGAATAAAGAAGGAAAATTCATTTTCTGGAGTTCCTCAGATAAGTTCTTTGAGGCACATTGTAGTGCTAAACATTTTTTCCTTCCACACGTTCCCAATTTCAAAGACAACAAAACATCTTCACTTTCTAAATTTTTTTTTTTTTTTTTTTCCATGATCCTCTAATGATTCAGGAGTTGAAATTTCACAAAGATCTTTGAAGAGCACTGACTGCCAGCATAAAAGCTGAACTATTGTGACAAACTGCACAGTTTAATGCCTCCATAGGAAGACAAGCACAAAGGAACAACATTACCCTAGGGAACAAAAACAGAGCTTGCAAATAAATTAAATGACCTGTAAACTAAGGCACTCAGAAATATTTGAGATGCTATGCAGCTGTGCCATAAAATATCAGTAAAGAAGGGAGTCACTGGGGAGTGGAGCTGTTTTAAACTAACCCATTTTACTCTGGATTTGCAATGCAGCTGCACCTTGTAGGCAGGACAGGAACTTAAGTAACACTGACTCGATTGCTTGTGATCATCTCTCAAATATCAGCTCTGAACCCTTCACCAGACCTTTCTCTTAACATTCCCCAGGTAATTAGTAGCAGATAGAGTCAATTTTCAGCCCAGGTTAATAACCAAATTTCAGCCATTTGTTCCTGAACATTGCTGCTGCTTTCATTCCTCCCCAGGAAAACTGATGAGAAGTTCAAGCTCACTGGTTGCCCAGCAAAGGACCTGCTCATTAGTCTGCAGCAGATCAGCTGGAGAGACAGGTCTAAGCAGTAGGAGATATTAATTGGGTATGTTCAGCTTTCCTTGTCTAGGTAATTAATAGCTCCTAGACAGAAAGTCAAAGCCTCCAGTGAGGCACCAAAAAAATCTCAACATTTGCATCCCCCATGTAACAACTCACAGAATGCCAGATGATTGGCAGTTAGGGCAGGGGGGCAGAAAAACATTATCTCCACCTCCTCCATCCCCATCTCAAATCCCCAGGTCCACAAACCAGCAGCCCATTCCAACAGGAGCTCTGGCACAGGGCTTCATCCCTTCCGAGTCCACAGGAGAGCCTTACCCTAAAAAAAAAAGTCATGCACAGCTCCAGCTCCCTCCAACCTCACTCACAGGCAAATGGCACTTTGCAGGAGCCAAGATTTGGGTTATGTTTCCACAGACAGGCTTACAAAGCAGATGGATCCCTGATGTGTTTAATAACTGAACCCTCACAAGTGGGTAAATGGGATTTCAGTGCTTCCCAGCCAAGCTCAGTCCCGATGACAACAAGCCATCAGTCAGTCCCCAGCAGATCAGGAGTTCTGGCTCTCATCAGGACAGTTCTCAAACAGCAACCTGGTTGTACCCTTTGTAATTTGCCTCTCCTGGGCTTGGAACAAGGTTGTTTACAGGCTCCTGGGAGTTTGAAGGAGTCCCTGAAAGGTGACTGAAATTCACACTACACAGATGAGATCTCAAAGGGTCTGCTCTTCCACAGGGAAGCAATGAGCCCCAGCAAGGCAGGGGCAGCAGCCTCTGCTCTCCCTACCCTGTTGTAGCAGAGGGAGGGAGAGTTTTGCCTCATTTCCTAGCACAATGCCCAAATCCTGGGCTGTCGGTCTGCCCTGTTTTGCAATTGCTTAATTCAAAGCTATCCAGGTACAAGCAGGTATCTCCTGTCACCCTGCACCTATCTGCCCTGGGGCTGAGGTTTCAGATGGTTCATCACCCTCCAACTCTTCAGCCACACAGCAGAACCAAGGAAAAACCACGAGGGAAATGTCTGATGCAAAGCAACCCTCATCAGCTGGGAAGCACCTCTCATGGGCAAGCAGAAGCTTTAACAGAGGGATTTACTTTGGACAAAAGTGGTCTGGAAAAAAACACCAGGGATGCTGGCAGGAGGAATAGCAGAGTCCCAAGCTTAATCACTGCTTTTGTGGAGCTGTAGAAACAAATCTCAGCATAATAATTTTCCAGAGTGTATATGGGGGGAGGGTACTTAAGGATGTTACCCAGAACCTTCATGCATTGAGCTTATAACCTTGATGAAGGCCTCATATTTAAATTAAAATGAATCCTGGTTACCCACAGGAAGAAAAGACTTGGCACCTGAGGCTGCCTCTGCAAAGGGAATGAGTCTCCCTTGGTATCAAGTTGACACAGGACAGCTTACACAGGGGTAACTAAAAGGATTAACATCCCCAAATCTCCATCACCTCTGCTTGGGCAGCTGAGCTCTCGTGAAACAACTGCAATTAGCAGCCCTGGTACTTTAATGGGAGCAGCTAATGATGGTGGATCTCACTTCAAATAGCTGTGGTCCCATGAGGACTCTGTCAAGACAGAGACAGAGCCAAGAATCTGATCAAACCATCTTCCCCTGCTCCTCACGCCCCACCCAACCTCTGCCACAGGGCACAAGGGTGTCAAGAAGTGGTTCCACAGGTACAAACATGATGCCATTTGGATGCTCTGACTCTCTTTTCTCCTTTGGGAGAGAGCACAAGCCCCTGCCAAGCACAGACTGCTTCCCTGTCCAGAAAGGGACTGGAAAAGACACTTTTTCCAGGGAGATGATAGCATAGAAGTGAAGACTTCACGGGAG
Source organism: Heliangelus exortis (assembly GCF_036169615.1). Lineage (NCBI taxonomy): Eukaryota > Metazoa > Chordata > Aves > Apodiformes > Trochilidae > Heliangelus > Heliangelus exortis. Next base: position 10,344,279 of record NC_092440.1, on the reverse strand, counting down.
AAAATAAATAAAAATGAAGCCCAGTACTTTTTAAACAGCCAAGAGGCAACAACAGTACTCCAAGTGTAAAGCAGTTGCAGTAGGGATTACTCCTCCATGCAGCTGGTTACTGCGTGTGTTCCAGGGATTTGGTTGGAATGGGGAATTCCTTATTTGTTCATTTTCTAAGCTGCAATTCCAGAAGGATTCACACCAGTGGGTACTGATTACAGCTCCATAAGCACAAACATGACACTTCAAACTGGCAACACAGCAAGTTCCTGTATTTCCCTTGAAAATTCTCTAGTAGATTAAGGGATGAAGATGCTTTTGGACACATTAATTTGACTCCTTGCATCAATATCCATTCTGTGGAGATAAATACAAAAGCACAATGTACTTTTGGAAACTCATGAGGAACGTTTAAGCAAGGAAATCATGAGAAAAGGGATAAGTCCCATTTTTAAGTTGTACTATTGCCACTCCCTCCCCTGAGCCCAGTAAAGCTCTGTTGCATACTTTACCCATGAAAATCAGTCTGCTTGAACAAAAAAACATTTGACCACAATTTCAACTGATGCAAGAACTGCCTGCCCTGCAGAAGGAGCAGTGTCATCCTCCCAGCAGGTGGGAAATCGTGGGTTTCCTATGAAATCACTTCCAGGCTCTCCCAGCAGCTCCCAGAGATGATCCTGGCAGGCAGGATAGGGAGCTCCTTGGTCCTCCTCCTCCTCCCACAGCTCTGGTTTAAGGGGTGTGGAATGGTTCAATTATGCCCCTCAAGGCAGGAAGAAGTCACTTGTCTTTAAATGCTCAGGCTTTTATTGAGTTAACATGTTTTAACAAGGTCAAGGCTTGAATGGTAAACCCTTACCCAAAGGGGAATTTGCTGCTTGCCCCCTGACAATACATCAGTGTCCACCATTCTGAGCTCTGGGTTAAAGTTATCAACTTTCTAGACAAAGAAAAATGACAGAAAAAAAAATACTTAAGCAGTCAGGAAGAGTAAATTAAAGCTTCACTTTCTTTCCCCTATCTCAGTGCCCTAGAGAAGCACCTGGCACTTACACACAGCACCCACACACATCCCTGTGGAGGGGGCAGGAGGGAAAGCAGCAGGCCAGGGAGGTACCTTTGTCTGCCACCACCTCGCCCCCAGCACAGGGGTCAGCTCTGGGAAACCTCCCTAGTACAAACCCCTGCAATCTCAGCAGTGAAAACAGCTGCAGAACATCTGGCTGGGAACCAAACAAGGGAGCAGAGACCACCAGAGACAACCCCTTCTCCCCACATCTCCTGCAGCATGCCTGGTTACCAATTAGTACAAAATCTCCAGAAACAAACCAATAAATATTGCAGACAGATGCTAAAGGTAAAAAAGGAATGCTAGAAAATGAAATATAAATTGCAACCTTCTCCAGAATCACCTCCCGGATTTCTCAGCCCCCATCCTGAGCTCAAAAAAAGGCTTCCCAGTTTTGTTTTTACATCTGTCACCAACAGGACAAACCCATTCCCACATCCTCTGAGTCCCCATGTGCTCATTTACATCATCAGCCTTGCCACAACATGACTGAGCCTCACAAGCTCAGACTCCCACAGAAAAAGCACAGATTTACTCTTCAAACACACACCATCCATCAGGAACATTTAACCACGCACAGCAGATAGTCACTTGCTAGGCAGGAGCCCAGAAGGGACAAATGAAGGTAGCACATCAAACCAATCACCCTGCCTTGCCAAATTTCAACTTCCTTCAGCCCAGTTAAGAACAGGATCAGGGTTTTCACCCCTAACCTGCACTGGAGAGGTTTAACTCATTCTCAACATCCCTCAGCAGTAGTCACCCTCCTGAGCAGAAGTGGCATCAATCAGACATAAGAGAGTTTTTAATTTTTCCATGCAAGATGTTTGTACTGGTTTGACTGAATCTGCTTTTAAATCAGGTCTGCTTAAACTTGAGCAGGTTTCCTGCTGCCATTCAGATATCCCATTACACAGCTCATCCCAGCAGCCAGCTCTGCACAGCTCCAGCACATGGAAAGTTGAGCAGTTCATGGAAAAAATGCTTCAATGCACAGACAATGAAGGCAGATTGAAAAAATAAAAAAATAAGGTCTCCTTTAAACTTGTATGCTGAAGTTACCTTTAGATTTTGGCTGTTGGTTAAATAAAGGTAAAGCCAGGTTGGATGGATCTCTGGGGAACTTGATCTTATGGGAAGTGTCCTTTCCCATGGCAGGGGGTTGGAACCAGATGATCTTTAAAGTCCCCTCCAACCCAAACCATCCTATGATCCTGCAAAGCCCTGAGAAGACACTGCACTTCTTGCCTTAAAACACACCAAGAATAATCTGTAACAAGGTGCTTAAAACTTGAACACATGTAAGGTCTGTAACATAAAATACACTGTAGATATGCAATGCCTGGTAAGTTGACAGAATTTATTAGCTAGATGCTACTGGAGCTACAGTTATTCAGGTCACATTTTAAAAGTTACGAATAGTTTATAAAGGCTTAATCAATCATTAAATAGGTATCTTAATAAACGGCTAAAATCAATCATTAGAAGCCATAACTCTACCTAAGATACCAGACTTGACAATAATCTGCAATCTCTCCAGCTGAGGTTCTCCTATCTACCTAGAAGACATTTTCATGTTACAGACCTGAGGAACAGAACATTCTACCCACCGTTTCTTAGCCATCTGAACAGATTTAATGTAAATATAGGCCATACATGGTCACACTTCCTGCAGATGATGTTAAAAATACAGATGAAACATTGCAGAGCACTAAAAAGTGATCCTTTGGGATGGAACTGAAGAATATTTAATAAAGTCAAAAGCTGCAGGCTAATTTCCCCTGAGAGTTTCCATTTAGAGCCTGTCACAGTGAGAAACCATCACAGACAGCACTGATTCACCCACACCTGAGGGAAGAAAAAAAAAAACAAACAAACAACTCTCTTCTCCCCTCCTCACTGCCAGCCACCAGGATATCTTTGGTAAATCAAGGAAGCATCTCTGCCCAAGTGCTGCCCACAGTGGGACAGTCCCCCACTGCCACCAGCATGGCTACTGGACCTTGTTCCCTCACTCAAACCAGGCTGCAAAACTTGAACAGGAGCAGTGATTTCCAGGGGACTAAGAACTCATTGCAGGAAGAGTTGTGAGAGGAGAGGGCATGGGCATCCCTCTGCTTGGATGCTTGCTCAGCTTGGAGGAAGCTTCTCAGCAGCCTGAGGTTTTATCCAGCACCACTCAGCCCAGCTTGGAGCAGTCAGGACTTCAGGAATTGCATGTTCCAGGTCTGACCCATGATGGGGAGCCCAGAACTTGCTCCACTAGCCCTGAAGCAGCAATTCTCATCCTTGCTCTTGGTTGCACACACAAGCAGCTTTTATGCTTTCCCCTCCACAGGGAGACTTCTGAAAGCAGACAAGGTGACAGAACGAGTCTCACATCTTTAGATGGAGCTCTTAACTCGAGATATTTAATGTAGCATTTCTCAGGGAACTGTGCTGAAGCGATTAAGTGCCCTCCCACCATCCTCCCCAGCAAGGAGAGACCAGATGTCTCACCTGAGCTCAACCTGCTATGTGTCTGGGAGGCATGGGAAGAGAAAGGGCCAACTAAGCAAAAAGGGAAAATCATTCCCAACAAAGCAAGGTCCATGCCAAGAAATCCATTGCCAGTTGCTCACTTGCTTTACTGAGAGAAGATAAAAACACCAAGTGCAGAGGCACACAGCTGGAGCAGATGGGTTGGATTCTTCACAGCTCATAAGAGCAGCTCTTCCCCTGCTCCCCCACCTGCCCACTCCAAGAAGCCAGGGTCTGACGTGCTCTGATTCTGACAGTACTTTTCTGTACCTGTAACATAGACCTGGGCAGCACCTTCCTGATCCAGGGCTGTGAAAATCAACATAGATTAACACTGTAAGACATCCAGTCCCTTCAGAGAATTAATGGTAGTTTTTACCTTCTCACTCCCAGCCCTAATCACACACTCCCTTGGGCAAAAGCTGCCTTTGCTTGGCACAGAGCAGAGTCAGCCCAGGGAGCAGAAAACTCCCTGACACCTCTTGGTGTAGGTACAAAACCATAACCCAACATCAAACCTGCAAATAAACTTCTAGAGACCACAACTGAAACCCATAAACTTCTACACCTAGACTCAAAAAACCACCAGTTTTGAGGCAGGATCAGATGTATTTTCCCAAATTCCCAGAAATTAAAACCTGTGTTTGCAAGTAGAACCACTTAGGGCTGCAGACTTCCCAGTTTCCCATCCCCATTGGCACAAAGGCTTCAAACTCATCCCAAACTCATCCCACTAATCACTGCACCAGGCAACAGTGGACCACTCCATCAATGACATCATTGGCAGCTTCAATTACAGTGCTGGTTACATCATCACCCACAAGAGATTATACAGCTTTCCAAATTGCACCAGCAGCTTCTAAATTGCTTGTCTAGAGGAAGCCAGGAAGGCCATACATATTGAAGAAGTCTCACGTTGTTAATTCAGGGGGAAAACTTCCAGCACTATCTTTTGGAAATATTAGTCCATAAACAAAGTATTTTCACATGCTGTTGCTAATGTTGGTGAGCCAGCACATGCTTTTGAGAATATTTTGGTTCCTGGAGAAGTCACACACACATACTCATGGGGAGGGATGGACCCTGCAATGAGGCCAAGACTTTGCATGAGTGTAACCACAAAGAATGTCCTCACTGGTCACAGGGGAACAGGCAAACCAGGATTTGCCAAATGCAGAATAAAAAAGGTGTGCACTGAACCATTTCTCCCCAGTATGGGAAAAATACTTCGAAAAACCTGTTTAAATGACTCTTAGCAGAAGATAACAAAGTTTAATAACTGGAACTCAAATAAGAACCAAGCACCCATTACAGAATCTGGCACTATGTGGCTGGGAACACGAGAAGGACAGAATTCTGCTGTCCCCATGCCACATGCCAGCATTAAATCTGTCACGGGTAGCTGCTTCTTGCTCAGCCTTCCCTCCTCTGTATGGACTATTTGCAGCAACAGAGCAACCATCAAGCAGATGCTTAAAAAATGCAGAATGACGTTGAAATGACATCTATCCATAAATCAGCCCAAACCACAAACATCTGAAGAAGATTTTCACTTAATCCAATTTACTGTAATCTCTCTCTTTAGTTAAAATGACAGAAACGTCAAAATGGGACTTTACTCCTCTGTCAAAGCATCTCATGGTGAAAAGGAAAATAAGCAGGCTCTCACACACAGCACCACTTATTAGGTTAGAAGTGTCAAAACTGTACTTTGATTCTCATTATTAGCAGTCACATCCACATGCTGTGCCCTTCTGTTTCACTTCAGTTCTCCCAAACACGAGCACAGAGCATATGCTCGACGCCAAGCACCATCCAGGCAAAACCATGAGTTACCTCTTCTTTATTTCTGACAAGAAGTCTCCATCTCAGGGCAAGCAGGCCCCCCTAGGGTCGCTCATGTCACATATAAGCAGTGTTATTTACTTTCGTATTATTACTTTTTTTTTTTTTTTTACAAGGGACTTGGGAAGCCTGCCTTAAAACACAGCAGATAATTAAAGATGAAAAAGATGATACAAAAATTAAAATTACAAAAGACGATCCAAGCCTTCTCAGACCAACCTGAAACTGCTTTCCCCCCATCTCTCCACCTTCATTAGCAAAAGGGATAATTGACTCTCTGCCTGGGAATTAAGCACATGTGTGCTCACATCTGTATTCCCGGGTGCATGTATCGTTCTCCTCAATGGTCACAAAAATTAAGCCATTAGCCGAGAGTCCAGGAAAGTGAAAGAAAAATACCTACTGCCAGGAGTAGGGTCTTCATGCATTATTTAACAAGAAGTCTGTTGGCAAAACTGGTGTTGTTTTTATATAAAAGCTAATAGAAATTGTACCTCCAGGTGTCAAAACACTGATGGTAATTCCTGCTGCCTCAGACATCTTGATGTTTCAATTTTAGCAGTATGAGGAGCCTGCAGGGAATCCAAGAGGGTAAAGTGCTTGCACTCAAAGAGAAGCAGAGAGAAGGAGAGGCTTTTTATTTCTTTATACAGGGCTCAGGGGAACAGTTCTACTCACTGGAATTATCAGATCTGGTTCCCTTGCTCCTTCCCTTCCTTGAAAGGGGAAAGAGCAAGATGAGCTAACAAGGAGTGATTGTATCCTGTCAACAGGGACAAAAAAATTAAAAAAAAATCAACGAGGCTGTTAAGGAGAAGCCAAAGAGGTGCACGGAAGCTATTGTTGAGGTGCAGCAGCACAAGAGCAGCTGCAGTTAACAGGATGCCAAAATTAGTTCCAGAGAATGGACAAACTGCGATGGAACAGCAATTGTAATTAATTTTTTTTTTTTAAGTTTCTGCCTAAAAGCATAGTAGCATGTGGGACACCTTCCAAGCTCCCTCCCTTACAAACTTCCAACTGCACTTCTACATTTCCATCCTTGGTGCCAGGGAAGATCAGAGCTGCATCCCTACCTGTGCAAGACTAAAGCCAATGCAGGGAAGCTTCAGGCTGCTCACATGGGTGCACTTGGGGCCCTCGGGCACTTGTTTATATATAGAACAGGTAACTGCTAGCTTCCATTTTAAGAAAGGATTTGTTAAGTTCCTGGTGTCAGCAAATAGTGATCTCCCAGACCTTCCCTCCCAGATCTTTACCATCCTTGCGAAGCACTGCAGATGCTGGCTCGTCTGCTACTCTTGGTGTTTATTCTCTGCTCAGAAGCCTCCAAGGTCACAGATGACATCTCAACAGCCTCCTCCCATCCTCTTCCTACTTCTTAACCTTTTCACAGCTTCTTCCTAGATTCACTTTATATAAAAACCCATGGTGGACACACCAGCCCACCTCTGAAACCCACCACTGATGGGCGGGGGGAATGAACCCCTAAAAGCACACCCACACTCTGCCCACTGCAGTGATTGCTGCCAAAGCTTTTACAAAGGTAGTTTTAAAAAAATGAGTGAGTATCCATCTCTCCACTATCTGCACACCCTCTGACACCTCACAACTCCACTTTTTCTGACCTAGCAAATATTTGATTTCTGGACTTGAGCACAAGCTCACTGACAATTTGGTGGGATCATGCAGAATGGACTCAGCCCCTTGCACCTCTACAGAGCAATGAGACAGTAAGAGCTAAATAAAGATGCATTAAGAGTCTTCTTCCTGACCACCCCTAGAAGGTACAGCAAACTCTGGCCATAATCAGAACCATGGCAAAGGGACTTAACTGTTATAACAGTTTTAACAGTTTTTGACTTAACTGTTTTAAATTAAAACCACAAATAGTCCACAGACCACCATCCCCAGGCACACCAGCAGAGGCTGTAAGGAAGAGGGCAGATGCACACAAACTCCTCAAAATCCAAACTGCTGGGATGCAGCTTCTAGGAAAGCCACAAATATCACCCACCTACCTCATGGTCTGGGCACTCCCCTTTCTCCATCACTTCCCCCCCAGAGGAATTGGGACAGCGGTGGGGACAGACAAGGAGAAAACAATGGCTCAGGAATTCACCAGCAGCTCAACATGGCATTCAAGGGGGAAAAAAACAAACTTCTCCAGGCAGCCACTCAGCCAGGGACATTGAGGTCTTGGAGAGATCCTTCACTGGGTCATGAACTTTCGCAACCCAGTTGCAAAAACAGTGCTGAGGAAACTCCCAAAGAAAAGTAAATGGATGCAAGAGGGAGCTGAGGAGTGCCAGAACTGCTGCCAACCCCATTTCACCCAAGCACATGCCTGACCCTTTGCATGCACACTCCTTCCCTCCAGAGCCCACTCAGCATCACAACCACTCCCAGGACCCACATCCAACAGCCCGGGTCCTGCCTTGCACTCACCTCCGTGGAGCATGGCAGAAACCAGGTAAGAACCAGGGTGTTTTCTTCCCCCCAGGATCTACATCCTGCAAGGTTTTCCCAGAGAGCTGGACCAGGCCCCTTCCCCACTCACAACTCCTGCTCAGGCATCACTTACAGCTCTTAAGTATTTCAAGGAGTGAGTGTCATCGCTCCCACCTACCCCGAGAGATACATTTGTTGCCTTTTTGCTCCTCCAGCCATGTCTCAGTGCCTGGTATAAACTTTAAGAGGCAATGACCTCATCGGAGCTGGGGAGAGGGAGGCGGGGGAATTGGCTACTTGCCACCTTCTCATTTTTCACATTAAAAAAAAAAAATAAAATTGAGAGCCCATTTGATTAATCTTAAAAAAGAACACCCAAAAAAAAACCAAACAAAAAAAACCAAACAAAAAAACAAAACAGCACAAAAAACAATCCCATTAGAAGCAGTAGGTCTGCCTTGGAGTGCAACCCTTGTACAGCCACTCCTGAAGCTGCACCTACCTGGGGTGGTGCCGAGTGGGACCCCCTGCACCCCTTCTGCCCCCTGATGCTCACACCTCCAGCACCCCCAGACACCCCACAGTTCCACCGACTTCTCAGGAAACATCAGGCTACAGTGCAAGCATCTTCTCCCCACACTTCATTAGGGCTGGATTACCCTGTCAGAGCAGGGAGGGACTTCCAAGTCTCCCTAATTTGTAACTCCTCCCAGAGGACAATCAACTAGGCAAACCGTGGCTGGCGACAGGAATTTTGGTTCAGCCCCCTGGGACGAGGCCATCAGAGAGAGCTCTGCAGCAAGCAGGAACTCCAAGGCATGTCATTGATTTTGCCCCGACATGTATCACACCCTGGTTCTGAACACACACAGACCGTGTGTGCGGCTCAGGATACAGGAATCCTGCACACTCACACATTTTATATCCTCATATTACTTGTGTTATAGATATACACATACATTACTCACAGCTCCGGAGAACAGAACATACAGTTCATCTTGGCAAGCATCCCAGAGGAAGAGGGGGGAGGAAAAAAAAAGGAAAAAAAAAAAAAAAAAAAGCCTTGCAGTAACAAATCTAATGTGTTGAGTCCAACAGCATCTGTGGTAGGACTTAGAATATTATTATGGATCATTAAATTATTGAATTATTTTGTGTAACAGACCCGTGTGTTTCTGATAACGACAGGCATGCCTGCTGTTTCAAGGGACATTTCCCAACTCAAAGCATGCCACCATTCTGCAAAGTTTTTGCCTGTAACTGCTGAACAGATGCAGCAACTGCAGAAAAAGCAGTTTACTTCTGCAGCGTGTGCTCAGCAACCCCTCACATACACCACTTCCATCCAAGCACCCCTGTATTTCAAGATAGGGAGAAATGTGTTTGTGTGTGACTGTCCCTAAAAACCACAGCATGTCTGAAGTTCAACATGGCAGCCAACACCAAACTCCACTCTCCAGAGCAGACCTGGCACAGGAGTAGGGATATTTCATCTGTACACACCATACAATGATAAAAAGTCAGATTAGCACCAACTGAGAACGTAACTGCCTTGTAGGACACTGTGCAATGAAGGAAAATGTAATAAAAATTTATAAATACATAAATAAATCACAGTGCAGTTTCTCTAAGCCTTTGTAAACCCCGCAGCAAGTCCGCAGCATATCAAACGATTTTTCTTCATATCCCCCTCTTAAAACGGGCTTCATCTACTCTTTGGAGCTTTACACCCAGTGTCAGAGAGATTAAAAAGTCACAGCTGTAACATTATTCTTTTACTGAAGAAAAAGTGAGGCACAGCTCACCCCAGCTCAGGAGGCACCAACGCTGCCCCAACCAGCACCAGCAGAAACACCATCTCAGGCAAGGGATTCCCACACCAGAAGCATCCCCCACAGATCTCCAGGACACAAAACCACTCAACCTATAAGCTTTACAAGCAGAGTTTACCAGCAGTAACTCCCTTTATGCAACAGCCAGCACAAAAACAGCAGCTGCAAACTCCCACCAGCCTGACCCAAGTCCAAACACACCTCGCACAGCTTTTCAGGCAAACCCAAATTACAGCATCATCTGCTGACTGTTCCTGGGACTGAACAAACCCACATTAATTACAGGCTAAACTTTGCAATTCATCTCTCAAAAGCACAAAGCATCAGCAAAACTGCTTTGATCACCCTGACAAACCCCTCTCCGGCCGATGGAGCAACATGGAGGATGAAGATGTTCGGTTACGAAAAAAACACAACAAACTTTTACCCTCCTTTTTCCCTGTCAGGGAGTCTTTTTCCCTGCCACTACACCCCCCCCAAAAAAAAAAACCCAAAACCCAACCAACATACACTCCAAGCCAACAAGGGCTGAAGGGATAAAATCACCTCAGAAAGCAGCTGAGGCTCACAAAACCTCACACTTTCCCTCCGTCGGCAAACGTTTGGCCACCTCCGGACAACCACAGAAGTGTTTTTTTCTCAGCCTCCAGCACCAAACACTGTTTCTGTGTCGTGGGGCCAAGTCCCAGTTTTTTCAAAGCAACTTCTTTCTGCTGTGGCCTAGTTTAGCTCTCCAGACAAAACACTATGAAAACAAAAGCAGCCCAGCCAGCCTGGAGAGGGAAAAGATGGGAGGGGGGTACTTACCTAGCAGCATCCCCACATCACCTCCGTGACCTCCTGCATCTTTAGCAGCCACCCTCTCAACTTGAAAATAAATAAATAAAGAGAGGCCACACAGCCTTAAAACCAAGCTGGAAATGAAATGGAAAGCCTGTAATTATTTCTCAATGCTCCTGCCAGTCTCAGCCTATAAACACAGTGGATTACATAAGTCCACCCCTCCTGTTTTGAAGCCAAAAGTATGAGCTTTTCCTCCAGCTCTGGCAGCAAGCAATAATTCCTCGTCGGCATGGCAACGTTGGCTGGCTTCCAGCAGACAATGGGTGAGTTGAAATACTGCTACAGCCTTTTTATAGCTTAGCTCTGAAAAACCTCTAAAATATTAGCTATCTGATGGCTAACCCAACCCAACAACCTCCCTTCCTTTAACTGTTTCCTTCCTGCACAGCCGCCCGGTGTCACCCAGACGTGCAGTCAGCCCGGGGTGGTGGTCCAGGGGATGCTTCTCATCCCAGGGACAACACGTGGGGATCCGTTTCCCGTTCAGTGGATTTGCTGACTTCTCACCAAGCACCTGCAGGAACTGCCACAGACCTGGCATTTGGGTTTTTCTGGTTTTATTTCAGCCCGTTACTCAGCAGGTAGGTTCGCTCTGCTGTGTTTGCTCCAGCAAGCTGAGCACGAGGTTCTGCTCTCAGACAGAAAACATAGAGCAAAATATCACTTGTGTGTGCAATTTTGTCATTGCTCTCCCATGGGAGCTGTGATGAGGCTTGTGGGACTCTGTGCAATTTTGCAGAGCTGCAGGGAAGTGAGATACTTTCCAAATCTTATCTCGGTAAAACCTGGGAGAACTGGATCAGCCTCTTTGGGACAGAATTGTGGGTTCCCATTGGATAATCAACTGCACTTGAGATGCCCTGTGTCCCTCTGGCAATGAGGGACATGCACAATTTGAGTTTACTCTGCAGCTAAAGGAGTTCAAAGCACTAGCACACCCCAGAGAGCCTGAGGACCAGCAGCAAGGCTCAGAGGAGACATTCAAAACATCATTCAAGGCAAAGGTATAGCAAAGACTGCTGAAGTTAAGGAGCCTCCAATGTAATTTCACCCAATTTCTACCAAAATGAGCAGTGAACACACACACACACCAACTCCCAAGTTAATATTTACCCTTAATACACACACAAAGCTGCTCAGGATCTCCACACCCTGGCACAGACCCTGACCACCCCAAGGCCAGAACATCCATCACATCATCCTCATTTCCACCACTGAGCAGGAGCTCAGTGAGTGTCACTGCCATGCACTGGCTCACTGCAGCTCTGAGTAAAACTCACCCCCAGGGCTGGGAGATCCTCTGCAATTTGCTAAATTTTGCAAGTTGGCAAATAAGCGAAGAAAACAATAGAAATGAAAGAGAAAATTAAAAAACAGCAGAGCCAAGGCCACCACAAAAATACAGTTAGCTCCCTTCTGAATGCTCAAAGTGTTGCCAGCACTCACGATCTGGCTTTAAGTCTGGCAATGGTTCTGGGAAACCCAAAGGCCCCAGCTCTGCGTTGGTGGCTGGTGACTTTCCAAGGCCAGCCCTCCACAGGCAGGCAGCCCACTGCCCCCACCAGCTCAAGAAAAAAATGCACTACCCATGGGAGTTCTTAACACTCGAAAACCAGAAGGCAAACAAAAAAAAAAAAAAAAAAAAAAAGAATATTAAAGAATATTTCTTTCTAAATCTCATTAAGCCAGAGAGCACAATTATGATTTTTTAATGTGCAAAGGTGATAACATTGCTTGGAGCTCTAGTTCCATTAATTATTTTATGGGAATAAGCACACCAGGAGACACTAAGTGCAAACCATAAAGGTTCGGTGGTACCTGGCAAGCTCACAGCTCCTACAAGGCTGCACTTCCTTATGGCACACAAGAGCCTAATTCTCACAGCAACTATCCAAAGAAGAGTCAATTAGCTCAGCACAAACCAGGATGCAGCAAACTTTGGCAGACACTGGTTCTTACAGCAAAAACCTCAAAAATGGCCAAAAGTAGCAGTTGTTGCTTCAGAGCACATCGTGTTACCACAGAGCCAGGCAAAGCCATGCACAGGGACAAACCACAACTGGCACCAAGCAGCCACCTCAGCCCTGTGAGCTAAGAAGAGGTTGGAATAAAAGACATTACCTGGAATCCCTTAACACTCTTTTGTCAGATGAGAACCCAGGGATATGTGCCTGGACCAGCTGCCATTTTCTAGGGGAGAATAATAATTAATTTTCTATTTTCCATGGCAAATTTTCTGGGTTCCACTCCAGCAAGCAACAGGCAAACAGGCCACAGAGAAGTAAAACCTGGCAACTTGTGCAGGGAGAGGATTGAGCCCTGCCCTGCTGAATGCCACAGGCACGTGGCTAAATTCCATCCTCTGCTACTCCAGTGAAACCTCAGTGGGTCTCAGGGATACCTTCCAGAGCAGACCTCATTTGATCCCAGTCTCCTGACCCTCACCCTACAACTTCCCTCACAATTTGCTCTTACCAAGAAAACAGCTAAAAATATGGCTACCAAACACCCTAACCCCAACCTGAAAAGTAAAAAAAAGTCATTTGGGAAAAACCTTGTGTGTGTAACACACAGTGTGGATGTGCCTGCAACGATGCTGCACCTTCAAAGTGTGTATCAGGAGCCACAGGAAAAGGAAAATAATCAACAGTTGGTGAAACCTCTTGAAAAACCTTGCTAGTCTTACATAAGCCAGCTCCCCCCCCCCCCTTTTTTTTTTTACAGGCAAGGAAAATCCCCACCACGACCCCAGGCACACAGATGCGTGATCCAAGATGAGTAATAACAAGTTACAACTACAAAGCCCCGCTGAAACTTTAAAATGGCATCACCCTACACATGCTCTTCCAGCTTACACCCTTAATTAAAGAGACTATTCTTTACAGTGCTGGAGCTGCTCCAACTCCCATTGTTAAATTTAAAATAAAACTCTGCAACCCCCCAACATCTGTAAGACATTAAAACATTCAATACTGACTTCTTTATTCAGCTTCAAGACCTCATTCACTAATTTCTCCTCTCAAACGCCAAATCTAAGGATTTAAAGAAAATAACCAACAGCACCCCGTACAGGATGCTTTTTTTTTAAATGAACTTTTTGCAATAATACCCTCGACCTTTAACAATTCAAACCTGATTTAAACCACTGGCTCACAGCACAGACTGGGAGACCTGGATGCATTCAATTCTGTGTCAGGAGGAAGAAGACTGTAGCACAGAAGCCAGCTCCAAACACAAGACATTCATGCACAGGGACAAAACAAGAAAAAAGCCAGATCTGCCCACAGAAAAAACATCACCATGAGCTCAAGAAAAATACACCAGAAAGGCATCACTTTGGGCATCACTAATAACACTGGAACCACAAAGCCAGAACCTTGCTGCAAAACCTCTGTTGTTCTAAGGTGGGACTCGCTTCTCCTGCTCCCTCTGGACTAAAAGCCACTTGCAGCCCTGCCACCACTGCTCAGGTAGGACCCATGGTCTGTAAAGCACACATGCAGCCATGGCAAGGGATCCAGACACTAGGACTTTCCTGATGAGACTGGGAGAAGGACCTGGGTTGCACCCCAGCCTCTGCAAAGTGCTGTTCAGGGAGCTTCCACTCACTGAACAGGGACCAGGGGACTTGAAGCTCTCTCCAGGAGCATCATCCATCAGCAGCCTCTGAACACATGCTGAGGAACCATGACAAACCCCCACTTTTTTGTAAAGTCTGTATAACTTTAAAAAACCGTAACAGTTTCACAGCCACAGAAACTCTTTGGGTGGAGGCAGAAGAGGATAAGACCCAACGATTTCCAAAGCAGGCTGCAGTTTATCAAGTTCATGGATGCCAAAGGTCTCCCCTGACACATGGGCATGCAAGAAGGTGAGCTGGATGAAAGTGGTTGGTCCACAAAGGTCCACAAGGTGTGTGAAAATCCCCAGCAAGCACAAGCTCCTGTGTGTGGCTGGACTGGCACTGCCATGCCCAGGGTGCACCTCATTCCCATGAGGAACCTGCCCAGGGAGGGGTAGCAGATCAGGGACCAGTTCCCACAAGCCAGTCCACTGCTCAGTCCCTTTCATCTCTGCTCAGGTGATAACATCTTATCTGGGCTGTGTTCATGGGCACTCCTGCCTGCCTGCTCACAGCAGCTCTGAAAACCATGAAAAGGGTAGCAAGGTTTGCAGAAAATCCCAGTGAGTTATCTCCAGCAGTTCCCACAGCTAATTAAACTGTTCTGTCATGCATGCTTTAAAGTTCATAAAATTAATGTTAAAAAAAAAATAAATCCCAAAAAACAAATACAAAAGCCTGACAATTAGTAGAATCATGTTGGCTTGATCAGCTCTCCCCCACCTGCCAAGTAATTCTGTGGTCAGAGAAGCAAAATTTCAGGTGACTCAATCCTGTGCACAGATCCCAGCAGGCAGCTCCCAGGCTGTGTGGCCAAGGCTAAACCACCCTCCTGCTCCTCAAAGAGCCTTCAAAAACACACCCAGCCCCAGGTGAAAGTACAGACTGGGCATACCTGCCTCTACTGGTGGAGCCTGCAGCAGAGAAAAGGCTTTGCATGGGCCAAACCACGTCTTTAGGAACAGGCTCCAATGTCAGACAATGCTGGTAATAGAAGGAAAACAAGGAAGCACGGATGTAGGATCCAAAGGATGCTGGATGAGGAACACAAAGAAGGGAGGAGATGGAAAAAGACAGCTCATCCAAGGATCTGTGCACAAGCTGGCTTCCCCCAGCAGCACTCCTCCATCTGCAGCAAGAAGTCCAGCAGCAGAGTATATCCCGTGGACTTAACAAGCCCAAAGGCAGAGGAGAGCCAAAGTTACACAAAAACTGGCATGTGGATAGTAGCCAGAAAACAAAAAAATCCATGCTAGAAAATAGAAGGAAAAAAAAAAAAAAAAAAAAAAAAAAAAAAAAAAGGCAACCAAGCAAAAAGACAACCCAGAGGGGAACAAGGGGAAGCCTCTTAGAGCAACAAATTAGAAGGAAAGAAAAAGAAAAACATCAAGAATCTCATCCCAGGCTGTGCTATACAAGTAAGAGTCTTCTCTAATTGTTTTGGTGAGTTCTGGACTGTGCCCTCGCCAAAGGCACTGCCTAACCTATTTTAAAATGTTTTAAAAGCATCAAAAACTCATCCTCCGAAAGACATCCCACTCCAGTGTGTAGAACCTTCCTAAGACTGGGGAGAGAACTGCAGAAAATCTAAGAAGCCACATGGACAAACAGACCCTGCAAGCAAAGGGAAGAACACAGTTAGGACATTCAATAGCCAAGTTAAAAAGCAAAGCAAATCCCAAAAAGAGCAAGAAACCAGCTGGCTCAGGCTGGATGTGGAAACAGGAGAGGAGTAAGATCAATGGAAGCACAGAAATCACTCTTCTGCAAGCCAAAACCCTAGGTACAGATTTGAGGATAAGTGTCCAGCCAGCAAAAAGTGGAAGCCACAGGGATTTTGAAACAAGGCTGAAACACATCTAAAGTTTCCAATTGATTATTTTAATTCTGGAAAGGGTAAGTCCATAGCCAACCAACCACCATAGCAGTCCTCTTTCAGAGGATTGACATTCCCTTCTTTGCAGCCTGAAGCAGAAATATCCCACCAAGAAAACAAACAGACAAAAAAGCCAAACAAGAGGAGGGCTGCACCCTGCCCTTGGGATTCAGATGCTTCCCAAACACACACCGCTACTTTCTGTTTATTTTCAGCTGGAGCTTCCCCTCCACATCCACCTCCTCCCTCCACTTAGAAACTGTTGGGCTACTGAAAAGCTCCTCTTTTGCTTTAAAATAAGCAAGGGCCGGGTGACCCCAGGCACTCTGAATACTGCAACAGCTGAGTGGCTGAGGGGTATTGCAGCAGTCAAGTCATATGCTTCAATATTTTGTCCCCAAGAGCTCGGCCAATCCATTTAGCAATGGAGCAGGATGCTAATAATAGACACAAGGATACACAGGAGATAAATGTATACAAAACAAAAATAAATCCCAGCCTTTTTATAATTTTAATATGGGAGCTAAACTGGGAAATGATAAATGAAGACCGTTTACAGAGTTGAGTCAAGAGGTAAATTTAACTCCCAACAACCCAAGAGCACACACACACACACACACACACACACACACTGACAACCTAATGGGAGACAGTCAGAAAGCCAAAAGATCAGATGAGCATGAGTTTTTAAAAAAGTTCTTTCATTACTTCAAATAACACCAAAAACCCAACACTTCACTGTTTTCCAGAGCAGCCAGAAGCAGATTTTAAGTGAGTGTGCACGTTCTCAGCCATCACATGCCTCCAGTCGTGGGGCCAACATCCACCTCAAAAAGTTGCTTTCAGCTCCCAGAAAGCAGTGTAGCTTCATGACAGCTCATTTTGAGCACAGTGATCTCAAATTAAAGCTTTAGTACACTCATACACAGCTACAAACTCCTACATACATTTTTCCTTTATGAGTTTTAGCCTGCCTCAAGTCTACACAGTTAACCACATTCCCCCCACAACCCTTGCCTTCGCTTTAGAAAACAACCTCTGGTGTTTAATGAGATTAACTATTTCCCCACAGAAGTTATCTGAGGGATAACTCTTCTCTTCCCACAGGAATATCCAGAGGAGCCTCAAAGATTTCACAACCTTAAGCCCTGTGTCATCAGGAGTTCTGTGTTTGCATAAACAAACACCATCTGCATGATCAAACCAGGACGTGGAAGCAGGGGCTGTGGACCAAAGGAGAGCTCCAATCCTCTGATCTGACCTATGACCAGATGTCTCCAACCCAGGGTTTCACCCAACAGATCTCAGATGTTCCTGAAGCTTCCAGGCATGGAAACCACCACATTCCTCAGCAATCTGCCACAGTGTTCATCACTCCACCTGTCCACCCAGCCCCTTTTACCCCTGACACTGTCCAGCTGCTCCACAAAAGGAGTTCAAACTTTCAAGAGAAGGAGCTCTTGAGTCATGCCAGAACCTCCCAAAGAGCAGCAGCTCTGAGCAGAAAGAGTCCTACAACATACAGCATGAAACAGATGTGTCCACAGCTGGGTGTCTGCCAGTACCTTGACAAACTCCCTCCTCTTGAGCCATGGCTTCAGTGGGGTAGGATGAAACCAGATCACCCTCACATCCTTGGACACCTGGAGGGTGACTCCAAGCAGCCCTGGTATTTTTCCCATCTGATTCTCTCCAGGTCTGGTTTTGCAACTCAACAGGCACAGGATCATCATTCAAGAGTGATGTGAGATACCCCAGAGGGTAGAGCACAGCCCTTCCTCTGCTGTATGGCTGCTTGACCCTCTCCTCCTTACAAGCCAGCCCTGTCCATAGCTCCAAAGTCTATTAAAAGGTCTACCTGGGGGCTAAAGAGCACAGGAGCATCTGGATTGGAAGAAGTCCATGCTGGCACATCCCTACCAAAAGGAGGAAGGCAAAGGGAACTGTTCAGAAACACTATCACTAACTTGAGGACAGGTAAGATGCTCCTAGACAGCACCTAAATTCAGACTTCTTTCGGTGAAGCAGGACCAGATCAGGCTTAATTCACTGTGTGTTTATCTCTGCTCAAACCATCCCACTAAAAAGGAGAAACAGTCCTGCTCCAGATGGAGCCATGGATATCTGGCATGCTTTGCTAAGGTCTTTCATCATGCACACAAGGTATAATGCTATCTAGTAATCTGAGGAAACATCCATGGGTTTTTCAACCTCCTCAAGAAATTGAGATTCAACAGGAAACCACAAATACACCAGGCCATTAATTTTTCTTTACCAAATGCTTCCAGTTGTGTTGCAATTTTAACAGTAAGCAAACTATTTGGGTTCTTTCCAGTTCTTGTGCAACAACGTTCCTCATTTTTCATTTTATTTTTTAAATAATCTGGCCGAGATTTTAAAGAGAGAGTTTAAAACAAGTTAGGAAGTCAGTGTGAACAGAGCATACTCTTCCCACTAAATATTTACCACCCCCCCCCAGAGGTTTCCATATCACGTAGCAAAGGTTTTGTACAAACAAAGCAAAGACTTTTCCCAGCTAAAAATACAGTGAGCAGCCTAAGAAATAAGAGCAGAACAACATCTCTCCCAAGACAGGCAATGCCAAGCTATCCGAACCACATAAATAAAAGTCTCAAACATTCTCCTCCTCCCCTCCCAGCACCATTCCAAGAGAACAAAGAAACATTAAGTCTTACTTTCCTGGTGTATATTTGATCAGCCCTTCTGTTACCACAAGCTGACAACAGCAATGAAGGGAAGAATATCACAGCAAAACAACATCTACCATTGCCCTTCCTTCTGCTGAGCCTGTGCTGACGCAAGGATGGAGCAGCTGCTCTCTGTTTTTAAACAGCTCCATTATTTCCCAAGAAGCTGCTGATTTCTGAAAGAACAGAAACCCCAGCCAATGGCTTACAAAATAAGAACCAAATGAAAGCAATTTGGGACACACTCTTTAAACATTGTCCATTTGCTCCCCTTCCTCCCAACCTACCATCCCAGCTGAAATTTGGAAGATGAGTTCATCCCCTGTCTCAGCCTACTCAGTTACCACCACAAGAACAACTTGCAAGTATTCATCTGAAACAGAGCAGAGGACTCAGAAGAATCCATCCCATGTCTCTAGATAAGAGATCTTGAAATATGGGAAAAACCAAAACCATATGTCCAGCTTGATACAATCACAAAAACTACTTCTGCACCAAATTAACATTACCCCCTCCACGTTCTGTTTTATGCTGCTGAGGGGCATTGCATCAACATTAAAGGGTCATATGCCCTGAACTTTTGAACACTTATCGGTATTTTTTTATATCTTTTGCTGGTATTTATTTACCTTTAATCAGGGAAACCTCTCCACTCTACTGAAATTCCACATTTAAGCCTTCTTTAAAACCTACACCACAGGATGCAGGTCACTGAAGAGTAGGACCTCAGAAGAAAGGAGCTTAAACCTTTTCTGTTCCCACTCTGCAGGTCTCACTTTGGCTGTTAAAAGGAATGGGTTATCCCAGGTGAGCCCCTCCAGAGGGGCTTCAGACACCTGCTGTCTCCTTCCTAGTTAATAGCTGCTGCAGTTCATAGCTGTAGGAATACTGCTATTTCAGCTTTTTCTATCATGGTTATTAGCTTAGATATAGGCCTGGGGAAGGAAGAGGGAAAAGAGGACAGACAGGGGGAGGAGGATTTAAATAGGCAAAAAAAAAAAAAAAAAAAGAAAAAAGGCTTTCATCTGCTCTAATAATTAGCAGGTCATGCTGAAAGTGATCAGCATCCCTTTAAATCAACTGTGCGTGAAACATGCAGAGCACTGCTCAGGTCACTGCACCCGTGCAAGTCACTTAGTTATACCAGTCACTAAGACCCTGTGGTTTTCCAGACTCCCTTCCTCAGCTTCATAATGCCTCTGGCCAGGATCCTTCCAGTTCCACATTCCCACTCCAGGGATGGGGTAACACTGCTCACCGATCTTGCCACTCAGTCACAAGGGCAGTGGGTGCAAAGGTGCCAAGGCAACCCAGGACTAATTAAGGGTTTGCAAAGGACCTTCAGATCCCCTGATAAAGCAGCAAAGGGAAACCTCCTGCAAAGCATTTGCCACCCCTGGAGAAAACAAACTGGGTGCAAGAGCCTCCCTTTTCCTCACTGGGAGGATTTCCCAGGGAAACCATCAGCAAGGAAGAGTCAGACTACCCCAAATGCAAAGATCTTCCATAATTTATCCCTGTAGCTGCTGTCCCAAGTGTCTCTGCCATGCATGTGTTGATTCAGACAGACAGCCTCCCTACCCAACCAGCACTGCCAGCTGGAGGTCCCCAAGAGCCTTGCCCCTGGAGCAGACAAGCTTGAATACCACACTGGAGACACTGTCTGGGACTTGATACACAAGCCCTGCAGCAAAACTAAGAGCAGAGAGGGAGGAGGGGGAGGAAATGATCAAACCAGCAACAGAGCTCTGGTCCTTTGGGCTCCCTCTCTTCCCCACATCTGCTCTCGCCTTTGGAAAAGCCCATGTTCTTCTCCTGGAGGGACAGGAGCAGTTTCCTTGGAGTACAAGTCCTTTAACCTGTCCTCCTCAAAAGAGCTGAAAAGATGATAATGATAATTATTCCTCTGATGGACATCCTTTTATTAAGGGCACATTACTTTTAAGGTCAGTAATTGCCAGCCAGAGCCAGCTCTGCCTTGGCAACCCATCTTCAGACTGAGTGTCTGACCATCCCCAGAACACCAAGAGACCTGGGCCTGGAGAGAGGAGGTGGCTGTGTCTTCTCAAGTGTCTTCAATTTCAGCAACTTTCCCTTGCTTGAAAATTGTTCTTTCACCTCTGCTTAACACTTACACCCAAAATGACACACACCTTCAAAGTGATGTAGTTTGGAAGAAGCCCAGAAAGACTGGAAATAAAGAGATATCCATAGTCACCAGACTTGACATTGGGCCCCAACACTTTACAGGTGCAGGAGCAACTCCCCAGGAGCTCTGGGGGACGAGAAGGACAAGGAACAGCCCCCAGGAGATCAGCATGGCACAGAGACCAAGGAAAAAGCACCAGGACTCATTTAGGAGAGCAGGACCCGTTTGTAGGAAAGGAAAAAAACAACATATAAACAGCAGAGACAGAAATTACCCCAAGACTCTCCATAGGTCTCAGTAAAATAAGAAGCAGCAACACAGCAACAGCCTTGAGAGCACCAGGAAGGAGGCCAAAGCAAACTACGTACAAAACCCATCCCTCTGTGGTGCCAAGGTATTCATATGAAAAGGGGGAATCTGCCTTCCAAGAGGGCTGTATGGAGTACCTCCATGACAAACTAACAGCAATTATCAGAAAGGCATCATCCATACATAATTCTGAATTTAATTTAATTAGGCACCCTGCTAACTTCATTACTCCCTTAACTGGACTGCTCACTCAATTTACGTTACTCCTGTTTCAGAGAACTGCTCTGGGCTCCACCTCAGTGGGAAATGAACTAGAGGACACATTCAGAAAGTGGCTCAGCACAGGCCCACACATTCCCCTGACATTCAGCACCTCTCCTGGGACAGACACATTTACACACATCAGGTTTTATGCCTTGATTTTTCTACCTGAGTGCAGAGAAGCCTGGAGGAGCACAGGTAGAAAAACAAAAGGACCAAAGAAAACCCTAAAAAAGAAAATTTATGGTTGTAAATGCTTGTGCATACCAGTCAAAGCAGCAGCCTCCTACACAGCTGCCAGGTACTTTTTTTTTTTGACCTGAGAAATACCTGAAAATAATACCACATGGGGTATTATATCAGAGCACTCCACTCCTCACCCAAGAGCATCCTCGTAAAACCATCGTCTCCAATGCGTGACACATCAGGTCAGGACAGAAATCAAAAAAGGTCACAGGCAAGCAACTGCTCTTACAACACTTTCAGGGCCAGAGAGGTCAGCAGCCTGAAGCTGAACCTTTCACACCAAATCAAACCCAGAAAGGGAGGATCCATCCACTGCACACATCCTCCTTCCCACGTCTTCAGGCAGCTGCCTCCCCCCCATCTCCCAGCTCTGCCTGCTCAGATGCCTCAGCATTTACCCAGTCGACATCAGGAGGCTCCTCAGAGGACTGAGCTCCTTGCCTGATCAGAAGAGAAGCAGCACCATGGATGAAAAATGAAAAGGAGGAAATGGGACCTCAAATGGTTCCCTGAAATAGCCTGCAGTAGGTAGGAAGATACCTCAGCCTTAGACAGCAAGGTCTGCCTTGGAAAATCCAGATATAAAAAAAGATAGATAAATAGATAGATAGAAGAGGCATGATAGACAGAAGTAAGAGTGTGAGATGGTGCAGATGCTAGCTTGAAATTATGTAATCCTCTGTTGTTGATTTTTAATTCCTTCCATTCAACATCTCCTCTTTTCATCAGTATTCTGAGTATTCTGAGCCTCTATAAAAAAAAGCAAAAGCAAAACAACAACAACAAAAAAAACCCAAAGTGAAATAAGAAAAAGCAGCACAAAACCAGGGACACTCTGGGGTGTCCTTCCAACCCCTGTGCTGCGCCCATCACTGCAGGTGAGCTGCTTGCACACCATGTGAGGAACATCACCACCTTGTGCAGGGTCTTGGAGGCAGTGTCATGACATCCATTTTTCACCCTTCAAATGAATTCCAGACCCAAAATTATTTAAGAGCTTGGGAGTTTAATGTAATTTGCTCCAACCAACAGGCAGGGCTTTTACAAAGCATCAGAAGCTCAGAGGAGCAGCCTTATCAGCAGAGCATCCCCCACGTGCACGCTCTGGGATCTGCTACCTTAACAGAAAAATACAGATCCACTGGCAGCATCTTTTACTTTGAGGTTAGCTGGTAAACAAAAGGACTGATATCACTGCCACAAAGTCAACATGTAGTCAACAGCAGTAATAACCACAGTCACTACAAAGCCTGCAAGGAGAACCAGCATTAGCAGAAGTGATGAGTTTCCCAGCCAGCTCTCATCAAAACAAAACTCAGTCTAGCTCAAAACCCCACACTGATCTGCTCAAGATGCTCAAAATTAAACCCCACACCAAGGAAAAGAAAACCTCATTTTCAGTTGCATTTCCCCCAAGTGTTGTATGAAGTTTTTGCCTTTGTGAATAAAACTCATAAAACTATTTGCATGGTGTTGGCAGAAATGTTGGTGCCCAAGCTTCTGAGAGTAGAGGAGACTTTGTCCCTGAGCAGAGCCCTTTCTGCTGGCCTTTCTTCAGAGAAAAGAATGGCAGAGGCTCACTGCATCACAAGGACAACCAGGCTTTGCTGTCTGGTGAGGGATGGGGCTGAAGTGGCCACGATTCCATCCTCCACAAGGTGAAGGCATCACATAATACTCGACAGAAATAGAGGATCTTGGCAATTCTCATTTCCTACAGCAAACGTTTCTCAGGGGATTCTTTGAACCTCCTCCAGCAGGAAGGAGGGAACTTCTAACACCTAATGGCTGACATTTAAGAATGTGAAGCTCCAACCATCAAGTTGACACCCCAGCAGGGAATGGAGCTAGCAGGTATCCAGTTGCATGCTCCCAAAGGTGTGGATTTCAAGTTACAGTTTAAAAAGAAGAGAGGCAAGCAACCTAGCAGAGCAAGCAACTTGATCTGGGATGTATTTATCCACTCATACCATGTGGCCACACCACAATGTAAACACCTCTGTGCATTATGAGTTTCTCCTCCACCAGCAGTGTCCAGGACACGCTCACATCTGGAATCCTTTATTTATTAAATGGTACTTCTGCCTTCTCCCTGATGCCAAAATGCCTTGAGCAGCATGTGCATGGGGGAGGAAAGGAGCAGGAGAACAGTCAGTAAAGTACCAAGGGACTTCAGACACCAACATGATGATCACAGAAGACAACACCAGAAGCAGACAGGCAGTGGTATGCACTAGAGGCAGCAAATGAGGGAGATGCTGAGGCTTATAAGGTCACACTACGTGAAAGTTACTGTTCTCCTGTGGCTTACAATAGAAAGTAAATTCACATTACTCCTCAGTAAACCCAGTGTTTGTTATTTCTGTGGCTTTGTTTTCTATGTAGAGCTCTAAAGCCAAGCAGCAATGCTTCCTGGCCAGCTTATATTATTCAAACACAGCTTATGAATCTAGGCTTGCATCTGGATTTGCAGCACATGAGCTGCAATGAATTTCAGAGGCAACACCAAGCACCACAAAGCCACTCTGATGCCTCCTCAGCTGGGCTGCCAAGCAAGGGCCTTTTAAAGCAAGAAGTTCATAATGCTCAGGGAGACAGCATGAAAACAAAGGCACACAGCTCTCACACCAATGTTTCCATCTGCTCAGGACCTGCTTTTATTTAAGGACCCAGCCCCTTGTGCTGCAGCACTGCCCCTGTGCACAGACACTTGGGTCCCTGGGTCCACTCAGGCCAGCCCAGAGATTTTCAAAGCACCCTGAGGACATGCACATAAACCAACATTGTAAGAGAGGTGCATGACCACCAGAAGCTCTTTAAGAGGTGTTCAGATGAAGACAAGGGGTCTGCCTTCAACCCCTCTGCCTTCAACCACATCTGGGCTAACCTTCCCAGCAGGCTCAGCTCACACTTGCCTGCCCCTCATCTTTGCCCAAGTTACCCTGGTGAAGACTGTGACCCCAGTTAGCCTTTCAGCTCTTTGCTTTTGGTGCCCAGCCTCCAAAGAAACCTGACCCAAAGTCCAGTGAGGTTAATGGACAGGCACACGTTGACGTCAGCGAGGTCCCTGGATAAGGCCACCACAGTGTTTGTCTTATTCTTGGAATCAGCACCACCTGGAAACCAAGGAACAAAGTTAAGACTGACCAGCAGTCCATTGCCTTGCTCTTCCCAAGGACCAGCCTGGCATCTGCACACACCCCTGGCAGGACTCTGGCAAGAGAACACCAATATTAGAAGGCTTTTTCCATACTGTATTTCTCCAGAGGCTTGCAGAGCAGCTGTGTTATTTATTTTCAGAGTTTAATTCTATCTAAGGCAATTTGGGGGCTGTACTCCAGGGACTTTTGCCTCTTGCACCAGCCTACCCTGCCACAGACACTAGGAATCTGGCTATGCACCAGTTCCCTAGCAAAAAAGAAAAAAAAATTACTAAGCCAAGCTCTTCAATACAAACTCCCTGAAGATTCTCACATGACATAAGAGACAGAAGCTCTGAGATCCAAGTAGTCCTCTGCTCCCATGCCAGAACACCTGTTTATTTGGATGCCAAATACCAAAAAAGGTATGAGCCATCCTTCTCCCCACTTCTTTGGAAGATGATGGATGCATTTGGCTGGAAAGCTGAGCAGCAGCACACAAAAAGGCCTTTTTATCACACCCATAGCCCAACACCAGCAAGACAAGCAGATCAGTCACTTCCAAAGACCAGGTCCTCATTAGACCTGAAACCTGAATGGATCATAGAGACAACGATTTGAGTATTTGTGTACTAGAGCTACTTTTCTACAGCAAAAACTAAAAAAAAAAACCAAAAAAACAACCCCAAAAACCAAACGAGCCCAAAGGCAGACAGGCAGCCCATCCCAGGCAGGATGTGCAAGCTCTGTAAAAGTGCTCATGTTTAAAGGGAATGAAAGGGAGAGCTGCCCTCCTTCCTTCAAAGCAAAACACTCCTGTTGGTGTACAGCTCAGCTTGGAGACTCTGCAGAGGCTGGAGACACTCAGCAATGCATGGTCAGAAGCATCAGAGATGTCTCACCAAGTACCACCTTGCTCAGAGCAGCAATACTGGACACTCCAGGAATCTTCATCAGAAGTTTTAAATTCACTCCATCAGTAGAGGTCCATCAGTGCCACAGGACTAGGAAGAACACACGGAGGGAATCACTGAACAGCTGCTATTATCTGTGTCACTAATAAGGCCAGAGAGTGGCTTTCATGGTCTTCAACCAGCAATGGTCCTCCTAAGAACAGTGTAGCCAACAGCTCCTAGAAAAGAGCCTGAAGAATTAAATCATGCTGTGAAGCCACAAAATTCAACATGATGGCATTCACAGCATCAAACCAAGCAGACTTTTAGCTACTAACCCTGCCAAGAACTGCCTGGTGCTATATACACCTCAAAACACAGTGACCACCACCACAGGTGAGGGTGTCCAAGTCCAACACAACTGGACCAGGAGGTCACCAAGGGGAGGGAGGGAAGGAATTCTGGAGAAAATGTAGGTCATGGTTGGGAAAGCAGCAGGAATGTGGCACAAAGGTAACTGCTACAGCCTGGAGCTGCCAGATGAAAGCAGGATCTATACTCCACTGTGTTGTTTAACCCATTTATTAGGGGGAGGAGGTGGAGATAAGTATTTGCATTGCCAGAGGGTACACTTTTGCCCCGATCTGAGTCAGCCAGATGCGAGTTCCTGCCCAGCAACACCACCCCAGCCAAATGATTTCAGCCTCACAGATCACTTCACCACAGAATACAAAAAGCCAGTAGCTCAGCAGTCGATAATGGAATAAACTATAGGTCAGTGACCAGGGGAAAACACACCATTTAAAATTATTTCAATATTGACACGCACAGGCAAAAAAAAAAAAAAAACCCAAACAAAACAACACAGACCTGTATCACCATTTATTTATATATTTAACTCACCTGTCTGCTGAGAAGCCAGCTGCTAAAATTACCAGGTTAGATTCTCCTGGGGGTAAGGGACACAGTGGCAGCACAGACATCCCCAGCAGCCACACAGGGCTGAGCACACAGGCCACGCCATGGCGTGCACACTTTTGCTTATCAGCACATCTGCCCATGAGGGTTAGGGGGGTACCTGAGCAGGAGAACAGCTCTGCCAAGCTGCCTTTGAAAGCCTGGCTTGGAGCCAAGTGGGAGAGCATAAACACACTCAAAACACTCAGCCAGAAGCCCAGCCTGGCTCATTTATAGCTCCATTTCCTCCCAAGGCTTGGTTTTCCCCGAGTAAATGCTGCCATGACAATTTGCACCTTAAGATTGAAGACTGTTATGGCTCTCTAGCAACTGAAAACACACCAAAAAAAAGCCCCTTTTCCCCTCCCAGGCCCACGGAGCAGTTCTGCCATCATGCATGAGCAAAATGAGGATAAGGTGACAGCAGCCACACAGAAAACACCTCAGCAGAAGCACATGTGGTACCACAAAGCCACCTTCCTTCCTTCCTGAAAAGAAACCAAGATGATGTGAATTCAGCAGGGGAATTCAAACAAGCAATAGGCACTATTTCTGGTCAGCCTCTCAGCTCCATCAAGGAGAGCTCAACCAGCTGTAGCTTTTGTACCAAACTGAGTGGCCAGCCTTTAAGATGAACAGAAGAACTGGGTATGACCAGGTTAAGAGCCCCAGAGATCAGCTTGTTCTGTATCTCCTCCAGTAGAGGTGAAATAAAGCAGCAAAGATCAGCTGGGCAGATCTCCTGCACCCAACTGAGGGGCAAGCAACCATCACAAAGGGCTCCAGTCAAGTTCAGCTTCACACCCCAGCCACTCCTTGGCATCTTCCTCCCTGCTGCTATCAAACTCACTGGGATTCCCACCAGCAGGAGAGGCACCTGCCCATCAACAACTGGATCCCTGCCATCCACTCCCTGTACTTGTGCTGCCCCTGCCTCTCATGTTCTTGGGAAATAACCAGCAGGTAAACAACTCCCAGCTAGAGATTTGCTTACCAATATGGAAAAACACCTCTCAACTTTTTTTTTTTTTTTCCTCCACCGAGTAACAAAGCCTTAATCCAGTCTCAACAAAGCACTGCAGAGCCTGGCTCAGCTCACTCTGGCTACAAGCAAATCAATAGCTTCCTTATATCTCTGCTCTGCTCGGGAGGGAAAAGGGGCCACTTCTTTCCCAGCCAAGACATCTGCACAAGGCATCTATGTGCTGTGAGCCAGGACCCCTCACGGGGAGAGCTGAAAAGAGATGAAAGAGTCCTTTGGCACAGCAGAGCTGTGTCCTCTCACCCTCATCTCTGCTGGCACTGCCAGTGTGTTTCATGTGGGAAAGTTTTCAGCCCCAGTTTGGCCTCCCAACCACCACTGGTTCTGTACTGGTTAGCTCTTCATGGCAGGGTGAGGTGAAGAAGGTGCAGGGGGAAGCCACTTGGAGCAGAAGTTCACAGAGGACTGCAGAGACCTCTGGTTCTGCCCGGGCAGCTGCTGACAGAGCTGCTTATTCTGCACATCCGTAAGCTTCAAAAATGAGGCTCAGAGGCACTGAGGAGGAAGCACACAGGAAAGCCAGCCCTGGATTCAGGAATGCCTGGGAGCAAATCAAGCAGTCTCCCTGGGCCTCCCTGTCAGCAAAGGGCTGAAGAGTCAGTACAGAGATTAAGACAACGTGGTCCAACCTACTGCACCTGAATATTACAGTTCCAAAACCAGCTCAAGCAGATGAGTGGGTGCAATCCTTCCTCCCCCAGCACACAGCAGGGACATCACAGCTCCTCAGCCTCCAAGCTCCTGCCCAGGCAAAGCCTCCCCAGAAGCCAGTGCAAACCTGTCCCAGGTCACAGGAGAGCTGCTGCAGGGCAGGGACATGTCTGCCCTCCCCTGATTTTCCTCTGGGAGGGCAACCTCCGAGTCCTTGGTCTGCAGCAAACTTCCAGGTGCATCCCCTGTGTCCCAGGTGCCACACAGCAGAGCTTGGAAGGTATAAACAGGTATAAACCTCAGCCCTAGGTGCTAAATGCCTTGCCACAGAAAAACCTTTGAGAGATGACCAGTGGACAGGCACAGGGTTACACTGGTTCACTTTCAGCCCTGGGGAACTGTGCTTAAAACCTCCCTGCAGGTCACACATGGATTCACAGGGGGCTGCAGTTCCTGGGGGACAGCAAGACATCCAAACCAGCACCTTGGTGTCTCCAAGGTGAGCCCTTCACCTCTAGCCCTGGGCTGCCCCCCTACTGGCACAGGGAAAACCCAGCTCCAAGCTGCATGCTCAGTCCTGGCAAAAGGCATCTGACTCCAAAAGAGTCACCAGCTACCCCAGCAGTAAAGAAAAAAGCTCACAACTTTAAAATAAGAGTTCACACAAACCCATATTACAAACACCAACAGAGCTGTGTCGATTAGATTAGGCTCTGCCTTGTTATCCATCATGTTTACAGTACATGTGAATGCCTTCTAAGGAGCAGATGCTTTTGAAGTTTAATAATTCAGACGTTTAGAACTGAGCAGTGAAAGACCCTGCACACGAAGAAATAAATGCCTGCACAACAGAAGCCTTTTTGTTCAACTTTTTTTCCTTTAAATATAAACTACCAAGAACACCTGAATTTTTTGCCCCTGAAGAAGTGAGAGACAAAGAGGAAGTCTAATAGATAGCAAGCGTTTGGAGAAGGAAAAACACAAGGTGACCCTCAAACATATTCTTGCAGGACAACTTCTGAAACCTACATGAATTAGTAATACAGGCTTCCCCTGAAACAATAACAGCAAAAGCTTCAATGGAGGACGTCACCAGGACTTGATCTCTGCTGCAGATCAAATGCCATACAAGAAGGAAACAGCTGACACACAGCTCAGTCCAATTATATACAATGCCCTTTCTTTGCAGGGCCTCCTCCTCTTCACTGCAAGCAAACTCTCCTCTTCAGCTCTTCTCCCTTTGCTGGCACCCAACCCTTCTGCCCCTTGAATGCAAAAAGCCAAGCTGGCATTTGTGCAATCTGCCATCCCACCCGAGGAAACGCAGGACTGGCACATCTCAGGGTGTCCAAAACCTAACCTACTCTCTCCCTGCAAGGATGTTCAGCAGCAGGAGGAGGAAATGGAAAGCCACAGAACACCCGATGGCTAATCTTGGCTCTGATAACATCTGCCTGGAACATGTCACTTAAGGTCTCCAAACCTCAGTTTCTCCATCTGCAAAAAAAAAAAAAAAAAAACAAAAAAATGAAGCACATGTGAAGAAAACTTTGACTGCAAGGGCTGAAAATGCTTGAAAAAATACACTTTCCAAGCAGGACATACACCCTTGGTACTCACTGCTGTCAGGACTATGAATTGTTCAGAGTGTGAACTATCTGCAGCCTGTTGGGAGCCCTCAATGCACAGTATTTTCTACACACCCATCTCACCATCTCAGTCATTTACACCATGGCTGGTTCTTTTCAATTTATTCACACATAAGCACTTAAGTTTGGCATTTATCACATTATCACTACAGAGAAATTACTGTAGGGGACAAACCAATTACCTATGCAAAGCAGGTTTGGAACAGTTAGCAACACACTGTACCACTGAAATGCTAGACAAAGCCTCAAACAGAACTTCCCTCATGTGGAGGATTACAGGCTCTGCCCACAAAGTGTCTCAGGACTCAAGTGTCTTGCCTTATCTTTATTCCATTTAAAAGGAAACACTTTCCTGAAAACTCTGATAGAAAGATGCCTTCACAGAACAAATGCAAATGGATTAATGCACTTATCAGCAGTAGGCTTGAGGGGAGGCAAAGACATATTCCTCCTGCTGCCTAGGTAGTCTAAGATACTTTTAATTAAATTATAGCACATCATTAGCTAATGAAATATTCGGGTCCGTTGCTACACAATCCTCCTCCTCCTCCTGCCTTCCAGACCCCTGCGGTCTGTGAAACCACTCAGTAATTTCAAAGTCAAGACATGGGGACTACAAAGGGAGTTGCAAAACGTCACTGCTCTTCCTTCCTCTAAGGAAGGTTCTGGGAAACAGAGCTGTCCTTAGGAAGAGGAACATTCAAAAGGAAACTCAACTGTGTTAATCAGATGCCTTTTATACACAAACCTGAGCAGCCCAAAAGATACTTTTTTCCTGCTCCTGAAGATGCGTGCAAGCACACACACCCCCTGCTCACCCCTGCAGGCAGTGTGACCCCCAAGGGAGGCAGAGGCCCCCGGGTTGCACTAATCCACTGGGCATCTATGCAGCCATAAATTGCTTGGGTTTAAACACCTTGCACTGGGGCTGAGGGGTTTAACAAGTTCCTTCCAAAATGCTGCCCTGTCAAGTTCTGGCTCACCAGCATTAAATCCACGGAACAGCCAAGCAAGAAATTGCCCCTGCAGACAGACAAACACACCTCAGCATTTTCCCCTGCCTCTCCCTCTCTGGTAGCCAGTGCATGTTTGCCTTTGCTTCTAAACGTCACTTCTCTGTGCAAACAGTCTGTATGAGAGGTATTTGCTCAGTCCACAAGTTTCCTGCATTTTTCTCCACCCAACAGTCAGGCATTTCCAGCTCAGAGACTCAGGCTGGGAGGAAGGACTTTAGCCCAGCAGAAGTGATGCATCACCAGGTATCAGGAGCAGCCAGGCTTCTGCATGCTCTCATCTGAGCACTGGAGAGGATGCTGGGGATGCTGCAGAGAATTCCAGGGTGTCAAAGGGGACCCCAGCCTCTTCACTCAGGAACAAAACCACCCAAAGCACTGCATCTTTGAAGTCACACTTTAAAAGCACCAAGTAACAGCAAAGCCACAGCCCAGCCTTCGCAAAGCTTTCCCATCTGCCCACCCCCTGCCAAAGAGACTCTGCCCCTGGTCATGCTTTGTAGGCAGGGCAGCTCTGAAACTCAGTCCATTTAAAGTCAGCTATTATATAAAATCTTTAGTCTACATGAGAGCCTTATACCATACCCTTCACCACCTTTCCTGGATTTGGATGGTCAGCCCATGTAAATGTAGTCATCTTCCCTTTTCCCAAGGCCTCTGACACCCATGGCTTGCACCCTGCCCCACACAGATCCCCAGAGAGCCTGTAAGGTGTCTAAAATACTGATCAGCTTCCACTTAGAGCAGCACCAAGCACTAACAGTCCTCTGCAGGCTGTGGATGCAAGGATAATATAAGAAGGAATGCTCCAGTTCAACAGAAGCCCAAGGGACACCCAGTTGAGCAGCGTTTGGGGGATGGAGGTTATTAGCACATTACAAATAGAACATAAAGTCAGGAAGCAGTTATCTCCAGAAAAGAAAGATTTATTTCCTCATGATGCTTGCAAATCACTGGTAACTTCAGATGGGAAGAGCTGGTGCTCAGTACAATGAAATTAAGCATGTTAGATCACTCAGGACACCTGAGTGGATAACAGCAGAAAATTAATGGAAGCATATGTGCCTCAGGCAGAGGACTGGAAGACCAGCAAGAGAGCTGTGCTCAAGTAAACTTCATAATGATAAATGAAACCTCCTGAACATAGTGCAAATGCAAAATGCAGTCATTAGATGTACACCGGAGGTTCAAGGTCCTAAACATTAATTGGTTTTCTCCCAGATCATCTCTCCTAGCCAACATAAGCACATGTATAATCCCCTTCAGAGACAAAAGGACACAGGGAAAAATAATCACAAACTTTTGGAATTCACTGGACTCACACAAGGATTTTTATCCCTGGATCACCTCCAAACAAAGCCTTCCAAAACAGCAAATGAAGTGGAACTGCAGAGATGAAGCAATCTGCCACTTAACCCCTGTGCTGATCATCAGGAGTCTGGTACCCAGGCATGGCAGAGCTCACCTTTCCCCAGCAAGCTGAGACCCTGAGTCAGGTCTTCCCACCTCAGTGTCACCAGAGGGAGCTTCAGGATGGGAAGCACAAGGCACCAGGCACAGGACACTAACTCTAGCCAAAATTAATTCAATGTTGAAGGAAACTCAGGCCCTTAGTACCACATTCTTGACTGCCCCCACCACCCCCCCACTCTGCCTCCTCTCCTCTACCAGAGTCATCAACTACTTTACATGCATTCCCAGCAATCTGTTGATTTCACCAATGCCAACTCTTTCCTTGCAAACCCAACTCTTGCAGCCTCCCTATGACTTGCCTTCACAAGAATGCTAATTAGCTCTTCCCTACCTCCAGGCTTTCTGAAAGAAAACAGGAATCTGCCATGTGCACTCCCACTCCAGCTCTGTTTTCCCACTCAAATCAACAAAACAAGCGTGTTACTCGGTCAGTGACATGGAGAGGACACAGCCAGCTTTGTAAGAAACCTGGGGCAGGAGCTGCATCACCCACCACATTTCACACTCCCAAAAGCCACAAGGAACACCCCATCCTCCCAGAGTACACCATGCACCTCCTGAGAGGCTGCAACACCCAGCTCACCATGTGCTGGGTCCGCACTCCAACGGTGCCAGGTTTCCTCAGCTTTTCCTTGAGGAACAGGCTGCTCCCAGACCTTTCTGCCCACTCACAGGTTTGCCAACCTACATCACACCCTCCTCAAGACACCCTGGTGCTTTCAGCAAGATGTGCACAGAGTGAAAGGCAAACTGCTTCCACCAGTTGGTCACACCTATTACACCCACCTAGAACTATCCTTCTCCGGCATGGCCCCTGATCAAGGAGACCCAGGTTTTCCAGACAGAAAACCAATGTAAGAATGGCTGCCAACCACCTCCCCCATGTCACACCAGCTTGTTTAGCCAGTTCATGTTGGCTCTTCACTCCTTCCTGAAAAGGAAAAAGAGGCATTTCCCAGGACCAGGCTGTCTCCAGCTCTCACAAACACATAACCAGAGAATAACACCAGGAGGGGACTGCTGCAAGAGATCCACCTCCTGCACAGCTCTAGGATAATAGAAATGCCCTGAAAACACCAAGCCCTGCAGGTCCCAACTTTTGGCTCAGTTATAGGAGAACAGAGCACTCCTAGCCAGACTTAGGGAAGGTGTTTCTGTACTTGGAGGAGCAAAACTACCCTTACACTGAAGGGCCTTTTGCCAACAAACTTTGACTGAGGAACAGGCACCCAACACATTGGCAAAGATAACCAGACAAGCCAGCCTGAATTAGACCACCAGGCAGGTAAGCCACCTGGATGCATCCTCTTGGGTTGGTAACCACTGCCCACCTCCGAAAGGACTGGAAGGTCCCTGTGGCTAATTTATATTGTACTTGGAAAGCAGAGAACTGAAAGATAAGGGAATATACTTGGATAATAAGGATGTGGCTTTGAGGGAAGAATTTCAGGGCTTGAGAGATTCTTTAAATGCAGCATTTTACAAGCAGGATAAATCCTAGACATTGTGGCGACACAACTGAGCTGTGTGCAGCTGCTGAGCCAGCTATCTCTTTCTGGGAGCAAGACAAGTTCCCTGCATAAATGGCCCTTTAAATTTTTTAATGCCAACTGCATGAATAGGACTTCTATGGATTTCTACAGCGACACACAAAGACATCCTCAAAATTTCAGAGCTGCTCAGTAAGCCCACATGCTAGACACTTCACTAGACACTTCAGACTCCATACTAAGAGCAAAATTTTTTCTTCCTGGATGAAGCTCATCTACCCAGGGATGTTCTCCTGTCTCCAGGACATCAGGATTTCTGCTCAAGTTTGGTTAAACCCAAACAGCCCAGATGTTGCAGCTTAGAGGCTGCACTAGACCCCTCTCCACTACGGTTCTCTTCTTTGTCCACACAGTGTGGCTCTGAACAGAGGCACAAAAGGAAAAGAGATACGCATGTAATCAATAGGCCTCACCCTCACTGCTCTCCTGCTGTCACTGCTATTTTTCAAAATGGAACTTTTCCTTCCTCTCTCCCCTCCTGCATCCTCTCCTCTGGCAGCTGTGACGGCGCTGAGATGGATCTGGCAGATTGATCTGCGGAGCTGACCCCGTCGTGCTTGGCAGGGCCAGGACATCTCCACGAGCTGCTTTTACTGGTGTGACCAGGGCTTTTCTGCTGCCTCAAAGCACCCTCCCACCCCACCGGGCCTGATCCTGTAGCACAGCTATGAAACACAATCCTTGCCCTCCACAGGCAGCAGCTCAAGCCCCCAGGAACACCAAAATCCCATGGACTCCCTCCTGCTGAGGGCTGGGAAGAGACAGACAGCTTCAAGGCAGGCAGGGAGTCAGTCCTGCTCCTCTTTGAGCAGCCAGGGCACTACCACCACACTCGATAGATTTCCACTCTTATCTCTAAGGAATCCCTCCCCCTCATGTTGGGCTACTATAGCCTAAGTCTCTATCAACTGCTTGAAGCAGCCCAGACCCAGAGTGTCAGTGAGCAGCCAGCACTTCCTCTGGCATCTTCTGCTGCTTCCAGCTGTGCTGCTCCTGCAGAGCAAGCCAGGGGAGCCTGTGGTCTCTCCAGGACACGTGGGAGGTTTGATACTCAATAGACACCCAGGACGTGACCACTACAGGGAAGTGTGGAAGAGCTGGATTTATGTGAAAGCTGAAGAATCCCAGCTGAAATCCAAGGGATGGACATGAGGAGCACAACAATGGTGAGAAAAAGATGTATTTTCAAAGGCACCAGTGTAGCTGAGACACAGAGAACAATCTGTACTGTGCTTTCAGGAAATCCTCTCTCTTTTCCATATTCATACTGTTCCAAAAACTCCTACACGACATCCCCTCTAGATCAGTGAAAGCTATTACAGAACTTGGGAAGCGCAGACAGACCTTAAAGACACTCCTGCAGCATACTCAACGAGGCTGGTGGTTTATCCAACTGATATTCATCTTCCCTGCTTGTCTCCAGCAGCTTCCAGTTACACAGACTTCCCAGGACTTTTTCCACACACAGCACGCAGCATCTTGCACTGCACAACCAGGATTTCGGGACTGAAACTCAAGTGTTAGGGAATGGAAATACGTAAGACAACAAAAGAAACAGCCAGCATCAGTCAGAACCCTTCCATTTCTGTACCCAACAACTGCATCTGAAGGAATTGTGCAGTGACAACCAACTGAGCCTGACCACAACATACACGGAGAAACCCCACTGCTGAAGGAGGGCTGCCCCCCAGCTCACCCCACAACACACTGAGCTTGCTCCAGTCCCTCCAGCAAAGAGCACCACTCCCACAGCTGTCAGGTCAGTGCACAGAAACCTGGCAGTGTGTGCAAGAAAGGAAGAAAATTAATACCAGTCAGGTTGTTTGCAAATCTATTTCCCTCCTCACCTTCTGGGTCTCGCTGAGGACAGCTCATTGGGTGCCTGGAGAGCTGCCAAAACCAGATGGGCCTGAGCAAGATGCTGCAGTCCTGCTGGACAGATGCCTCACTGCTGGGACCCATACCCCACTGGGTGAGCAGCCCCACAGCAGCCTCCACCAACCCCCTCCCTGAGGAGGCAGGTGAAAGTAGTACCCACAAGAGATAAAAAGGGTAAATATAATTCAGCCCAACATGCACCTGTCCTCCAGACAAAGCCTACTCCCAGAAGCCAGGCTGTGCCTCTCAGCACACAAAGACGGGTCTAAATCTGTCTGTAATAGAGCTTTTCAGGCTGACTGAACAGTAATGTTCACAAGCTGCTCCCCTCGAGGGAATACTGTATCTTCCTCACTGCATTACCCCAATCAGAAAGATCAGTGAGCAGCTCAAAGGCACGGTGGAAGAGGTACCGCTGACGCGATTCCATTTAGAATCTATCAGAATATTTTATTCCTCCCTTTGAAAGCAACAATTAGGTATTTCCACATCTCTTTGAAGTCTGGCAGAACAATTCAACACCAGTGGACCAAACACCCCTTGCTCCTCATTCCTCTTGCTGTGCCAGGTACTGCAGATGGGAGAAAAGCCTCTTTGAAAGCCCCCCAGAGTCACCTGAGGCAAAGCTACCTCTGCAATCAAAGGCTGAACTCCAGCCAACGGGTAGCAATCTCTCTCTATCACAGCAAGCTTTATTTCCCTTCCAGATTCTTTATTTTCAGAAATCTCCTGGAATATTCAGTGTGGTGTACCTCTAGTCCAAAAATCTTTCCTTGGCAAGCACTGGGTTCCCCCCTTCCTGGCAGACGCTGAAATTAAATGCAGCGTCCCTGTTTATTTCCTTCTCGCTGTGGAAATGCACATCCTTGCTGAGCTCTGGAAGCAATTTGTTAGTTGAGAAAAATAAAGAAAGATTTCTAGCTCCTGCATGAAAAACAGCTGGTGACAAGAGGGGAAAGACAAGGGTAGGGGAATTTCTCACATTTTAGTAAAGCGTGTCTCAGTGCAGCAGATCAGACAAAAAGAAGAAAAAAACAAAAACAAAAAAAAAAACCAACAACAACAACAACAAAAAATTCCACATTGAAACAGCTGAATAGCAACAGGGTATTGGGGAGACTGGCTGAAGCATCTTTCCATGGCCAGGACTGCAACTATTGCCAGCCAAGTTCTTTTAGAAGACACAAGCAAGCATAAACTTTGCTGTTTCATTGTGCAGATGACTCCCAACAAGGTACTCAGCACAGCCTGATACTGGAAAAGCAGAACTCAGGCTGCTGCACTTGGCAAACACACCTCTTCTGGTCTCAAACTTGAGTGCTAGGAGAAAAAAAAAGAAAAAAAAAAACCTTCCCTCATTTCATGTGCAAAAGGAGCAAACAAGCCACTCAGTCAGTGCTTCATCCAGTCCAAAGCACAAACTGATAGGATCATGCTGATCTAATCCAGAGGGCATTCCCCTGCAGATTATAACAGTCCCAAAGTAGGTCATGCTTGGGCTTGAGTTTCTCAGCAAGCCCAACTGACATATTTCTGGAGTGTGTGTAGGTGCATGCGTGGTTCTCCCTTTCCCTGTAGTAGCTCACTGTGTGACACCCATGGTCAGAAAACCCAAATTAGTTCTCAAACGGCAGTGAGGTCTAAGGGCTGGATGTCCGTGAGGAACAGCAGGAGATGGAGTTATTCCAGCCCAGTGACCCTCCCTCTCAGTACACAGGCCTGAGCTGGCAGCTGTTAATGGCCAAGGGCATTCCTCCTGCCCAGGGTTTCCAGGGGATCAGGGCTGGAACAGTGAAAAGCCAACACACCCCCTGGGCAGGGGAAACAAATGTAGAGATTAACAGGGCCAGCATCAACCCTGGCCAGGAGCTCAGCTTGCCAGGAGAGCAGGGGTGTTCAAACCACATCTGAAGCAATGGGCATTGAGATTTTGGGGCCCATTCCTCCTTTACAACCCTTGTTTTCACACTGGCTTCAGCACAAGAAGCTCATGTGGTCATGGCTCTTACTCATCCTTGCTTTGGGTCCAAGGCTGGGTAAGGCTGCCTCTTCAAGCTGGAGATGGCTCCAGACTCAGCCTGCACCCGCCCAACTTGCTGCACATACCAGGATGGAACAAACCAGGAAAAAAAAAAAAAAAGGACCTATGGGAATCTGTGTTTTGTATGACTACAATCAGGACTTCAGGTCCCTCCATTTCTCCACCTCAGCACCTCTTTACCTCTCTCCTAATCACCTGAACACAAGAGCCACATACAAAGCACCACAAGCAATGTTTGCAACCAGATCCATGCAAAACAAAGGCCAAGCACAGTTTTGATTTGTCAGGACATGAGATGAGCACATCCCTACTCTCCCTTCATCATCCTGGGACAGCTACCAAGCAAAACACCCATTCTGTATAGACCTGTGCACTCAAGAGCCCTTCCTGTAACTTTAATTTCAGATCCTCTCAGCTGTCACAGCGCTTGCCTTATCCTCCAAGGACTACAAATGCAGGCTTTCTTCAGGGTCCTGGACTGTTTATGTGCAGAGCAAGGAAGAGAATTGCATTTGCTGAGGCTATGAATGATTTATCATCACACTGAATGCAAGAGAAGTGGGGTCCCAGGGCTCCCTGCACGACCGGAATCTCACAGGCAGGCTGCATCTGCAGAGATGTTTGTGTGCGCTCTTCAAATCATCATTAACCATCAGGACCCTCAAGAGGAGCATTTATTTCCCTGGGATTGTAAGGGAGATGGCTGCTGAGAAAACAGCTGGGCAGGATTTAGCCCCATTATATCCATCTGCCTTGTTGCTCTCTCCCACCCCTCCGCCTTCCAGTTAAATCGGGTTCAAAACCAGAGATAATAATGAAAATCAAAAAGAAAGAAGGGAAGGGAAGCACAGTACATAGCACAGGCCAGCTGCAGGTCACAGCTCTGGTCCCTGGAAGCACATGCAGCTGCACAAAGAGCAGGTTTTGTATTTACAAATACTCCCCACTAGCCCCAGAGGTTTTGGGTATTTGTCCCATTCTCCACATGATTTGCGCAGCTCTGTAAATGCAGGTATTATAAATAAACAAAACCATGCCCACAACAGCACACAGCTTCCAGCTAGGAAAACGGGCATCAAGGATTCCTAATGAAATGGTTCTGCATTTCCCAGCAGTTCTGTATTCTCTGGAGACAGGGTGATTAAACAAACACACAGAACAAGAGCCCAGCCTTGACTCCATGGGAGTTTTGCCACAGACTGAAAGGAGGCAGGAATGCTGTCCTGTGGACCTCCCCCAGCCAGCTACACAGACTGTAACCTAGTATTATGCCTCCCATTAGGGGTCTGATACCAAGAGACAACCATATTTAATACAGCACTCTCTGTCTAGGGATAAAGCAGGATGGAGCCAGTCATCAATCACTCTGCTTCCCTTTCCTTGTAGTATGACACAGACCAACCCTACTGCTGGGAAGTATTTATGAAGTATTATTTTAATTCTAGATACTGCACACTTTTTATAGTTGCTGTATTCCTGTGTTTTCTGAGTACTATATTTCCACCAACCTAATCTTCACCTCAAATCCACTCACCAAAAAAAGTACCACTCCCTTAAAAAGCAGTCCTCAAATTACCTGCAACTCACCCTCCCTCCTTCCCAGCAGCTACACACCCCACCAGTTATCCCAGCAAAGCCTTCCCACAACTGGGGAGAAGGAAACCCTGAGCAAAGAGGGAGGACAAGGCAGTGCAGGAGCAGCCCCAGAGTAAACCTCCCCTTTGAACCATTTCCTCCTTCCTCCCCAGGCAACTCATGGATTAAATGCATGAAAGTACAGCAATTACCCTCTTCAATTACCCTAAAGACTTGGGAAGAATTAATTGTTTGCAATGGAGAGCCCTCCTGCCTGCTCTCCACAAAAAAGCTGATACCTTTCTCCATCTACAGCTAACCTCCTGAAATTTGGATGCTTTGCAGACCAAGGCTATCACTAGGCAGTCAGCTTTAATTTCCTTGGAGTCCTCCAAACACAGCATCATAGCTCACCATGCAGTTAACCTCCTTTGGAGGCTTCATTTCTTCTCTTCCCCCTCCCCAGCACACAAGCCCATGTAACACAGAACACATGCAGGATGAGAAAGGAGTAGTGAAACTTCTCTCCAGCTCTTCCTTTTAGGTTCGTGGATGTTGTGCATCCCCAGCCTGGAAACCAAATCCTTGCTCCCACCGTGCTTCCTAGGGCTGTTTCTCCAAACAGCACCAGACAACAGCTGACACCAGCAATTACATCCAAATCGCAGATACAAGGTCTGTTATTGATCTGTTCCTAGAGGGAGGGACAAGCTATCCAGTAAAAAGGGGTGTCACATTATTAAATTCTGAAAGGATAATAACCCAACATAGAGGGCACAGCTGTTACTGGTACACTTCAGGCTACGTTTCAGAGCCTGACAGGGAGCAAAGATCATTAGAGAGCTTCAGTGTACTGAGACAGGCCTAGAAATTGCAGGAATAAATTAACATATCCATATCCAAATGATTGGGCTAAGGGAGTTGTACTTCTGCTGGCAGGAATTGGCCTTGTGGTGCTGCCAGTTGCTTGCAGCACCTGCTTTAACCTCTTGCTAGCTGGTAGCACAGTGCTCCAGGTGAAAAGAAAAATGCTTCAGCCCCTCCAAGCTCTGCAGCTTACCCCTGGAACAGTTTTGAAGCTGTTAACAGCAAAGACTCTCAACAGCCCATAGAAAAGGCATAAGTGGGGATGATTTTCTCCTGCAGTAACCTGAGCCCAATGTCCTGGTGAAGAACAGGGACAGGCAGGTCTGTGCAACAGCCTGGATCAATCCTGCTGCAAAAGAAAACAGGGCTCAGGTAAGCGAACACGCCACAGCCTTTCAATATCAGCAGCTCAAAAGAATGGGAGAGTTTAACCAAGCTGCTACTGAAAACAAGAGAAAAAAAAAGAATAAAAAATAGTTATCGATTTTTATGAGCTTGGAACCAAGAAACACATGAGTTATTTGCAAGCCAACACAGATGCCAGATTTCTCAGATAATTCAGTGCCACACCACAGAGTTACCAGCTCAGGTATCTGGTCAGACTGTCCCACAGTCAACCTTTTAATGAACAGCACCTCCAAAAAGGGTGCTGGAAGGCACCTCAGGCCACCCTCTAAGTTTCACAGGGCATGCCAGGGGTTACAGACAGCACTGGACAGACAGAACCACAACAGACAACTGGGTTCATAGCATACTTCAGGGATTTTCCAGCCCACTGCAGACAGGAGGTCTCCCTGCCTGCATTAACAGAATTACAAACATAACACAACAAATTAGAAATTAAATATATTCCCATCCCTGCCCAAGCAGACTTGGCTGAGGAATCCAAGTCCCTCCAATCATCTTGAAAGGCATTTGGAAATCAAGGGGAGAAGAGCCCTTCAGACACCAGTTTTCATCTCAGATATAAATCTGGGTAGAAAACTCTGAAGAGCTCTGCAAGGTACTCCCAGCTTCATCACAAGCCTCGGGTGCAGCCTCTGGCAACTCATCTCTCCAGGCTCCCTTGTGAAACTGAAAGCAACACTTTCCCTCCTCTTGTGAGGGAAAGGCATTCATACACCCCGATGTAAGAGCAGCAGCAGTGGCCAAGCAGAGCCTCAGATCATGAGCTCTCTGCTCAGCCAACCTCCAGCATCAAAGGAAAGTGGCCCCTTAGATTTGCAGAGGTCACAGCACCTGGAATTATCCCATTACATGGAAAGAAATGCAGGGACCAAAGGAGTGCTGCTGAGCATGCCTGCCTGGGCCAAGATGGTAACTGGCTTCCACTGGCACCAGTAACACCAGCCCCTGCTCCTGGCCAATAACTGGGGAGCCTGTGGTTGAACCCCTGAGCCAGGTGTGACTCCAGGGTATGTACAAGACCAGGGCACTGGAAAGACTCTTGTTTAAAAAGCAGGGGATTGGAAACTTCAGAGCAAGATAAGTTTTTAAGAAATCTAGTGGAGGAAGATCAGTATTTTCTTTTGTTAAGTAAATCTGGCCACTGTGAAAACACCAGAGCAGCAGCTTAGAAAACAGATTTTCTGTTTATCCACACCACCAGAAGCAGAAGGGAGAACAAAGGCAGCTCGTCCTGAATCCTGAGCCTTTAACTCACAGAACAGGAATCATAAATCTCCCTGTGCTTGTGCAGAAAGAGCTGGAGAATTTAAGAAGCGACAGAGAGGTAACAACTTACTTCTCTTTACCCTTCCTGAATCCTAGGGACCTGAATGCCAGACCAGTTGCCCATCACAGCATCTAACCCCAACACAGACACCCAAAACCCCACAAGGGCTCTGGAGTGTGGTTTTCCAGCACAAATCTCACGTCCTCCCCAGCAAACTCAGCCAATGCCTGTGATCAGAAGCACACTGGGGGGAAGGTTTTCATGCTGAGCTGTCTCACACTAATGGCCCCACAGCAGGATCTGGCAGGCAAAGGCAGCCCCCAGATTTAGCCAGCGCCGCTTGAGTTTCAGATGGTGCAGAACAGCACATTGATCCATTTATCATCTGTGGGTTGCCATGGAGACCACAAGTCATTCCCCACCATTGCCAACC
Organism: Heliangelus exortis; assembly: GCF_036169615.1. Lineage (NCBI taxonomy): Eukaryota > Metazoa > Chordata > Aves > Apodiformes > Trochilidae > Heliangelus > Heliangelus exortis. The sequence continues at coordinate 10,301,717 of NC_092440.1, read as the reverse complement.
CCCCCCCAAAAGACCTCCCCACTGCTTTTCAATTGATAGCTGGACACTGGGGAAGCACTTGCTGTGATGTGGAAATTAAATCCACACTTGAGGAGCAGGGGATTCAGAGCTGACACAGCCAAGGGTCCTCAGCTTGAGGCAGTCTGTCCGGCTCTGCCCCACTGAGCATGAGCAAGTTCAAGCCAGGAGTTGTTCCCAGTCTTCCACGCAAGAAGTATTACTCAAAATTACCAAGAATAAAATGAGATTTTAATGCCCGCCCCCCGCCCCCCCCCCCCCCCCCCATAGGTTCCACTCTGATACAGTAAGAGCTCACATGATAGAAGGGGCAAACCCAAAAGAGGCTTTGGAGCATCCTGGAGTGTAAGCCCACCAGCCCTGAGCACCAGTGAGCTCCCGCTGTCCCCAAGCAGGGGTGAAACCAGGAGGAAAGCAGGGTTGAAACCAGTTTTCTGCTCTTCATGCAGCAGATCCAGCAGAGAGGGATCACAGCTGATCCTTCCCTGAAGGGAGCACAGCACCACGAAAACACAGCACACTACATGCAGCAGGATGAGAGTGGGTGGATGAAGCAGCTGAACCAATTCAGCCAATTGAACCCGAGCTCAACCTCCAGTTGGCTGGTGCTAGCAAAGTCACAGCTCCATCTGTAGAAGACACGAGCCACCAACTCTGGGGGCAGCAGAACAAGGCCAGACCTGAACACATCCTGTAATCCCACCTTTCAGATATACATTCCCCAAACTCTTCTGTGGGAAGAAGAGAAATTACCTGACCTTCCTCTGGGGCTGCCATCCCAAGGCAGGGCACAGCACTGCCTCTTCACACCTACTCAGTCCAAGCTCTGTCACCACAAAGTATTTCAGGTGCTGCTGCTTAGCACTGTCATTTACCAGAACAAGATATTATCACACATCCTTTCTTCTACCCCATGTGGGATAAAGAAATACCATCAAGAAACTCTAAGGAAAATATTTCAATCTGAGGGCTTAGGTTTTATTAACCCTATAGAGCCACAAAAGCAAGTCACCTGCTTACTCAGATGAACTGATCCCATGTCACCCCCTCAGGCTCCAAGCAGGAGCCGCTGTGCAGGTGCTGCGCTTCTCAATGGCTCAGTCCTTGCATAGACAAGGGTGAAAACTTGGTGCTAGCTTTACCCAAGGCTCCAAAAGCACAGGGCCACAAAAACCTCTTTTAGGAGGCCACCAGAGATGACCTTTGCTCCATGCACAGAGGAAGAGCTGGTGCTGACAGCCCCCTCCAGCACAGTGTGTTGCTGCCAGGGCAGCCCAGTACCAACCCCAGGCACTGGAGCATGAGGACATGGGGCAGGTGGCAGAGCAGGGACAGGCAGCTGCAGGCTGGGACCCTTCAGGGAAACTCAAGAAGTGTGGTGTAAATACTGTATTGTGCCTGGAGCCAGAAAGCTCAGCAAGGGCTGTGTGTGGCATTTCCTGAAGGTTACCTCTAATAAGTGCTGTCAGCCTGCCAGCCTCCAACTGTCTACTGAGTCCTTCTGTGGGAAACACGGTGCTGCCTGGACCTCTGTGGCACTGTCACAATCTGTGACAGTGAGAGCTTAAAAAATAAAACTCTTCCCACCCAGCACAGAAAAGACAGGTATGAGACACCAGGGCAAGCAAACCCACTGAAAGCTGGCAGGGTGGAAGGGCTCCTCTCTTTTTTTCTATCACCTGATGGCCCAGTTGGTTGCCAAGCACTTTGTATCCCCCTCTCCAGAGCACAGGACAGGGGTGGTGAGAGCCAGCCCCTGCACAGGGCAGCCACAGCCTGTCCTACCAGGCAGCCCTGCTGCACACAGAGCCTGCCCAGCACAGGGAGAGCAGGGCTGTGCCATGATGCTCAGGTCAGTGTCCCCCAGCAGCAGCATGTGGGGTGTTTCACCCCTCACCTCCCCATGCAGAGGCAGAGATGCTCTCCCACCCTGTGTCAGAGAAGCTGGGCACAGACTGGACATCTCCCCTATTCCCAGGCCTTTTCTGGCTTTTCTTCAACTTTTAGAGTCTTTCCAGGCCCCTGCTCATAGCTCAGTGATGAAGTAGGTCTGGTCTCCACTGTTCTTCACATGACCTGCTGAGCTCACTCAAAAGCAGAAACTTGCAACTAAGCCATGATTAGCACTAGCCCAGACACCAAGCTTTCCAGGCTAAGCAGAAACCCCCAGTCTCTCTTGCTAAGCCTCTGCAGCTCTACCCCTCCAACCTTTTTTTTTTTTTTTTTTTCTCTTTGAGAACTGCTCCAAACACAGCACTGGAAATAAATGATTGCCAGCAGTACTTAGGCAGTGTTTGCAACCAGGTAAAAGAAAACACTGCAGCTGTGAACAGAGAAGAACTCGGGGGATCTGTCATTCCAGAAGGGAAAAAGAAAAAAAAAAAGCCACGTTCAAGGCCTCCTCAGTTACGTAAACTTCATTTCCATGTCTTTTATCACTGATAAGATAAGCCATTGCTCAAGTTCAAGTTCTGTATCAAGTAAACCATGATAATCCTCTTAGGAATTCCCCATGCCCCAGCTTGAACAGACCTGCAGAAAGGAGCTTAAGGGGTTGCCTTCAGCTTAAAAAAAGAAACACACACAAGCACACAGCCACACACTTATTTATAACCTAGGCAAATGTGGGGCCTTGTATAGAGCACTGAGGGCTTAGATGGCTCTGCCTGAATACAGGGATCTACTTCTGCCCTAGTTCATAAATGCTACAAGCTCCTACTCGGTCATGCATCACCCTGCTCTACACCAGCCCAAAAACAGAACTGTGCTTCTAGGGAGGATTTCTTGAAGCAAAAAGGATCTGGAGAAACAGACCCCCAAAAGCAATTAAACTGATTCACGACCAGCCCCACACACTTTGTGCTGGATTACTGCAACAAGGATTTCCCAAGCAGCTGTACTTTCTGTTGTTGTTTTATTACAGCCGAGGATAATTTTACATCCTTCAGGGCTGATGGAAGAATTGCATCAATCTCTAGAAATTATTACCCTGTTTTGGGTAGGAGATTTAAAACTCACTAAAACCAACTCCTGCACAGCACTGTCAGGACACCCAGATGTGAACCATCACTGTCTGCATTGGTTAGACAGGGACTTCATCCAATCTAGCAACTGGATATATTTCCTAACCACTTAAACATGCACTCACCCACACCGAGCTGGAACACAAAAGGCCATTTCATAAATTTCTGATTGCAAGACAGATGACATTAATAAGCAGAGCCACAAACTCTTGCCCTCCTTTCTGCTGCTCACCAGCAGGGCACAAATTACCTGGGCCAGCAATTTCATCACAGCATCTTCCAGGGAACTGGCTTAGCCTACAGGCAACGAAGGCCAACATTTGAAGCTTAATTCTTTACTTCACAGGGCTGCATCTGGCCACCCCCATGCTCTTCAGTGATGTGCACAGCCTGAAGCCATTCTATGCCTGCAGCTGCCAGAACATCAAGGCAGAAAGCAGTGGGTATCATCTGAAACAGTGGCTTCAAATGTAAACTTCCTTCAGGTCTATCTGCTTCCTCAGCCAGCACAACAGGCTCCAGCACCCACAACTGGCTCCAGCACCCACAACTGGCTCCAGCACCCACAACTGGCTCCAGCACCCACAACTGGCTCCAACTCATTTCCAGCCACCAAGACTTTGATGTCTCTGATAGCCTCTCACCATTAGGGTCGTCTTCACAAATCTCAGATTATTTTATGACACTTGAATTGAGAGATGCAGCATATCAAACAAAACACATTTCTCTCCTCCCCACCAGCAACTTTGAGATCATTTAGAATTGACTGACAAGCCACAATATTGTGGGAAAGGTTGTTTTCAGATTAGCTGCTGGAAGAGCTCTTCCAAGGTAGCAGCTGAATTCAAATAACACACCAATTAGCTCAGGGGGATTTGTATGTTTTTCTTTCAGGAAACCTATTTCAAAACAAAACAAGCAGGGTAAAAAGAAAAAAAAAAAAAGGCTTAAATCTCATTAAAAGATTTCAAACTGTGTCACAAGCACACCACATTTTCCAGAAGCAAAAAGCAGAAGCAAATCTAACTGATTTCACCCCATCAGAAGGGGTTTTTGTCTTCTTGCCTTGCCACCCCACCTCCTGAGGAAGAACAAGACAACACAAAGGTCCAGAGCAGCTACAGACCTGCCCAGCATCACACAGCAAACTCCTGTGCCAAATGGCTTGGGTCCCACCAGTATCTCTCCCTCAAGATGAAGTTTTTTCCACACTGCTCCTCAGGATTTTGTTTCTGGCCTCAAGGCCACATCCAGATGCCCGTTGCTTTTTCTGCAGCCAGTGCCAATGAGGCCACTGCATTTGTTATCCAGCAGGATAATGACAGAGTGCAATTCACTCAACAGCAAATCTTCCCCAGGGAGATGCCCTCTGACCTTCCCTGAGCTGGGGGATGAATGCAGACAGCCAGATCTCAGACAGGCGGCAGAGCTGAGCAAGTAATTCCTAATGAATCCTTTCATCTCTTCTTTTGTTTTGGGGAAGGGGTGGGGAGGGTGGAGGGAAATAAGTTTGCAACTATCCATCAGCAGAAAGTTATTTTTTTTAGAGCTACCCCAAATCACTGTCATCCGGAGAACATTTTTCATGGCTTCAGCTCATGAACCACAAGAGATGCCCCTCGAGCAGGCAGCCAGGCTGGGAGGGCAAAGCAGAGCAGCCAAAGGCACAGCAAGAGCAGGGATGCTCCTGGAAACCTAGCTTAAAATGGCCCTTAGGCAAGCAACTGAGAAAGAATTTAAGATATCCATTCAAACCACATTTTTCCCAGTGAAGTTCAGTTCCACCAATGTATCAGCAAACACGAAGGATGAGAAAGTTCATTAAGTATGGCCCATGAGAAGTCAGCACCTTACCTCTCTCCTCATGCAGGTCAGCCCCCACCATCAATTTTCTCCTGTTTTGCAAACCACAAACTGAAAGGGTCACAGACTTTCTTCCCCAACGAAATGAAACTACTCTTATTTCTCCTGTGTGAATTCAGTTGCACAGAACTGAATTCTGCAGCATCTCCTGACCACTCAGCATCACCCAGAGGTATTAAGGTAAATAAGGGTGAAAAACCAACTCACAGCCATGAGATCTCAGAGCTGCTTCACAAACTCTGCCACCCTTGCAGCACCCAGACCCTCTTCTCCAACAGTACCAGAGTATCAGCTTCAGCCAGGCAGCTTTTATCCCCATCTCCTGAAATCAGGCACATCTGAAGCTGGGAGTTCCCTCCAGCTGCACTGGCATTTACAGGGATTTCCCCCAGCAAGCCCAACCTCCTCAGCATCTATGTTTTATATTGGGAGTAGAAATTACATGGACAGACCACAATTGTGGGATGCTCCCTACCCTGTTCCTAGGCAAATGAACTGATGTGAACCTACACACTTAAATAGAGCTTGGCTCGTGTATTTATATAGATGCCAAATCCCAGGGGTATCAATGACAATCTCTTCCCCAGTAAAACCAGATTACAGCAGTGGACTCTCTAAAGCCCCCACCCTGTCCTCTCCCACGTCACCCAGGACATCACAGGGAGCGACCAGAGAAGCCCTCCAGATGCCCAGCACAGTGGGGTTTGCAATGCCAATGATTAAACAGATCTTCAAAAGAAGAAAAACAAGAGTCCTAGTCAATGACTGACCAGTATAATGGCTCAGGATACTCTCATGTGCCCCTCCCCCAGCACATTTGTTTGTTGGCCTGCCCAAGAGGTTTCCAAGGGTCAAACACGAGGTCATCAACTGCAGTGACTTCAGCTTCTCTGAAAAATATAAAAAGCTGAAACCCCAAGCAAGGAAGGTCCCAGTACTTATAATTAAAAGACACAAAAATGTAAATCCTTTAAGTTCAACCACACCAGATTCAGTGTTAAAAAAAAAAAATTAAAAAAAAAAAAATAAATAAAAAAAAAAAATCTTATTTTTGAAGATCAGAGGTTAGCAATATTTAGTAATCCACCTCAAATTCTGACCAGCCTCAAAGACCAAAAATGACTGTGGAAAGCAAAACCTTGCTTTCAGGCTATTTTGAGAAGCACTCACAAGGTTTATCCCAGAAACTGCTTTCTGCCTACTCAGATTTCTCAACTGCACAGATCACATGGTGTTTAGATGGACTGCTGGAGACACTTGAGAATCACAGCACTGCCTGCTGCTATCTGCCCTGCACAGGATGGTTTTTAATTGAGGCTGAACTCTTAAGTCCCTGCTGCAGTCTGCAGCTCCAATCACTGAAATAATAATTAAACCCAGGAGAAACAGTGCAAAGTAGTGATGGCTTTTACCTACTACAGTGAGATGAGGAAACCCAAAGACATGCAGGGAGGGCTCCAGGATGTGCTGTTTTCTTTCAAGCCTGGGGATTTCACCAGATTTTAAGCAGAAGTGGGAGCAATCCTGCAGTGAGGTACAGAAACAGAAGAGATGCAGAAAAGCATTCACTTGCACCTCACCCAGCCCAAGGAGGAGACGAAAGTTTTTCCCATCCAGGTTTGGGACCTTCCTCCCCTAATTCCTGGGTGTTTAGAAAAGATAAAATGGAAAGGCAAAGTGGAGCAAGAGAAGCATCCAAGACATCAGCCCAGTTTAGAGCTCTCCACCCCAGCTCATCCAGATAAGGGGGAAAAAATGGTAGAGAAACCACCCTGAGAAAGTCAGCACTGGCCATGGAGTGAATCAGACAACACAAGTTCTGCTCTGAAATCCAAGGGCAGATCCTCAGCCTGGAAACAACTCTCCATTAGATTAATTAGTCAAGTTTGATGTATCCAAGTTGGTTACTATGGTCACAGGAACAGAACAGCAAAGCTTCACACCCTATGTGGGACAGGGGAGGGTGTGTTCGGCTCCCCAGGGCCCCCCAAAATGGCAGGGAGGAGGATCCCACTGCCCTGGCACAACCCAGGCTCTGCACAAACCCATTATATTCCCAAACGTGTATTACACCCCATGCTGGGCTGCTTACTGGAAGAGCTCCTTGTCCATAGATCATAAGGATGCTAAAAATAGCAGCAGAGAGCAACCAGGTTAATGACACATCAAGAAGATGCATTTGCACATGGAAATAAACAGAATGCATGTGCGACTTGCCCCTCATAGGGCTTTGTTTTTGAGTTGAGAAAGAAACAAAATGATTCTCTGTTTTCTCTTAAAAATTCAAAACCTGCCTGTGACAGAAAGTTGTCCACCCCTCCAAGCGCTCTACCAAATACAGCTGAACCTTGTTTACTTTTTCCAGTGCCTGGGAAAAGACCATTGCTAGTTACAGCATTTTCCCCAAACAAGTAAATATTTGAAGTGTCATTAGCTGTGTTCTGCTCAGTTATCATCAACATCACCTCTGTTACACCTCTGTGCTGCAACATTCACCCCTGCACACCAGTGAAAACTACTGCCATTTCTACAAGAAACCAGCAGCAGATTTAGCAAAGAAGTGGGAGAAAAATAGCAATTAGCAATTCAGCAAAGCTCCTGCAGAAGAACAGTTTTAAACTCCCCGGGGAAAAGGACCCATCCCTCTCTCATTTTCTGTTCATCAAGTGCTTAACTGAGCCACGATTGATGCCTGCAGAAGCTGCCACAGAGGATGATGGCATCTGCCCAACTTCCCTGTTCATCAGCTCTCCCCTAGATAAACAGGGCCCAAGGCACAAAATCCCAGACTGCCCGAGTCTCCCCAGGAGCACCCACAAGATTCAAGGCCCCAAGGTCCTGCAGCTGGGAGCTGACTCAGAGCAGCACCTGGAGGGTGATGGGCAAAGCCCAGACCCTGCTGGGGAGCAGCACTCCCAAACAATTCTGAACCAGCATTCCAAAACACAATTCTGAACCAAGCACCTGATTTCCAGCCTGCTTAAAAGGAGAAAATGCCACAGACCTTCCTAGCTGCCCAGATCATGGAAGAAAAGGACCAAATTTCTACCTCTGTTGAAATCACAGCTGCTGCAGGGATGCAAATAGAACCCTCCATGAGAGTCTGTATTACCTGTTGCAAAATTGGTTTGTTCCCTGCTAGAGAGAGTCGTGAAAGATGTCTGCAAATAGATATGATCATAAATGAGTTTGAAAGAAAAATCACCCATTTCAAGGGGAGTTTCAGGACTGGGAATTTTACTCCTACAAAAGAAAGACCAGAAAGCAAACTAACGAAAAAAGCAAGTTGTGTAAATTACAGCCACTACCTCCTGATGTCTGACCCCTCCTTGCAGCACCCATACTCTCCTCAAAGTGGTGACAACTCAACTAAAACTGTGACTGCTTGGTGAAGACATTCATTCAACCACTCAGGTCAAAAAATAACAGGAGAGAAGTCCTGTGATGGTGAAAGCCAACTCCTTTACCCACCACTCATATCTCAGACACACAGCCTAAAAAGTCAGCTAGATGCTGCGAAAAGGGCAGACAGAAGAAATCACTCTTGTTTGACAGCCCCAAACCCATTACTAAATACAATTCAACTCCACTTTTCTTAGCAGGTTAATGTTAAGCTGCTATGTTTTTGTCCCCCTTCCTCTGCAGATGCTTTAATTGGTTGCTTAACACAGATTTCACCGTTCTGCTTATCGCAACGTCAGGAGCCAGCGGGGTGATGGGAGTGCAGAACACAGGGAAGACTCATTTGTCTCCCTAACTAATTGCTCTGCCTCCTCAGCACACACACCAAATTGACTTGGCAAGACTGCAAGACGAAGCTGCTGTATTTATTTAAACATTTCTTCTGCTGGCTGAGGCGCCTTGTAAAGCAGATTGCAAATAACCAAGCCAGCACGGGGACCTTTATCAAGTTTATTCAAAACTGGAGTGAGCGAAGAAAGGACCAGGCCGCAGGTTAGCAGCATTGCCATGTCCTTTACAAGAGGTATTTTAGCTGCAGTTACCCAAGAATTAATTGGCAAAGTTCTCGAGAAGTTCATAAAGGCAAGTGTGAACACTCACTTTATTCCTGGCTACAGCCTCCTTTACCATAGGGATCAGCCTCCGTAAAACAAAAATAAGTTTGTGCAGACTGGCTGATCAGAAGGCAGGGGAGTGCCTGTGTCAGCCAAACACCTCGACTGCCTCAAGCAGCCATCAGGTAACTCCAGGCTGAGGAGTTGTGCATGGACACGTTCTTCCTGGCACAGCCTCACGCCTGGAGCCAGGGGTCTGACTCTGCACTCATCTTCCAACTCCGCCAAAGGTTCAAGGTGTTTCCGCATAAAACAAGGAACTAGAGCAAGACAAACACAATAAGACATTGTGTGGGGAGTTAAACCTCCTGCTGAGAAGAAATCCACAGACATTTAAAAAGCACAAGTGAACAAAACTCAAAAAAAAAAAAAAAAAAAAAAAAAAAAACACAAAACAAAAAAACGCCACAGACAGAGCTTAAAGTTCTCATCTCCTTGAAACATCAGAACTCACACCTCCTTCTGGCAGGGAAGCAGGAGCAACCAGGGTGCCTGCATGCTCCTGCCTGCCTCTGCAGCACGACTCCTCCACCTCTGGGCAAACCAAACTCTCCATTTCTCAGCTTTCACCTGTTATTGGCAGTTTAAGGACGTTATTCCATGAGCACCAGTCTCAGTGGAGAAGACACTGACCTCAGCTTTCCACAGTGAGAAACTCAGAACCAAAACACAACTCTTAAGGTGCACGCTGATTCCTCTCTTTACTTTTGTTTCATAATGCTGGAGAAAACCCAAAACCCTGCAGTGTTTCTCAGTCCATCACCACACAGCCCTCAGGAACACTGCTGGCAGCTGGTTGGACCAAAACTGCATCAGCTCTTTCTAGTCCTGACCTCTTAAGACACAAACATCAAAAATCAAAAAACACAACAGAATTTTTTAGCAGCTACTCTGTCAAGAGAGCAAAGCAAAGTCAAGACAAAATCTACAAATTAAAGAAAAAAACAGCGAGAGGAAGAAGGAAAAAGGGCTGGCTGACACCTCATATAGATGCTGTCAGCAGGATCATTTGCTCCAAAAATAAAGATGCTCAACACATCAAACTGATGGAATGACAACTGCTTCATAGTCCCAACGCTGCAGTTGCATAAAAGCCTCAGAGCATCTATTGCCTTCCAGCTCAGTAAAAAAACCTCTTGTACTCACTCAGAGCAGGCAACAGACACTGTGTGCTGCTCCCCACCAAGATTTTCAGCTCTTCACATCCACTGGGGCTGCAGAGAAGCCTTTCACTCTCCTAACCCTTTGCCAGCCATGCTCAGCAGCTCCAGCCTCAGTAGGTGCCTGTGCCTCTGCCACCCCATGCAGAACCAGCTCAGGATCCCACACAACTCTGCAGAGCCCTGCACACAGCCAGCAGCAACCAACCCCTGCACAGCCTGGATACACTCAGGCTGCCTCATCAGCACCTCCCAAATAAGTGGCATTTATTTAAAGACTAGAAAGCCTTAAATAAGAATCCCCAAGGCTTTTTCCACTGCCAGTCAGGAGAGTTCTCCCACAACACTGGACATACAGACTCCTGTAAAGTAGACTTTGCTGCGTTTTATTTCGTTGACGGTTTTTAATCACCTCTGATCTAGCATTTGGAAATTATTATTCACACACACACACAAAAGGAACAAGGCTGCAGGGAAACAAGAATCCCACTGGCCTGCCTGTTTTTGTCTGTGGACACTACCTCACATATGACCAAATCAAAACAAGGCGACCAGCTTCAGCAAGAGGGGGGGAATGAAAGGGCAGACTGGTGACCTAGAAATGAAGCTGAGACTTTGGCATGAGCTTGAAACTGTACAGCTAAGGCCAAAAAAAAAGAAGAAAAAAAGAAGAGTTGGAACTGCTTTCAAGATGGAGCTTGAAAAGTTTCTAATGGAGTTCTATGATGTGGTACCTACAGAAAAAACAAGCACTTGATCAAGGAATTCTTTCCAACAGGGAAGCATCATTGCTTTGCCAAGGAGAAAAACTTCTGGGCTGGAGAAGATGGGACACAGTTATTTAAGGTCCTGATGCAGGAAGAACACCCCCCAGGCTAGAGACTGGAGAAGCTTCCCAAGCACCCATTTCTGACACCAACCACCACTGTTACACCCCCAAACATCTCCATAGCACATCAGGAATCCCATGATGGTAACAGCAACGGCTCAAGGAGTCAGAAGATGAAGCTTTCGGGCTTCAAGCAGTGGGTTGGGAAAGCTGCAGTCACACGTCTCAGCACTGATCCAATGAAGACTCACCCTACCAGGTGTGACTGACTGAAGGAGGGTGTCAACAAGCACCCTTTGTTCCAGCAAGTTTCAGGCTTGATCAGGTATCATCCACACCACCAGCAGAAAGCTGACACAAGGTCTGCATCTCCCTCCAACAAAGTTGACAGGAGAGGCCCTTTCATGCCAGCATCCAGCCTGGACTGTGCTTGTACCCCTAGGTAGTCCAGTGTAAATCACTGGGGACTCAGCCTTTGCAAAACCTGCTCCTTGCAACACCAGGCCAAGGAGATGAGGCAGGCTCAGCTGTAAACACTTACAGGGAGCTGCACAGTGCTTTTTCACAGGTGCTGCCACCCTGGAACCACATGGGAACCTGTGGGGTGCTGGTTGCCACGTGCTCCAGAACTCTGCAGAGGCCAAAGACCAAGCTAAATACATACAAAGTGATCAAGTACCACTCAGCTGAGACCTGGTCCTATCAAAACACAGCTGTTGGAGTCATTTCATAAGGCTTTAAAATATTTTCAGCTGAAAGCCAACTTTCCATTGTTTGCCACAGCTTGCCAGAAACCCACAGGTCCCACAGAATAAAGACAACCCCTCCGCCCTCTCCAACCAGCTCTGCACAGCTGGAGGCATGGGCAGGTTTTTGAGAAAGCTCAGCTTTGCCTGGTTCTCTCTCCCACTGCATCCCAGGGCAACTCAAGCCCAGGTTCAGTCTTTCACCTTGGCATGCCACAATCATCAGGCCCCAGCTCTGTACACAACCACCTAAGCCTCCAAAACCTTGCAATTACACATTGCCTGAGAAGGACAAAACCTGCCCACCTGGGAGACAGCAAGTCCTCAGGGACTGATCATAGACAATGGGATGATCCACATCAGGAACCTTCCCAAATCCTGTCATCCTCCACCTACAGACTGACACATACCTTTTCTTCTGCCGTCTTCAATGTAGAGACACAGAAGAGCACAACACAAACCACCCTCTTGCCCTAACCTGCACAGGACAAACCTCAACTGTGGTGCTTAGGAAGCTGGTGAGAAGCATTCAGGTACCAGCACAGAGCCTGCAGAAAACAGAGTTTAGAAGATCTAAAGGTAGAAAAAAAAACAAACAAAAAAACCCAAAACAAACCCTACACAACAGATGGCCAAGCCACAGGAGTACTTCTTCAATTTACAGCCAGTTCCAGTCCCTGCACGGGCAGGGTGAAGCAGAGCTGGGGCAGTAAGAGTTAACTTCCCACCTATTTGGGCCAAAATTTCATTTCTGGGCACCCGCCGCTCGGGCCAGTGTTACACCAGGGAAACAATGCTAAATAAAGATTACCCTGAGTGGTATTATGTAAATAATTCTCTTCCACAATGAAAGGATAAACCTAGACTGCTTGGTTAGTTATTAACCCGGGAGCCAGAGCTGCAGAGAGGAAATCCTGCCGGCTCTCCCTCCCTGGACACACGCAGCACCGAGAGAGCCAGAGCTGGGGCTGCAGCTCCCGAAGACAACACCCGCACCCTCCCCGGGTGCTGGCACTTTCCTTGGGACCACATCCCACAGGAGGAAACCACTTGGTCCACACCACATTGTCTCCGCCCAGGGCAGCCTCACCTTCCTCCTCCTTCCACCACTGGCACAGGACAAGAGCTCCCTGTCCTTTGATGGGATTTCTGATGGGAACAGGCTCCTCTCCCCATCCCTCCTCTTGAAGACCTTCCCTTCTCCTTGTAGGATGAGCCCGCTGGAATCTGCCTTTGCCTGCACACCTCCTCCCACCCAGAGTAACTTACTCGACCTTTCTGCTTCCACCTCCCCCTGCAACCTTCCTCCTGCCTTGGCCTCCCATCTGAACACTTTCTGTTTGTCATACGATTTTAAATCTGTCAGCAATTCATCCATCTGCCGCCTCCTGGGTTTTTAACGCTGCAAACTGTTCCGGGATGCAGCCTTGCAGAGAGCTCCTGGTGGGAAATGAAGCTGTACTTCAGCAAACCACCTTTGAGACCATTTCTTTCCAAGGTGCTGGGGTGTTCCACAGACTGGCTTCTTCCCTCCAGCCAGCAGAAAAGCTGTGATGCTACCCGGTCTAAAATAAACATTATGGGAGTGGCGATAATGGGAATATTTCAGCTGACTAAGAGTAATGTGGGTTCAAATCCAAGCGTAAGCTGATACTGCTTGTAATTTGTTCCTGAGCCAAAAACACAGGCTGGGAGTGAAAAAATGGAAGGCATTAAACAACAAGCAGCGCACTCAGCAACTCTGGAAAACTTGAGCATTTCCATTTATGTTATTATTTTTTTAAATAACCTTCAGTTTCACGGATCATAAAGTTAATTTGGAGTTAACTCCCCTTCCCTGTAACCAGACAAAGCTGCTATCCTTTACATTCGTTAATGTTTGCTCAGTGCTCCACAGCTATAAAGTGCTTGAGAACACTAACCATTATCAACATCCTCTGTGCCACCCAGCAGGCACACAACATAACCTTGCTGATTGCTCTGCTCTCCTGTTTCCTCCCCCTGTGTCCTCTCCTCCAGCCCTAGCACCATGGCAGCAATCACAGCCATGGCCATCCAGGTCTCTCTTGACTGCTTTTCCTCAGTGCCAGCACTCCCCTGCAGGAAGCGCTCCTCTCTGGACATCTCCTTGGGCACTCTCCTCACCTTCTGCTGGCAGAGAGGGAGAACTGGTGGCCTTGAGAAGGGAAGTGACAAGTGAGGTGGGCAGCAGGATTTGGGGTGCAATCCAGATTTCTCAGTTCCCACTACAGTGCTGCTGCTGCCTCCTGCACTTGTCAGGGTTCACTTCCCAAAACTGCCATCACTCATTTCCTTCTGCTCTTCTGTCCTCCTCCCCTTCCAACCAGATCCCTCCTGCACTTTGACCAGGCTGTTACAGTCATTTTAATGCCCTTTGTTCTGGAGCTCCAGCTCCCTCTTCAACCCCTTTTTTTTAGGGAAGCATCTCTGCTCTAGCCATGCTCATTATATAATCCACATTTCCATTTTCTGCTGCAATGGAAAGTTCTCCCTCTTTAACATTACAGGGCAAATTGGAGACCCTGGCACCTGTGTGCCAGCACAACTCCAGCCAAAAACAGCAATTCTCCATCACTTTCCTATGTCAAGACACAGCAAGGGCTCTTCAAAGCCATGCAAGAGGCTATACCACAGTATCCCAGATGAGAAACCATGACCTCATGATGTCCAAATCCTTAAGCAGCTGTAAAAGCCTCAGTTACTAGTCACAGGCATGACTGGGTGCTGCTGTACCTCATTTCTAACTCCATTAGAGCTGACCCTGCTCTCTGTTGAACGTCTCAGTGAAGACTAAAGCAAGCCACTGTTCACACAAATGCAGCCGCACATAGATTAGAGTCTTTTTAAGCAGACATCACCCTGGATTTCTACCCTCAAGAACGTCTGATCTAGCACATGGTGTGCTTTTGGGGGATCCGTGCTCACAGGCATAAAACCCAGTAGGGAACCAGTACTTTGCCAGTAGGAGCCATGAGCCTGAATGGGCAAAGCACTGATGAGCAAAAGACTCCTCTTTACCAGCTCTCCAGCAGACTTGCTCTGACACATTGAACTTCATGTAACCTCTCTGGCCTCGATTTTCAGAAATGTCCAGCAATCTGGTCAGAATGAGGCACTGGATCAAGCATGGGCAGTACTGCACCCCAATCATGGGCTCTCTCAAACCCATGTCCCTTTCTCACTGCTGAATCAGCCACCCAAAATCCACTTCTGAAAATTTACAAATTTAATCCTCCTTTCCCACCTATTCATCTAGAAACTCGTGAGATCATAAATTTCATCCTCCCCAAAGAGCTGTGAAAATGACACTACTTCAAACATGTAAATAATGGTGATTTCAAGCAGGTTTCTCCCAGAATGACCTGACCACAAGCAGGACTGTATTTCATCAGTGGCTGTTAAAAGCCAGAGCCAGCAGTGGGAGGAAATCCAGGCAAAAAAAGGAGGCAAGAAATTTGCAGCCATGTCAGGAAAGATGAAGACATCCCTATGACTCCTTTGACCAAAGCTGCCATGGAGATGAGATGGGGAGCTCTCAATACACGGAGCCATCAGCACAGCTGTGTGCACACCTCCACCACCAAACAAAACAAAATTGCCTTTACTCTATTGGATCTCCTAATTAGAAGATGTGAACACAGTCTGAACCAACCCTGCTTTGAATGTAGCTCAGGATGGCTCCAGGGACTGGTACAACCTTCACTCAAGGCAACTTGGTTCAAATCCAACCACAGCCATTAGCAAGTGAAAGGTACTGCCAAGCAGCAGCTGTTCGGTGGCTTGCATGAAACAAGTTTATGGTTTCAATTCAGATCCTGTCATGAAAAAATGCCACTCACCTCCCTGGCCCTCAAAGGTGAGAAGCCAGAAACATCCACCCACTTCTGCAGCGCTGGAGATGCCAGCGTGGGAGGTGTTCCCATAGAGGCCCGGTACCAGCTCCACAGAGCCGGCCCAAACCTCCATAGGGTTTTCAGAACCAGGTATGTTTTGCAACTTGGCAGAAACGCACAGCTAAATAACAGAAACCACCACCCACATTAAGCCAGAAGAACAAAGTACCAGTGTTTTCCTGCCCCAGACATGTGCATGCCCCATCTCCTCTCTTGCACCAAAAATAGCTTCTACTTTTTCCCTTTTGGCAACAACAAACTGGGGTTGGAGTGCATTTGCTTTCAATAAACCAAACATGTTTTGCAAGAAACTCTCCCCTACTGAAACTTACTCAACTGAAATTATAAAATATTGTTACACATAGAACTTCCCTCCCATAGCATCTTAGGGCTCTGCCTCAAAACATTTTGTGAGCTGAGCTCGGGCAGCCCGGCAGAGAGGAGGCTGAGCTGGGTCCCTAAGTCACCAAACTGAGATGGGTCCCTAAGTCACCAAACTGAGAGGGGTCCTTAGGTCAACAAACAAGTGAGCCGTGAGGTTTAGAGAACTAAGTACAACTTCATTAAAGCCATCCAGGCAAGCATGGGATCACTACAGCCCTCCATGAGTTTTGTCACCCCTTTCAGGAGAGATGGGAATATTGACCCAGTTGTCCCGAATCACATTCTTTCCCTTAATGAATTAATAGTTTCACCAAACCTTTACTTGTAAAGCACAAGGCAAACTAAAACTTCACCTTGCTGATAAAAACCCTGTGCTAAGTGAAAACACTCTCACCCCACGTGGCTAAGGAATGCCAGCAGAACAACATCACATCCACCAAAGTCAGATTAAAAATACCAGATTCAGCAAAACCCGTGCCGTGTTGAGGCATTCAGAGGGCCAACCTTTGCTTCATACGAATACTGAGTGCGAGGCCTCAGGAAAGAGTTCAAACCCTAAAACGCCTGTGAACCGAAAGGGCAGCGTTAGGAAATACCCATTGCACAGATCACCTCGAGCAACACCGTCCTCCCGGGCAAATTCTTCAGCTGACCCAAAACACAAAGTTCACGGAACAGACCCAAGCCTCCGGCGCAGGCAGAAACGCCTGCAGGCATGGCAGACAGGGAGATCCGCGGGGTTCAAAGCGGTGCGAAGCAGGAATGGGTTTATTGGGTCAACACAGCCCCTGGCCCCAGGCAGAGCGAGCCCCAGGAGGGCCACAGCCGTGAAGGTTTTGCTGCTTCAATGGCTTTGGCAGCAGCCCACATGGCAGGCAGCTGCCTGCACCCACTGCAGCCCTGCTCTTTGCGCATTGTCAGGGCAAAGGGAGCAGGAGGAAGGGCCGAGGGAGAAGAGGAAATAAATCAGAACCGACGGCAAAAAGCAATCACTCCGGAGGCTGCAGCTGGGATTTAGAGAAACGTACACTTGTTGCCTTCAGACACCGGCCCTGTTGACCCACCATCAGTATTTACACAGCCGACACTGAACGCCAGACCCGAGAGCACACAGAGCTGGAGCTGGGTCCTGGGCCGTGCCCAGGACCCCGGACCCCAGAACTGTCCCCAGCACACAAATGTCACATTTCTGGGGCACCGGGGGGAGCCTCGGACAGGGCTGGGTAAAAAAAGAAAAACAGGGTGAGTAAAGGCCCTTGGGGTGCCCCCCCCCCCAGACGGTGGGGTCCCTGCTTAGTTTGCAAAGTGCGGGGCTCCCCCTGAGCCCCGCAGCTCCACGGGCAGCGCTTTACTCCCCTGAGTGTCAAAAAAAAAAAGAAAGAAAAGAAAAAAAAAAAAAAAAAGAAAAAAAAAAAGAAAAGAAAAGAAGAAAGTTTCGCCTCCAGCCAGCAGCTCCCGCCGCACATTTTTCATTTTTACGTAACAGCGGCGCCTGCACCCCGACCTGCCGGGGAACGGACCCCCAAGCCCGGCCCGCTCCCCGCTCCGGGAGGGCTCCTGACAGCGGGGGGGGGGTCCCCATGACCCCCGGGCCGGCTCCGAGCACAACCCAACGCCTCCCTCCAGCCCCCCGGCCTTACCTAATCCCGCCGGCAGCCGCCGCTCCCCATCCTCGCCGCTGCTCCTCCCGCCTCAGCTGCCGGCGGGGCAGCGCTCAGCGGCGGGGGCCCGGCCCCGCTATCTGCACCGTGTTTATAAATCCAAAGCCATGGATGAGGAGCAGGGAGGGGAGGGGGGGTGTTTACTCTCTTTCCCCCCAACCTCTCGCAAAAAAAAAAAAAAAAAAAAAAAAAAATAAATTAAAAAAAAAAAAAAAGAAATCCCCCACTGTTTCCCGGCGGGGGCCGCTCCTCCGCCAGCCGCTTCTGCCCTGCCCTGCTCAACGCGGCGGGAGGCGGCACTGGGTCCCTCAGGCCGCCTCACAGCCGCCCCGGCGGCCGGGAGGGGAGGGGAGGGGCGGGGCGGGGCCGGGTCGCCCGCGCGCCTTAAAGGGGCCGCACCCTCCCGCCCGTAGGCTCCTGAACACCCCCGCTCCGCAGACCTGAGGGTCCTGAGGGTGCGGGGTAAAGGGCTTAAAGTGGGAGAGGGGAGGTTGAGGGTGGAGTTCGTCACTGTGAGGGTGTGAGACGCTGGGCGGGGCTGCGCAGGGAAGCTGTGGCTGCACCCTCCCTGGAGGTGTGCATGGGCAGGTTGGGTGGGGCTTGGAACAACCTGGAGGTGCCCATGGCAGGGGTGTGGGGCTGGATTAAGGTCTCTTCCAACGCCCAAATCATTCCATGATAACCCTTTCAATGAAGGAGTTTCTTCTAACGTTCCATCTAAACCTCGCTTGGAGCAACTTAAAGGCATTTTTACTCATCCCAACAGTTGTTACCTGGAAGAAGAGACTGACTCTCAATCACTCCAGCCTCCTTGGAGATCGTTGTAGAGAGCAAGGTCACCCCTCATCCTCCTTTTCTCCATACTAAATAAACAACCCCTGTTTCCTCAGATGCTTCTCATAAGACTTGGTCTCAAAACCCTTCACTAGCTTTGTTGCATTTCTTGGGACTCACTCCAGCATCTCAATGTCCTCCTTGTAGTGAGGGGCCCAAGACTGAACATGATGCTCGTGGTATGGTCTTATGGGGCATTGACCCCAAAAGCTTGAAAAAAGCATATTACAAACCTCTACGTCTCCCTTCTCTCTCCTCCTAGGCAGAAATGGACAAGTGCAGGTTCCCCACCACTCTGTCTCCCCACAGGTTATTTCTTTTTTTCCTGCACCTCCCCAAGTGGCAGTTTCCTGGGGAGCAGGACAGCAAGGCTCAGGACATTTCTTGCCCCAATACAGCTGTGGGGCAGAGGGACTTCCCCAGGCCCAGGCTGCACCTCCTGAAGTGACCCAACCCAAAACGTGAGCATAAACATCAGGAGCATAAATCAAATTGCCTCAAAGCAGCCCAATGTGCCAGGAAAAGCAGGAATGTTGCCCCCCACGGATGGCCAGTGATTTTGGGCAGCACCTTCCTTGCTGGTCAAGTCCCTGTTTCTAAGTGTTCATCTCACAGGCTGAGCATTTTATGAAGCAAAGCAGCAGATCAAACCTTCTTTCTGAAGCTGAGGTTATCCTGAAAGATAAAGGACCAAGTTTATTCATGTTGCATTGCCAGATGTCGTTGCTCCAGCCATGCAGCATTTCTTGAGCTTTTTTTTGTTTTTTAAGCTGTGACATTTCATTTGATGAATGGAAGGCAGGTCCTGTACCATGGCAAAAAGACTCAAGACGTTAATTTTACAGGAGCCAAGAGCCAGGCTTTTAGATTCCAGTGACCTTAGAACAACATTATAATCAAATGTATTTAAAAAAAAAAATACCAAACCCTTAGGGTCCTTTCCAACAGCACTGAATATCCTACCACAGAACAAACGGATTTTTTTGCCCATGCTGTTACACTCTAGAAGGCCACAATCCCAAAGGGAATCACTGGGCTTGTATCACAGTGTGAATCTGGGTTTTTCACTGTGGCATTGCTCTTACAGGAGAGGGAATTATTTCATTTTGCATCTCTGCATCTTCTGGCAGCCTGGACATCTAAACACTATTCCAATGGTGTTTAGAAAATATAATGCAAAATCACTGTGCCTGGTAATCCCCAAATACCCAAAGCAATACATAAATTACCCAATAATATACCAATTATTGGTTGCCCCAATGATACAGGTCTAAGTGACTTCAAGTGTAGGTTAAGACCAAGAGGTGAAGCCCTCCAGCCCAGACCCTGCCATCATCATCCCCATCTTAATGACCTCCTAATGAGGAGCGTGTGACTTCCCTTAATGCAAGAGGCTGGGTATGTTTGTATAGTGCTGCTGATCCTTGGAAAGCAAACACTTTCCCTGTCTCAAAGCTAGTACAATGAGCTTGGCTTTAAAATTCTGGCCTTGCAACCAAGAGACAGCAATGGTGCACTCTGTGCAGTGGGGTTCTGGCTTTCAGAGCCTCAAGGCTTCATGTTTCCAAGCTTTCTCCCTGTGATCGTGGAAACTGGAAGCTTCTTGTTACACTTAAATCACAGATGAGATCGTGGCAGCATCCCAAGGATGGGATGAGCTGTGGTTTCATGAAAGCAAAGACTGCAGCGAGTTGACCTCGAGCATCACATGGAGCAGAGGCAGAGCTGGCACAGGATGCTGCAGCTGGACACGTCCACACACATTAAACACAGGAGATGGAGTCAGGCTGTGGCTACAATCAAAGCCTATCTGTGCTGGGAGGCTGCAGAGACCTTACACAGATTTTCCGTGGCGTTTCAGTCCGACGCTGCCCGTTGATAGCTATTCCATCAGATAAAGTGGTAATGTGATGTGCCTCTGCAACTTGGCAGCATCAAAGATGGGGATTTCAGATCTCAGTGGAAAACTGGAGTCTTGCCTCGGATTCTTGTCCTGAGACAGTTTATGTTCAACTTGCCCCATGCCCGGCACAAGGAGGAGAAATCAGGATATTCTCCCGCTTGGGTTCATGTAAACTCCTCCAGGAAAAGCAGCAAGATGCAAAACAGGAGCCAGCCTCACTTTGAAACCACCCTCCCATGGAAAGCTTCAGGGGAAAGTAATTACATTTAAAGCAAGCTGCAGCCTTTAAACTCAGTCATCCTGTAATTGACTTTATCAGAGCATCAGCCCACTTGGACCCATGGGTGTGGAAACCACGGCAGGAGTTTTACCTTCCATGACCACGCATGACCCAGAGAACCAGCACGGGGATGAGGGCATTTGGATCCCCCAGGACTTGGGGGGAAGTATGGTGTGGGATGGGGGTGGCAGGGGGTTTACATCCCTGCCCTGTGTGTGGCAATGTGGCTCCATCCAAAGTGCCTTCCCACCACCTCAGTGACCTGCCCTTACTTGCTGTGGGTATGAGAGGAATTTGGTGGGAGTCAGGTTGGGGAAGTGGATCCATCTTGGAAAAAAAACAACCAAACCAAACCAAAATAAAGAGCTTTGCCTGCCAGACTGGAGGAGGAGGAAAAGCAAAGCCTGGGGAGCTGGCTGCCAGGGCAGGGGCTTGCTCTGGCTCCCCATGGCCACATTCTGTCTGCCTTTTCCTGTGCTTGCCCTCAAGCTGGCAATTGGTTATGGAAACAAGTGATGCAATGTGAATATCCCAAAGTAGGTGGCACTCAGCTACCTGCAGAGAGGGGAAAAACTGAAGTGATCCTGGATGGTGGCTGTAAAGTGAGAAATGAGCTAAGCAGCTCTGGGTCTGCCCTGGTCCCTGAGGTGTGGGGGTGACCCCACCCCCGTGCATCATCCCCACCATGGGAAAGAGACCCCAGCAGCATCCCAGTGTGCTGCACTTGCACAGGGGTTGTGCTTTCCTGGCCAGACCTGGCCATGGTCACAAATTTTGGCATGTCCTCTTCCTCTGGCCTTTCCTTGGCTTTCTTTGGCTGGATCAAGCAGTCCTGAGCAGCTGCCCTGTTCCTCCCCTGTGGTGGGGTTGGGTTGGGTTTGAAAGCCCCATGCCAGGGCCCAGCAGTGGGTAACACTCCATCTGTCCTCCCCAAAACACCCCTCACCAGCAGACCTGCACAATCATCAACTCCTTGCAATTCGTGCTGAGGCTGCCTGAAGGTTTTAATGCATCAGCAAGCAAACAGGACCCCAAAAGGGTTATATGTCTCCTAAAGTCATCAGCTTTTAAATTCAGATAAGTACAGGTTGTGTCCCAAGGGCTAGGGATGGGTAAGGGATGCTCTTCTCCCCCATACACACAAGGTGCATCCTGACCTCGGGGGTAAGCTGGACATGGGGTGTAAATTTGGAGCCAGAAGCCAAAGCTGTCCCCATCAGAGCCAGCAATGGGGACACTGATGGGCACGACACAGGTGTGGTGACTGGTCCTGTGTACATTTTGGCCTTTCAAATATCTACCTCCAGCAGACAGGTTGGTGAGGCAGCTCAGAGAATAACTAGGCTTTACTGCAGAAATAAATGGCCACAGCTTTATTAAATCAATATTAATTCATAATCTTTAACAGACAATTATAGTTATCTCACACACAAAACTACCCACCTCTTCAAATCTCTGATCTGACAGGGTTATAATTAGCTTATTACTGGCCATACATCTGCTAATAACGTTTCCCTCAGCCCTGCGGAGTGAATTAAGGAGCTCTAATAAACCATGGCTGTTAATCCATTTATATGTCTTATGCTTTTGTCTAGGCACCAAATTTAAAGTTACATTAAAAGGGGTTTTCTCCTTCCCTGCCTCAAAAGAGTTGCTATCTGGAAGCCCCTGACTGCTTTGTTTGGACCAAGGTGTCCTCTTGATGTCCCAGCAGATGCCACCCTCACGAGGAGCAGGGATGCAGTGGAAAACTCAGAAAAGCATTTTATAACCTAAAAAACCTGTAATATTTAGGAGCAGGTACATTTTCCTGAACCCTTTCTTATTCTCTTATGGTGCCTGGCACAAGGCAGGGGAAATTTTGGGGAGGACCCTTGACAAGGCTGAGAACCTCAAAAATCTCAGATGGGAGGGGATAATGGGCAGACAGGTAGCAAACACTGGGGCTCAATTCCTGCTCCATGATGGAGCATTTCCAGGACCAGTCATTAGCAGTAATGAAAGGGAGATAAGACACAGTTGGGAATGGAGGGAAAGGCTGATCTAAAAGATGGGCAGTAATAAAGGACAGCAGAGAGGAATTGTGTGATGTGAGGAGATAAAAGCAGATGGCTGCTGCTGCTGCTAATTATAGGTCCCTGCTAACAAAGAGGGTGCTGGTTAGACTGACATTGTCCGAGGATGTGAATTTCTAGAAGGCTCTGGCAATGGGGGTGCATGGGTGCTGTGATGAGGATCCCCACTGCCTGAGGATCTACCTCAAAACTGCTTCACCCACACCACCTTGTGAGGTTTGTCCCCACCAAGGGGACAGCTGGGATGGTGGGTAAGAGCTGGCAGTGATATGCTCAGGCACATCATGATGTGGAGGGTGGGAAAGCCATAAGATCCACCACGAGCCCAGGGAGGTTCTGAGGTCCAAGCCCCTGAAGACAAAGGGAAACTACTTTTGAGTAAGACATGTGGTTGAGTCTCATGAGTGAACAATTTATGATGCTTACTGTAATAAGACAGAAAAAAACACATTCAGTTCTGGTTTCATCATATTTTTGGCTACAAGTTAAACAGCAGAAAATGATGAGGGCTTCCCACAGCAAAGCCAAATGCATGAGACTGTAACTGGTAGCCAGGCCACTTCTCACCAGAGAATTGATCTTTTGCATGTTTTTGGTCGGGTTGGCACTTCTCCTCCTCCATGGAAAAGATCTGAGGTGCATTTGCAATGCTGCCACTGTCTCTTTCTCAGCTGAGCTCAGCTGGGGGTGCAGGATGGCAGCGAGGAGGGGATTGGCCTCACCCACTCTGCCCTCTTTTGGTGACAAAGCCCCAGCACTCAGGGTGGCCCCTTTCCAAGAGGGGGTTGAACCTTTTCACCAGCATCCCAGCCCATGGGATCACTCTGCACCTCTTCCCACAGTGGCCTCTAGGGACCTGGCATGGCCCTGGAGAGAGAACTCCTATGGGAGGGGGTGACCAGCAGTGCAGGGTGCTGAAGGAAATCCCCCCATCCTTCCAGTCCCTGACCCTGCAGCAATAGCAGAGTTTGGTTTTCTTCCCCAAAAAGGTTGAAGTTGGAACAGACCCAGAACCCCTTCTCACCTCTCCAATGCCATCCTTGCAAAACGAGTGTTTCCCCAGTCTGGATGTGCTGCTCCGTGCATGAACTGGGAAATTTCGGTTTTGAAGGGTTTTTTTTTCAGTTTAAGACATTTTGTGGTTTTTGAGACTGGGAAGAGCATATTTCCCTCTCTGTACCCACTTAAACTCCAGAGAGAGCCCTGCTTTGGGATGGGGAAGTATCTTTTAATAAAAGAGAGATGATGTGCATCCCAGAAAAAATAGGGAAGAAATTTTGCAAGCCCTGCAGACGAGAGCTGGATCAGAGCAGCTGGCAGGAGGCTGGATGAAATTTCACAAAAGCTTGGAAAAAAATAAACTTAGCAAAACCAAACTGTTATCTGGGAGTCAGCCTCAAAAAAAAAATAATCCAAACATTTTTCAGGCAATGGCTTTTTTACAGGACTGAGCCACAGGGCCCTGAATTAGTATTTTTCATGTGGCTTTAAAGGGCTAAGAGAGGCATGTGGAGCAGTGGGCTGATGCAAGACAGGAACCTGGCCCCCAGGTGTGGCTGCTCCCTCCTAGGAGAGCTGCATCTCTTTGAATTAAAGAGGGTTTTCAGGAGGAAGGCTGTAGCTGTCAATCACCTGGCTATGGGCATCTTCCCATGGACAGGGAGCTAGGGAAGTGCCTGTGAATTCCCTGCACGATGACTGCAGCAATTTCAAGCCCTGCTTAGACAGGAGCAGCAGTTGCCAGGGCACCCAACCTTTTGACATCTTAATGAGCAAAGAGTTCAAAAGGAACCTCACAAGGATTTTTTTTTTTTTTCCTTCCTCCTTTCTCATAAAATTCAACTTTTCATCTCCCTCCTCCCAAGTACCAGACAGGCAAACAGGGGGATAACAAATGAGCGTCTCGCTCCACCTGAGGAGTTCAAGCCACAATTATCCAGCTCCAAGGAGCTCCAAAGAGCCCGGGAAGTGCTGGAGCTGCAGAGGAGACGTAATTAGGTGCAATTCAGGAACAGCTCATCACCTGTATTTAACAGATGGGCCAAGTCCTCAGCAAGCAAAACCGTGCAGAGGAGCTGAGCTCCCCAGCCCCAGCTCTCTGGCACTGGACTGAGCAAGAGCTGAAGTGTACTGCCTGTAACACTGATTTTGGGTTTTTGTTTGTTTGTTTGTTTTGTGGGGTTTTGTTTGTTTTTTTGTTTTTTTGTTTTTTTTTTTGGTCTTTTGGGGGTTGGGTTTGGTTTGGTTTGGTTTTTTGGTCTTTTCAATTTAATTTTGTAATGTTTGCTCATCCTGCAGACATTTCATCTGAGCAGGACACAGGACACTCTCATCCAGATTTAGGTTTGTTGGGTTTTTTTGTTGGGTTGGTTGGTTTGTTTTTTTTTTTATTTAGAGTTTTCTCTTCACAAGGATTAAAGTTAGTTGGAGGGAGGAAAGCACAATGGTCCCTTTTATCCTCATCTTTCTGCCTGGAACAGATGGGAGAGTCCTGCCTGAGCCCCGGTGATGTGCCACAAAGGACACAGTAACAGAGGAGACTCTGTGCCTCCTGCTGACAGAGGGGAACAGAGAGCCTGGTGCTGGCATGGGAGCATCCAGTGGGATGGGAGGGATGGAACACAGCTCCCCCCAGCCCTTCTCCATTAACCCACTGCCTGGGATTGACACCACAAAGGACTTGGAGGTTTGGGAAGCCCCAGGAGAGTTGGCACGCCAGGGAGGGAGTGACAAGGCGGCTGCAGGTTACAGTGACTGATTTTTCTCAAACCACAGTCTCTGATCTCCTTCTGAGCCACCAACATGCCAGGAGGGGCTGCCCACATGGACCCCCCCACTCTGCATCTCTGCCAGACCCCATCCTGAGACTTTGTCCCAAATCACACCCGGAGATGAGGAAGGGAGAAGTTCAGGAACCAGCCAGGGCCCATAGAGGAGCTGCAGGATGCTGAGTCCAGGCTTGCCAGTCCCAAACACACAAACTACACCAAGGTACCAGCTTAACTACAAAAATCATTGAAGTAACCATGGAAGCTCCTTGGAGGAACACTTCTATTTTTCTTCTTGATGGAAGTCATCAAGTGGACGGCACATTCACACATCAAACTTCATTGTTGCCTTCCCAGTCACCAAGAGATGGGACCAATGATCCCAGCACCTGCGAGCAGCAAAACACACTGCAGACCTGGCCAGACACCCCCATTCCCTAAAGTGCCCCCCCCCCCCCAAGTTCAAGGACCCACAGCCACAGGAGGTACCAAAACTCCCAGGGCAGAGTCCCCTGGCCCCTGGGGAAGGGGGGGGTTGTCCCCAGGGAAGACTGGAGCACAGGTAGGAGAGTCTCTGAGAAGCAGGGAATGCTTCCCTCCACAGGGAAGGATAAAAGAGCTATTATGGAGGCACAGGCTCTGCTCAGGCTCATGCAGGGCTCCTTGCAAGCAGAGGGTAAAGAGCTGGTTATGCTGGAACATAAAAGCCGGGAGGCAGTGGAGTGCTATAAATAGGGCATATAAACTTTCAACTGACAAGGCTCTGATTTTGTTATTGTAAAAAAAAACAAAAAAAAAAAAAAAAAAAACAAAAAAAAAAAAAAAACACAAAAACGAGAGGAAGAAAAAGTGAAAAAGTGCCTGGATGGAGCTGACAGAGAGGGAAATACATGCAGAATACAGGTTTGTTCCCAGTAACGCTCTTATTATAAGTCAGATGTAGTTAGAGCTACTACTTTAGCTTCAAATGAATGGAAGGAGAATAAATCTGCCTTTGTGCAAGGCTGCCTGCAAATAGCATCTCCCTCTAGCAAACCTGCAATTGTGTTTGCATGAGACATTGGTTAGAATAAATGCAATTTAAGAAGAAAAACAGTTCACACCTACGGCAAGGGAATGAATGGCAGCTGGGGAGGAGAAGGGCAAAACAAAACGGGCTCCATCAGCAGCGGAGCAAAACCTGGGGCCCTCGAAAGGGCTCCTCTGGGCTGGCTGGAAGGACAGATCCTGTGAATAGTTCACCCTCTGTTCCTGTCCCCACACACTGCATTTTTACACCAAACTGCTGAGCAGCTTTCCATCATTTCCCCACTTCCAGTCCCCAAAGATTGGCGCATACTCAAACACAGGCTTCCTAAGGGAAGGCTGAGATACGCCAGAGGTTGGGAGAAGGCACCTTCTCCCCCATGAGCACACATACCCTCACATATCTGTGCAGCTGCATGGCACCAGGACCCTCCTGGGATGCCCATCCCCGTGGTGTCCCAGCTCCGTGCCTGCAGGACAAACCTCAAGGTTTGGTGCCACGGGGATGGGCATCCCAGGAGGGTCCTGGTGCCCTCCAGCTCACACATAAACACTTTATCAGCAAGAGGTGTGTCCTTTCTTCCTTTTTGTGAGACGACTGAAAAAGAAAAGCACTTGCTCAAAAGTTTTTAATTTTGCATCCTTTCCCAATGTATTGAAAGTGCCTTCTGTTATTATTTTTTTAAATATTATTCCCACTGAATTTATAGAAGCAACTATCTGGGAAAATGACTTTACCTCTGGTTCCTTCATAAATTTTTAACAGGGCAGAAATAGAACCAAACAGGATTTTTTTTTTTTTTTTTTAAAGCAAAGCTTTAACGTCAAACTCTAACTCTATTCTTAATTAATTATACTTTCAGGGGGAGGGGAAAAAAAAAGAGGAAACATAATTACAAGCTTCTAGTGAGAACATTCATTATCATGTTAATGCAGAAATCAGCACTGCTGTGCCTCTGTGTGTGTGTTCAGACTAATTACTCGGCGGTGATGTGTGGCAGTCCCAGGTTTACCTCGGTGCTGGACAGGATTTTCAAGTCAAAGTTAAAAACCAGAAGATAAATGACAGCCCAGATGGACCGGGACCGGGGCCAGGACCGGTGGGTACCGGGGGGATGCGCACCCAGTGGGGCAAGGGGTTGGGGTCTGCCTGGGGTTTGTCAGCACCGGTTCCCCCAGACACCCCCAGCCAAGGTGCCCCTTAGAAAATAACATCCCAGCTTCCTTATTTTTGGGCCGAAAAAGCACTAGAGGAGTGTTTTGGAGGCATTTCAAGGTGTGAAGAGCAGCGAACAGCAGGGGAGGGAAGAACAAGGCAGGCTGCGGGAGGAAAGAACCCAGAGGAAGGTAGAAGTGGAGAAAAACAAGGCAATATTTCAGCTGGTTAGAGCCTAACAAGTTATTGAATTTGCCATGCCAAGGAGATGCTCGCTTTGCCAAGCAGATCCCAAGCATTTACCCTGGGATCAGCCTGGCTGCAAAACTACCCCAGGCAGGGCAGCCTGGCTGGTCCCAAGTGCAGGCCAGGGAGGAAAAGGTGATTTTCTATAAAAAAAAGAGTCTCAGTTTAGTCCTAGAGCACTGATATTGCCAGCACTAGGGTTGTTGTTTTTTTTCCCTTTTCTGTCATCAGGTTCAGTCCCAGACATGTTTACAGACACAAGTTATCTTAGTTATATTAAACCTAAGTTAAGCATCTGCACAATCTGAGTGTTTCTGTGGAATAATTAAACCAATCTACCATTATTTCTTTAGCTGTCAAGTGAATGCCCTACTTTTAGAAGTCAGAGCAGTGCATCAGTGCTGTCTTTTTAGGATATCCAGGGGGGCTGGGTGTCCTGCCACCACCCCAGGACAGTGATAATTAAAGCAAGATAATACTTTCCTCTGCTCCCATGAGAAAAGTAACCCTTGCAGCAATCCAGGGAGAAAAGATGGAGCCACAGATGAATGCTGTTGGATACACTGTGTCCCTGGCTGTCCCCAGACCCCTGTAGACACCTTGTTCCCAAAATATCCTCCTATGCAGGAGGAAAAACTCTCCCAGGAACTGTGAGGATCTGGGCTAGGTACCCCAGATCCCAAGTCACAGTGATGCTGCCAGAAAATGATGACAACACTTCCCTGGAAAAACCAGGTCCCTAGGTGTGGTGGCTCCCCCAGACCTCAATCCCAAGGGGAATTATTGTCCTAAAACCCAGCGGTTGCTCCAGAACCTGCAAGTGTGTGTTCAAGCACCTTGGAGCATCCCCAGCAAAGGAGCATTCGCCACCTTCAAAATTCATGGATTTTTTCCCAGCTGCATTAAAAAAAAACAAACTGGGAATTCTTTGCATGAAAAGCCACCATTACCCACGTGCAACGGAAGTTCCCCATCCAAAGATGCTTCACCAGCAACACCCTGACCCTGCTGTCAGCTTGGAGGATGGGGAGAAGGGAAAGTTAATGCCTGGAGTCCTGAGGATAAGATCAGAGATTTTTTTTTTTTTTTGCCAGAGGTGTGTTTTGTGCAACATCTGGGAGCCATTCCCTTCCATGTGGGCTTGGACAGCCGGGTAAGGGGCCCCTCTGGCCCTGCCTGAGCTCCAGCCGTGCCTAATCCCAACATATTGGGTTGCCTGCGAAGATCCCTGACCATGCCAGCCATGGACTAAGGGACCATGTGGTGTTTTTGGCCAGTGACTGAGCTTGGGGCTATTTGGGAACCTGGAGTGTAATTGCTCTGCAGAGTCTGCCAACAGCTTTAAAAATATCCACCCCACCACAGCACGCTGGCACTCCCATTTTTATCCAAAAATGTATTTGGGAGGTGGAGGTTAAGACTACTACCGGATGCTGCACCCTTGGAAAGAGCTGTTACAGGCACTGCAGGGAAAATAAAGAAAAAAAAAAAAATTACCATTTGGCCATCTCCACAGCATCACACGAGCAGCAGGGTGCTCGGTATGGAGCGTGGTCCTGAGGATTCGGGTCACAGAAGCTCCACAGCATCCTCAGCCCCTGCTATGCCTCATCTGCCTTTTCCTAAGCCAGCAAACAGACCTCAGGTTTTATGTGAGGGTCTTAAATGAGTTATCACACAAGAGAGAGACAAGTCCCCCATGCCTCCCTCCTCAAAAGCCCTTCTCCAGCAGATAAAAGGGCCTCACTGTTCTTCAGAATGATGAAACCAGAGCCAAATCCCCTGAAAGAAAACAGATGACCTCTTGTTCTGGGAACAGCCACAGTCCCTCCCTTCAACTCGATCTCTGCCTGAGCCCTGCCCAAATGAAAATCACTAAACCACAGCGCAAGCATCCATGTCCCAACCTCTGGCAGGAGGGAGAGAGGCACTTCATTAGGGCTAAGGGGGTCAGGGCTCTCTTATCCCCCTGCCCAGCTGCCAGCTTTCCCCTCCGTGTTTTGCATGGTTGGTATTTGTGCTCAGCCAGTGCAGGCTGATGGTTTGATACAGACACATACAGACACCCCCCAGCTCAGCTCTGGGTCATGTTTTTATGGAGAAAGGTCACATGGAGCATCCCTCACCTCCACCAAAACGTTGCTGGCTGCAGAATCTGATGTTTCAAGACCCCAATTCCATGCGAAGCGGATGCGGTCCAGGTCACAGTTCCAAGTTTGTGTTTAGAACCAAGTGATGGGAGAAACTGAACAGTGCACACCCTTTTTAGGGACGTTTTACAAGGTATGAAATATTCCCTAAAGCATTTCCCAAATGCCTCCCTGGTGGGGTTCAGAAACAGCTGGGAGGGGTGGTCTGGCTCTGCTGGGGGAGGAGCTCCCACTGAGCATCCCTGTCCTCCAGGCAAAGGCTCAGAGGGCAGTCAGCTTTCCATTGGGAAAACTTTGCTAACCAGAATTTGTATTCGGGGTAACTCCTGACATACCAGCTCCCAGGGCTTTCTAGCAGGGCTGGAGGTTGTTGGGATGAGGATACTGAGCCCCCAGCATCGGGCTTGGCCTGGGGTCCATCCCCAGCCTCCCCCTACCCAGGCCATGGCTTTGGGAAAACATTGTAACTACGAAAGCTCAGTTTTGCAAACTCCTTTTTTTTTTTTTTTTTTCTTGCTTCGTTTTCTCCATCTGTACCAAATAGCAGAGCTATGAATATTCAAGAGAAAAAAAAAAGTGTTAAAAATTGTTGACATTTTCAGGACTGGCTCATGCTAGCCAGAGAATGTCATTTGCAGTAATTACAAATAAAATCCACAACCCTTCACAGATGACAACAAATCCAAATGGCCTTTTTACCCAGTGAAAATATTAGCCTTAACACTTTTTTTGTTTGGCTTTTTTTTTTGTTTTTTTTTTTTTATTTTAAATATCTTCCAACGAGTTGCTGCTTTCACAGGCACCTCAAAACAAGCTGATTTTGGAAAAACTTCTCCCTGAGTGGTTGGATTTGCTGCCTCATACAGAAAAGGCATCACACTTTTTTTCCCCTCCCTCTCGTTTGAGCTTTCTTGGTAGGGATGAAACCATGAAACAGAAGGCTGCCTAAATGAAATTATTAACCCCGAGAAACCACTGAAGGAACTTGATTAATTTGCCAAGTAACAGAGCCTGGTTTGTTCTTTTAGGCAACACAACTTAAAGTAATTTAATCACCTCTTGAAAAAAAAACAGTAGATGATTGAGCCCTGAGGTACACTCGTTTGCTATCCTTAATAAATCTCTCTTTATGAAGGAGGTAGTATGCTTTTCTCATCAGAAGCCTGTTAATTTTTTTTCTCTTTTAAGTAATTGAATACCAAGTTCAAAATCTATCTGCAGCATCCTTCAAGAAAAAAATAGAAAAATCAAAGGTTTATCTCCTGTTTCATCTCAGCAAGTTAATTATGCTCTCATAATTGAGATAAACCAGGAGGTTATTAAAAATACCACAGCATCAATTTTTTTATTTATTTTTTTTTAAATGAAGGACCATGAGCCCCAAATCTTTGGCTGAACCAAGGATCCTGAGAGCCAGGTCATGCCTTGCCTGATGCAGGATTTACCCAGGATGGACCCCTCCAGCTCTGTTTCATTGAAGAAAAGTGACTGGGATGGGTTTTTAGCTCCTTTTACTGAAGCAGGAGGATGGACTCATCTTCAGCTGCATTACTGCAGCCTCCACCCAAGCTGCAGATCTGCTCAGCATGTCTGCAGCCCAAGAGCAGCTTGCTGGAGGCCCTGGTGCATCTCCTGTGTCTCAGGACAAGCAGGGCTGGCTGTACAGGCTCCCACCACTGATGTGCCTTTGACTGTTCTCCAAGAAGCCTCTGTTGAGTTTTGTCATGCCTGGGGATGGAGGAGGTGTGCCTCATGCTCCACCTCAAAGTTTGAGGTGCTTCCAAATCAAGTATATTTCTAATCAGCATTTCATGTCAGACTTTTATCCCTTCAACTAATTCTACTAATTCTGGGGCATTAAAAAAAAAATAATTGCTGTTTTGCAATAGATACAGACCTGCCTCTTGAGACAGAAAATAAAAAAAAAAAAATCAAGAGAAAAAAAAAATCAATGAAGCACGGTTTAAGAAAAGTCAAAATAAGCTATTTCCATCTCCTCATTTGCAATTAACTTCAGAGCATAACAC
Organism: Heliangelus exortis; assembly: GCF_036169615.1. NCBI lineage: Eukaryota > Metazoa > Chordata > Aves > Apodiformes > Trochilidae > Heliangelus > Heliangelus exortis. The sequence continues at coordinate 10,269,578 of NC_092440.1, read as the reverse complement.
AGTGGGAGGTGGTTCATGGGAAAAGTACAACTTCATTGTAATCCTCCTCCTTTTAAGTGGAAAGATTGGTGGAGACAGATTGGCTGCTTGGTCACAGCCGCCCCACTGCTTCCGGGCTGCCTGTACCGGGACTCAGCAAGGGCAGTGGGAGCTGCCAGCTCCATCCCCTGCATTGCTGCCCTGGCAGGGTGTTTGGACACTGGAAGGGCTTTCTCTGATTGCCTGTGATCACCACAGGACACTGTGGGCCTCTGTGAGATGTTCCATCCCTGTCCTCATCCCCATCGGAACGCAGCCCCCAGGAGACACCTTCCCAAAGCAGATGGAGGAACGGGCTGAGAGGCTGGAAACAGCTTGGAAGAGCAACTGTATGTCTGGAAAAATAGGAGCTGGTGCTCATCAGGTAGGAAATGGCAGAGCAAGCAGGGTGGCAGGATGGAGCTGCCCTTCCTCTCACTGGGCTGAAGGCTGCCTCAGAGAGGGCTGCCTGTTATTATCATCTACTTATTTTCCTGAAAAAAAAAAAAAAAAGCCAAACAAACTGATTTTTCTAAGGGACACCTTTTTCCTCTTTCCCCCCAGTGACAGCACCACCAGGAGAGGAGGTGGCCCAGCAGCACCTCCTTCCCTGGAGCCTTCTGAGTACCCCTTGGGGCAGGGTCCCAGCAGAACTTCTGCGCAGTGGGGCACTGATCCCTCTTTGCCTTGCATCAGCCCTGATTCACCTCAAAAAACCTCTCAGCTTATGGGTGTTTCAGCCACACTGGCATTTCCCTAAAAACCCCAGGCCAAGCAACGGTTTGGGGGCAGGAGGGAGCTGAAAGAGCTGGTTCACCCACATTATCTGGCAGGGCTGGGAGCTTTTTCCTGCCCTTCATGCAAATGTTCCCAGCAGGAGGAGGCTCAGCCCCAGCAGTGTGCTGGGAACCTCCTGCCAGTCTCTACCTCAAGGCAGAGAATCCAGACGTCCATCATGTGCTTCATATCTGAATTTTGGGTTGTGAGTTGGGTGCAAACCAATGAATGAGCACCACGTGCAATCAGAGGTAGGTGCTGGTTAGCAGAAAGGGCACCCAGATGGCTCCTTGCGCCCTGGCTCTGCTGCAAGCAACTTGCTGCAGGACCCATCCCTAGATTCCCCCTCCAGTGCCTGGTGACCTTGGCTGGAGAAGAGGGTGCTCAGTCCTCCAGCCAGCACTTCTCATCCTTTCCCCTACAGTATTAAAAGCACCACTGACGTGGAGGCCTGCTGATTGTGCATTAAATATTCACCTACATGATACTTCCTTTGAAGAATTTTCCTTTTAACTGTTCTATTTTCATCACTGTCCTCATCTCTCTGTAACACTCCATCTTCTCCTCAAGTGTCATCTTCAGATTTTGTTCCCAATTAATATTTCTATGGCAACTGCATTTAATTTTGAAGTGGCAGCACTCACTCTGCATGGGGACCGGAGCCTCCTCCACACTTCACAGCTCTGTGCCCGTGGTGGACATTTGTGTTGTGTTTGTTTTCAAAAACCATGGTCCTCTGGAGCAGCTTCTCCCACTTACACAGCCCTGGTGCCCCTGCCTTGCCCTCTCCATGCCAGCCTGGACACAGGTTGGTCCAGACAAGGCCAAATTTAAGCCCATCCATCATCTCATGATCCCTAAAGACTGAATTCCTTTATTGGCTGCAGCTCGGGGTAAAGTACAAATGCTTGGGAAATGCTTCTGTGGTCACCAGGCACTCCCTAAAGTGATGAGGGAGGCACCCACTTGTGTTCCTGTGTGGGTTTCCACCCTGTTCAGGAGGTAGAAGTGATGTATGAAGGTGATCAGCAGCAGTGGGATGGGGACATCCCACCAGCTCAGTGCCACTGAGTGCAACCCAGGGCCCTCCCATGGGGCTCTGCACTGGCAGGGGAATAAAAATGGTCACCGAGTGGTTAAAGTAAGCCTGGGTTATGGCCTGGAATGAGAAATATTTGTGTGTGCTGGTTTCCCTGACATGGCTGCCTTTTGGTCTGCACTGAAACCCTGCAGGCACCTCTGGAATGACAGAAATGCTGAGCCTCCTGTTAGCAGGGTTCTGCCTGCGTCAGCGCAGCCCGGCTTGTTTGTGGGGAGGAACCTGTCCAGGATCTGGCCCTGGAGGGGTTGGCAGCCTGACAGATACAAAGCTGGACTATTGCATGTATAATACAAGCGTTCAGAGATTAAGCTGTATAAATTCACCTTCACAATTGTTTTGTTCTGAACCAACACCCCTCTCGTCATGGAGTCCCTCCCAGGCACTGTGAAACACGTCCCCTTCATATGAGGACAATACATGCACAGAGGTCCTTCTGTCACTGAGCTGCTCCTTCCACAAAGACCTCGTGCAGGACAGGATGACCAGAGAGATGCTCTGGAATGTGGGGACAGTAAGTGCACATGCTGGTGCACGAGCTCAAACACGTGCCCAAGGAGCTTATCTGGCACCTTTTGGTGTCCCACCCCAAAATGGCCACCACTTATATGGCCAGGACTTTCAAACAATGAGCAGAGAGAGCAGGAAGTTGAAGGGATTGTTGTTGCTCAAGTTCTGCCTCTGCTGGGCAAGGAACATGATGGTTCCCTTGGCCCTTTGCTGGGTGTGGGCTGTTTTCTGCTGCAGCTCAGGGCATCTCCCCTGCTGATGCAGGCTTTTCTGTTTCCCTTCTGCCCCAACCAGGGGACATTCTGGGGGTTAGTCTGGTTTTGTCCCTGCATGCAAAACTGGCATCCAGCTTTCTGATCCCAGACTACAAGAAGCTGAATTCCTGCTTTCACCCAGAGCCTCATAAGCAGCCAGGACACCCTCCTGCCTGCTGTCCCTGTCATGCCACAACGGGCCAGCAAAGTGCCACCAACACCACAAGTGCACCCGTTGTAAATTGGGTTTTACCAGTGCCTCCCAAGCAGGCTCTACTCACAATATCCACATTATTCCACATTCAAATGAGGGCAGCACAGAAAAATGCAGTTTTGGAAGCTGAGTAATTTAACTCTCTGCAGCTGTGGCTTGGGCTGGGCTCCAGCTGCTCAGCAGCCCCAGGGCTCCTCCGCACTCAAATGAGCACCAGATTCCTCCCAAAACTCCTTCCCAGGATGGGCACTCACTGTGAATGAAATCCGGGACATGGATTTCTTTCCTCAGCCAGTTGGGCCACCCCGTGGTGGTGGCACGAACATGGTTTATAATTGAGCTCACAACTGGAAGGCAATGTTCCCAGCAGCTGCCCTTCCCCAGAGATGCTGTTACCTAAACAAAACAAATAAGATGCAAACTCTGAAGAGGAACAGATTCTCCATCTATGCTGGACGAGCATTTTTTTTTCCCCACCCAGCCCTGCACTGCCAGGCACAGAGACGCCTTGTAAAACCGATGCCAAGATGTTGGCTATGGATTTACAGAATCACAGAATTGTCACTGTTGGAGAAGACCTTTAAGATTTCCAAGTCCAGCCATCAAACCAACCTCTCCCCTCTAGCAAAACAGTTGTTCCTAAAGCCACAACCTACTGACATCCTTCCTCAAATCAGCATCCCCCATTGCTCCATGTACCCCAGAGGGAGGTACACTGACACAGCCTGGGACAGGGTGACAGGCAAGGGACAGCATTTGGGGACTGCAGGGTAGGGTCACACCCCCCTGACACAAACCACCCCCTTCTCCTCCCTCTAAAGCTGCAGTGAAGCTGGGAGCTCAGCTCAGCACTCACTGCCCTTCTCATAACATTACTGGGCTGGGTGGTGAGGGGCTCTGCCCTGCTCAGCTTCCCAGAGCAGTGCCCATTACCCAGCTGGGGGAAGGTTACTGAAGCTTTTCTCCTGCTGCCAGGCTCGTGAGCAGGCTGATGGCAGCACATGTCCCCCAGACAGGGTGCCACAGCCCAGCACGTCCTCTGCCACGAGCCAACACGTGGCAGGCAGCGTGTGGCAGTGTCCCCTCCCTGTCACCTCTCATTAACTTGAAGCAGTGATTCACATGGTGCTGTCGGGACCCAATGTCACCCCTAAAACATAATCACTCTTCTCCCCAGGGCTCCTCCTCAGGATGTCTCTCCAGATGCATGGAAAGGTGAGTGCTGGATGAAACCCATCTAACAACCAAGGCACCTCCAAACATCAGCCTGACCTCCGTAGGTCTGTCCAGCCACTTGAAGGGCTCCTCATGGTGAGCATCTAGGGGGGGGGTCAATCATGAGTAAGCTCAGAAAACCCAGTTTGTGCTCCAAAAACTTGCTCTACACCTGCATTGGCAGTGAAATAAATGCAGTACTGATAGTAACGGCACCAGTTTTCTTTTTAACCTGAGATCCTTAAAAGTGATCAGCAAATTTGACAGGCCAATTAAGGTAAATCAGCACTTCATTAGTTTCCTGAAATGCAGCCACCTCTGGAATGAGAGACAGCAGAGCTCAGCACAGTGCAGAATGCAGAGGAGAATAAAGCTCCGTCTACTCTGAACTACAGAGACAGAAATCATGAATCCTGCCTGAGCTGCCTCTCCGTGGGACCAGGAGTGTCACAAGTCAGGAGTCCCTTGCTCAGCTCCCGGGCTGCAGACCAGTGCCAAAGGGAAGAAAAAAACCCCAAGAAAATTACAAAAAAGGCACGGCTTGTTTAATGGCATAAAATGCTTCCCCACCACTTGTGCAGGCTGGCGCCTTTCCATTGGGTGAGCTCATTCTCCATCCCACTTCCAAACTGCTGTGCTGTGGCCCCAGCGCTGGGAGCTGGCAGAACTCTGGTGCCACCAGCAGAAATTAATCCCAGCCTAGTGCCCAGCTCCGGGCATGGGGAAGTCCATCTTCCCCACAGATGAAAGGGAAAACCCCGAGGTTTAGACTTGGCAGCAAAGTGAGATGCCTCTCCCTTCCCTGCATCCTTTCCCTGGGTTGTAGTAATGCTTTGTTTTTAAGACAGCCTTGCAAAAATGGAATGGAAATTTAATCGCCCCAGCACAAAATCTCATAGCTGCTCTTCACATGCATTTCACCACAATTTATTCTTCTGCTAAAGGCTTCAAACTCAGCACTGTTTACAGCAGTTCAGCTGTCTCTGAGGAAAAGCAGCACCCAACCACCCCAGCTGTACCCCAGCCATTCCAGGGGCTTTGGAGAAAATGTGGCCAAGCAGCTTCAGGACCACCCAGGAGGGTTTACACCACTGTGAATATTTCTGTGAGCACAGTGAGGGGCTGAGAGAGAGCTCAGCACCTCCATGGGCCCAGACAGCCCCAGGATGGTGGCATTTCCCAGGCAGGAGTCCCTGCAAGGCCCCACGGGTCACTCCCATCCTGCCAGGAGCTGCAGGAAAGAAACCCTTCATTGGAAGCCAAAGGTGCATGGTGAGCTGCCCAGTGCTACAGGTGATGGGCTTTGGCCCTTTAACCTTCTCCTGGACACATGCTCAAGGCAAGTCATGGTATTTATCCTGAGAATAACCCCCTCAGTTAAAACCAGAGCCCCTGATTCTGTTACCAATTTGGTAACGAATTAATGAAATTTTCCTGTGGTAAAGAAATTGTGAAGGCCTCCCGGGAGCTTCTGATTCGACCCAAACAATCTGTCAAGTCAGGCTGACTGCAGTCTGCCTGCTCGGCATCTCGTGCGGGCTCTGAGCTCATCGCCAGCCTAAGGAGCAATAAATAAGAACCCAGGAGGATGAGAGCAGATTCCAGGGATGAGTCTGGGGGTCTTGGGCTCCACTGATAGCTCTCACTCAAGGAGTGGAGATGGAGGCTTGCAGAAGGTCAGTGTGTTGGGTGACGGGTTTCTTTAAAATATCAATAAACCCCACAGTAAGGGTAGAGGTGCTGCAGTCCTTCAAAACCTGGACTGGCACCTCCAAGCTCAGCCCCATACTGTGAGTTGCTCCAGTTTAGCACAGACATCCCTGGCCACAATCAACACCAATATCAAGAAAGAGAAGATGCTTAAAGGGACTAATAGCTGGGGCTAAAGGAGAGATTACCATTATCCAAACTGCCTGCTCCTTGGAGAGAGCTGGGCAAACTTCCAGGGATGCAGTGGATCCTGTTTCCCTGGGCAGCTGGGGGATGCTGTGTGTTCCCCCAAGCAGGATGGCTCTGTGGTGGCAGCAGGGTGAGGTGCTGAGGACTCCCATAAAGTAACACCCCATGGGACCTCAGCAAAGCAGGAGCCACCCTGGGAGAGGCTTTCTGGACACAGAAAAGGGATATGGCTCATGGCAATTCCTCAGCAGCATCGTGTATGCATTAGGATGGAGTGAGAGCTCAAGGGTGCTGTGAAGCTGAATGCCCAGCTTGTAAACAGGAGAGATTAACGCTTATTTCTTGAGAAGATCTGCTATGGTGTCAGTCCCCACGTCCTGAGTCCCCTGATTTACAGTTACAAAATTTGCATTGACTGTGCTCAGAATCATTAAGCTACAAACTATATACTAATTGTGGTGCCCTAGGCAAGAACATTAATCCAAAGAGCATAAAACTATAATGACTTTCTTGGCATAATTAGACCAAACAAGATAAACAGTCCAAACAGCAACTGCAGCTTTGGCACATTTATGCTCCCAGCTCAATCCACTGTTGGGCTGCAGGATGGTGGTGGGGAGCAGTGGGAGAAGGGACATCCTGCAGGCAGGGTGGACACCAAGCATCACCCACTGACCCCATGATACCCATTCAAGCTTGTGCTGAGACCTGCTTGGAGGCATTGCATGGAAGCATGGGTGTTCCAAACTCTCACATCAAGCAGCTACCCCAGGGTCTGTCTGGCATTTCCCCAGCCACCACAGGGACTAAACCCAAGCCACAGATGGGAGTGCGAGGCTGGTGCAGCCACCACCACGCTGTGCATCCCTTTGGCTGAGCTCATCCTCAGGGACAGCACATCCCAGCATGCAAACCAGACCAAAGCTCCCAGCACATAAAGGCTGGCAGGGCTGGCCTTGTCTGCTCAGTTCCAAAGAAGCCACACAGCCTCTTACCATCCCTGTGCCAAGGGGCCAGTGGCCGAGCCCTGGGAATTGACCTCAGGCTGGCCAGGAGGAGCTGTTTCCAAAAGCACAGCTTAAGCATAATGCTCATTTTATCTGCCTCTTTATATAATCATTGCTGACTGGGAAGTGCAACACAAAAGCTAATTATTTGATAAAAGCTTTGGGCAGGGTATTAATGAGCCAGACTTCCAAGCAGATTTCTAAACCTCTTTTCTGTCTCTAGCTGCAGAGCAGAGGTCGCCATGTCAGGGCGGCACGGTGCCCCTTCACAGGCAGCTGCAGCAGTGAAAAAAGGCTGTTACCCTTTTTTTTCCGTTGTTTTTTTCCTGGAGGAATGCCAGTTATTCCTCCTGCCAGGCTCTGAAAGGTGGGCAGGCGATGGGCGTGCGGTCCAGCAGCCGAGGCACAGATGTGTTGGCCCTGCAAAGAGCAGCACCTTGCTGGGGTGCAACAGGTTCCCTCAGTACAGAACCCACCAGGCCATGCACATTGAGCAGGGCCATATATATTTAGCAAAACCATACATACTTAGCAGGAGTGAAGATGATTAGAGGGAAGTTGCCACGCTGAGGAGGTGCAGGGCACTGTGAGCATCATCCTGCACTAGGACCCAACAGAGGTAGGAGGAGAACCAGCACCCCCTGCCCAGGTCCCTTTAGGAAGGTTAAAGCTGCTCACAGCCTCTCAGCAAGCTATGCCTTTAGACTCATCATGTCTCTGTTTGCTGAAAGCCATTATTTTGCCAGACTACCTAGAAAACCAAAAATTGGCTGTGTGCTGGCCTCCTCTCTGGTGTGCACAAACTGTTGCCCTCAATCACAAGGAGAAGGTCACAGCCTGCAGTGACGGCAGAGTGTGAGGTGCTGGAGGTGCTTGCTGGACTAGAAACCCCCACTTTGGCATCTGGACTCACCCCACCCTGTGGCCAGGCCAGTGGGGTTTTCCTCTCCTCCTTCCCTCCCTCCCTCCCTCTGTCCCCATTGCCAGCAGGCTTTACAGGCACCAGAGCCATTCCCATAGAACCTGCTGTCAAATTCAGCTGTAAATCCCAATTCCCAGCTTAATTCTGCCACACCAGGCAACATTCTCGAGATGAAATGTTGCTCATACTTGTGGCCATGCTCAGAAAAAAAGGTCAGACCAAAAGCATGTGGCTGAAAGCCCTGAGAAGGGGATCCCACACCTCCTCCTTGGGCTCTCCTTGGGTGTTTTCAGCCCACAGCTGGCTGTCAAAACCCACCAGCAAGCCTCAGGTCTCTTTTTTGGGGAAAAAATAAAATAAATGTATTTATTTTTTCTACTGCTTCACCTCCACATGGGGATGGGGAAGCCAGCCCTTGTGGCAAAGCCACCTCCCCTCCATTCAGGACAATGAAACCACTCAAATATTTTAAAAAGAACACATTAGCTGATGAATTCTGTAGTCACAATATCATAGAGACCATCCCCAGGCAGGTATGAGATTAGGAAGACAAAAAAGATCTGTAGAGGGCATTTTAGCCCACAGCAGTTCTATTTAAAATGCAAATGGGAGATTTTTTTGGGGGGGGAGAAGGGGGGGCAGATCTGGAGGTGATGGGGCTGACCACAGGCAGGGATTGACCACTGAGGTTTTGTAGGGGAAATTGGCCATTGCTCCTGGGATGCTGGAGGGATCTGAATGCCAAAAATTGCTCCTACACTGGAATCGTTATTGGTTGTATAATCTGCATTTCCTGTCAACTGAAATGAATTTGTTAAAATTTAGTGTGTCTTGAAACAGCAATAATTTCACATCAGGAGGAAACAACTGCACCTACACTGAACCCCAAGCATTGCAGAGAACAATGTGCATCTCCTAGGTGTGGATATTCAAACCTCTCAGCTGTCTTGGCAATTAAATCCCCACCAACCATAAAGTCTGTGTGCACATGTGCTCTCCCTCGTGCCCACAGGATCACCCACCCAACAGCTTCCAAAAGCCACCACTTCACTTGTTTTTAATAAAACCTCAGGGTTCTTTAAGATGTGACACAGGGAAAACGAAGGGGGTTAGCAGAGGGAAATCCAATTCCAGATCCTGTGTGAGCAGAATTAATTGCTCGTAAAATAAAATTTTAAAAATCCAATCAAAAACTTTTCCTTTCTTTCCTTTTTTTTAAAAAAAAAAAAACAAAACACGGGCAGTGTGTGATGTGTATATTCTCAAAAGGAGATTTAGTAGACACCACTGTGACTAAGGCAAGATGTAATTAGAAGAGGGGAGGAACATTTATCATTTGCCAGAGTGAATTAAGTATTTCAACTTCTCAGAAGAATTGAATGCAGAAGGTAAATTTTTTTCCAATTTCTCTCACATCTCCAGTATTATTAAGTTCAGCTAGAAAACACTCGAGACAAATTGACTCATCTGAGCCCATCTCTTTATAATTGTTATACATTTTAAATTGGCTTAGTTAAATGAGCCCTTCGAATAGTGGCTGACAGGCTCCATTGTTTGGGTGCAGTATTAAAAATATCAAAACACTAGAGCTAGAGCAGAGCTCAGGGATATTGCTTTCCTGAGCACTGTATATTGCTTTAGTTTAAATGCAGCGTATATGTATGGCTTTAAAGGAGGTTTCAAACATAGATGAAGAGGTATTATTCCTTTCCTATTAGCAGTAAGGAATTTTTTTCTCTTTTCTTCCTACTTAGCAAGAAGTTTATAAACTCACACTCTAAATGATGGGGCATGACATGGATATGTACACAGAAATCATCCCTACAATGCACATTTACCATGCAAACACAGAGAGAGAGAGAAGAATCCCTTCCCATTAGCATCCCCTAATCCTCCCCAGTTTTTAATGAATCCACCAAGTGAAGCCTGGGGAGAGGCAGTGCTGGGGGCTCCAGGACAGAGCTGGAGATGCTCAGCATCTCCCCAGTAAATTCTTCCCTCCAGCTCATTTCCCTGGTGGCAGTGTGAGATATTTCATGGCTCCCATCCAAAGGGTACTGAAAGATTCAAAGAGAAGAGGAGGATTTGGGGCTGTGCTTTGCCAGCGTGATCTCAGACTGCGCTTGCAAGGCTCAGGAGCTTTGTGAAAACCCGAAGCCAGGCAAAATAATTGCTGATACAGAAACATTTGAGCAGCTCAGGCATGCATGAGACAAGGGATCTTGTTTCTTCTCACCCTCCCCTTGGCTTGCGTGCTTCCTTTCCACATTGTTTTATCACGAACAGAAAATAACCAGAGAGAGACAGAAAGGGAGAGCCTGACAAATGTGCGATTTATGTTGACTTCAGTGTGGAAACCCTTGATAAAGCATCCAAAGCCTGGGATGACTGCAGCACAGCTGGGATCCAGTCTACTCTGTTGTTGCCCATGGAGTCAGCAGAGCAGGATGGAACAAGGGCAGAAACACCCTGGTTGTCTTGGGTTTGTGCCAGAAACACACCAATGTTTAGGCTCTCCCAACTTTGAGGTCCCTTCCTGCACTCACATCCACCTCTGTCTGAGCCCACACACCTATCCCTGCCCTTGCAAAAGACAGAGAACTGCTCCAGGAAAAGGAAAGGTGAGGCTGCAGGCTGATGGTGACAGGAAGTACCACTTGGCTGTTCAATGTCTTGCTAGGAGATTGCCCCAGAGATGGAAATGGAGACCATGGAGGGGTGGAATGTTGCGTGAGACGAATCTCGCCGTGGGCGCGAGCTCAGTTCGGGAACAGAGTCAGTCGAGCTAGTGTTGGTTCGGATTAGTATCAGGGAGCTAACTTCGATCCATCAGGCTCTGGAACCCGCTCAGGAACCACACCCTACCGAACCCGGGCATGCGCATCTGGGCTAGCCCCAGATGGGCACAGGCGGGGCGGGCACCGTCCGGCAAGTCCTGGCACCTGCTGCCTACAGTGGAAAGATGTTTCTTTGCAGAGATTTGTCTATGTTGGGATGGAGGCTTTGTGATTTCATAGCCCAGTTTTCTGTGCAATTGTGCAGAAAACCGTTGGTGATTATTTTTTCCCCAGGACCAGGATGGAAAGAAATGGGTTAGCAGAGCCCAACATGTATTTATTCATTCCTGTCCCAGCAGAAAGATTTCTTCCTTATTTAAACAGTGTCTCCAAGGGCCTTACCCTTACTCATTTAATAAATAAGCATGTCAACACCAGTTCTGCATGACAAAATGAAGGACATTCAGCAATTCCCCCATGGGACAATTAAATAAAGAGAGAAGAAAACAAAGGATCAGCTCTGCACAAGTGAAGACCTCTCATCTCAGGCATCACGGTGGGGCCAGGAGGAGCAGGATGTGTCCCACCTCCATGGGGCATGTCAGGCCAGTGCTGCCCTGCCCTGCTGAAGAGCTTTAAACACATAGAAAATATCTCTGGGGTGAGGGTCCATCTTCATCACCAGGCTGCTTGGCACTGCTGTGCTCACAGTAAATCAGCAGTGCTTTGAAATGGGGATTTGCTGATTTAGAGCAAAAAGCAACAGGACCAAGCAAACCATCCTATTTTGGGCTTATTTACCCTTGTCCTCACCCAGCTGTCTGCAGCCCTTCCACCTTCCCTCTTCCCTGCCCTTTTTCTCCCCTAGATATCTACTGACAGGAGAATACCCAGCATTTTAACTCTGGTTTTTTTAATGGAAACACTTGCATGTGTTTTTTTTGCACATCTCCAGCAAGCTGGTTGTCCAACACAAAAGGCTAATACTTGCACTCAGAGAGCAGACGTGTCCTGAGACACTCTCACCATCAGGAGATGTGGTGCTCATCACAAGGGAAGGGGAGGGAAAATCTCCTTTAAAGTGCCTCAAAAATAACTTAATTTAGAATGGATTTCACATTTGTGTTTGATGAATTAAAACCAGTGTGGTTTAACAACTATGTAATGGGTTATATATATGATCTGTTAAACAGGTGTTTGAGGTTTAGCAATTATCTAATAAGAGACTCATACATATTACAGTAGATAAACTTCAATAAATATGTTCTTAATCAACCAGAGAGCACTCAACATACAATTACCGTCCCTGCCACATCTTGCTGAAATGAGCAGCTGATTCAGTTTACACCAGGGTTTGATGTGCTGCTTAAAAAACCCCCTCATGTCTCTTTTTTGTGCTTCTGGGACAGGGGTTGATACTTGGGGGTAGGGGCATCTCTGCACTTTAAACCCCAGAGGTGGGCAGGAATCTCAGCAGCTGACATATCCATGTGGCATCTGGGATAGCAGCACCCACTCCTGCGTCCTCTCCCCATCCCACTGCCCACATGGATTCATTCCCCAAGACATCTGGAAAAGGACACAGGTAGGAAAGTTTCATGCCAACAGAGGGATTTGCACTGGGAGGCAACAAAAGGAGAGCAATAGGATTAATACACATCCCAATGCCTCAAGGTTTTCCCTTGCTGGTGATCTGGGCTGAGCTCACACCTCCTGGATTGCTCTGGGGAGGGATGCAGAAACCATCCCAGGGTTAACACTGGGATGCTCTAGCTAATTTGCCACTTTCCTAGCTTGGGTGTTAAATCTAATTAGCACGTTAGTGCTGGATTTCCCAGCTGTAAAACAGCAGGGGGAATCCCTACAAACTGCCAGAGAAAAAGGCAGGAGATTCTTCGGCAACTTCTCCCATTTCTGTGCCTCAGAAAGCCAGGTTTCACCCCAGAAAGACAGGTTTTCCCCAAAAAGCCAGGTTTCACCCCAGAAAACCATGTTTCACCCCAGACCAGAGCATGTGCAGACAAAGGCACTGATGGCCTCGACCTCCCCCTGCCAGGAAAAGAAATATGGGCTGTTGGGTTGCATGGGAAAGGGCTCAGAAAGCACCGTGGAGTAAGAATTTTATTTTGCTCACAGATCTCATGCAAAAGTCCACAGTGGGCTTTGAATCATTGCTGGGACAGAGCAAAATCCAGCCCTAGGGGATAGGAAATTTTTACTTCTAATGACAAAGATATTTGCACAAAGAGGCCTCTGAGAATCCCAATGGAGGAGAGGCACGGGTCCCCCTTTCCAGGCTTTCCCTTTCACAGCTTCTAATCCTCACAAAAAGCCAAGAAACCATCAAGCAATGGGACATCCCAAAGGGCCTCCTCTGTTTATTGCAAACACCCACAACAACATTGAGCCCACCTCCAAAATCACATCCACCACTCCACATTCTCCTGGGACCTCCACCAGGTCCTCCTCACCCCACCTCACAGCCAGGGAAGCATCTCCTGTGCTGAGTTAACATCCTCCTCCCTGCAGTGCCAGCAGATTTATTCTCTGCAGCCCTTGCTGCTGAACTCAGGGAGGTTTGGGCCATGGACAAGCTGCAGGACCCTCTCTTCTCCCAGCACCCAGGATCACCAGGCGAGGTGGGGGGATGCTGCCAGCCACAGGCATGCTGAGGCAGGGAGGGTAGTGATCCTTTTACCTGGGGAATTTGACTTTCTCTCCCCTTGACTGCGTAGGATGAGCACATTTTTAAATATAGCATTAGTGCTGTCTGACAGCCAGCTCACTCTGGGTTGGAAATCTGAGTCCCTCTCATCGATTTCCCAGCAGCTAAATGCACAGATCCCAGGTGTGCCCATGGGACATGGAGCTCCTCAGGCACAGCCTGCCCTGGTTTCATGATTCCTGCCAGCACGTCGTGGCTGTGGAGCATGCCCTGGCTGTGCACAAGTCAGCACAGCTTTATAGCCTTCTGCTGGTATGCTATTTATTTTTTTTTTCCACCATTGATGCAATATTATCGATGGCTGCATTGCTGGATATTTAATTATTCCCTTTTCATCCTTTCAAGCAGATGAGACATAAAAGCAAAGGCCATTAAGTGACTCAGGAGCAATGTGCAGGGGCATTAGCCTGGAGGGCAGAACAAATCCCAGCCTGGATCATGCCCCCACCTCCAACCACATGGGAAGAGCTATGCTGGAGAAATATTTTCAATAGATGTCAAATGGGGCAAGCAAGGAGGAAAGTGCCAGAGGTGCCCCAGTGCCCATTTCCACCCCCCTGAGGAGCACCTCAGACAGCACCCATGGGCACCCATTGCAAAAAGCAGCCAAGGATTGAGCATCCTTGGTGTGTTTTTCCTGCTGAGCCCATATTCACAACACCCAAACCCCTCTGGTTCTGCACCAGGGACAGTGCCACAAGGCTGTCACCCCCATCACCCTCGGGGCCACTTGTTGTGGCCCAATTGAGTTTCAGCTGATGTGCTCAGGTGGAGAGAAAGCAAATGACATTTTCATCTTTTTTTAGACCCGAATGGAGAAGTTGTACAATTTCAGCTTATAAATAATTGAAGGGCTAATGTGATCTCAAACTGAGCACTTATTAAATGGAATTCATCTGTTGACAGATGAATTCCTGTAAATTTTCTTTGGTTGAGCTCAGATGCCCATTTTCTGCTTTGAAGCAGATGAGGTCAGCCTGCTTGGACAGCACACGCTGTGCCTGGCAGGGATTTGGGCCCACGAAAAGAAAAAAAATTGATAACAGCACGAGCAGTGATAAAGGGCTGAGGTTTAAAGGCTTTAGGACCGTGTATACACAGGAGCTCTGCTGCCACATCCGCTCACCCTCTTTTTTCCAAAGAACCAAGGAGGAGCCCTGGGGATGTCCCTAGGCAGTTGGAGACATCTCTGGCAAGTCTGCTATGCATCACCCCAGGGACCATGGTCCTGGCAGCACAGAAGATGGGGGAGAGGAAGGCTGGGAGCCCTCAAGGAGGGGCAGCGCAGAGCCACGGCCTCCACCCGTGCTGCCGCTGTGTTTACATTCTGTCTTCCTTCAATTATAATTAATAGCAGCTCATTATCAGGAGGGGACCATTTATAAGATTCAATTAGAAGCCATTTATTTTAATGCTTTTGAACACAAAATGAGTTTGATCTCAGGAAACATTTCATTAGCATAATCTTCCCATAACAAGATCATCTTCTGAGCTTGACGTATTTACAAGCCGGCACCAGGAGGAGGAACCATGTCCAAGCACCCGTGGCCTTCAGATGCTGACACTAGAGGTAGGGAGTGGGATCTACCTGCACCCTGCCAGCTTTTCCCACTCTTTGGACATCCTCAACCAAGGGTTTGACTGCTTTGGGGGGATTCAGCTCCCACCTTGCAACCTTGCCCCATCACCAGTGCCAAAATCCCTGGCTCGCCACGCCAGGCACCAGTTGTGTCACCAAGAACCCTTTGCCTTTGGACAAAAAAAAATAGGGTGCAGAGCAAGAAACTCTCAGCAAACCTGCGCCAGGGCACAGAGGAGGAGTGAGATCATTTTATTTGACTGCTCAGCTTAGGAAATTTAGTCATAAAACAGGAATGAAAACTTGCATCTACTCCAAGTCAAAATACTCACTACAGCATGGCCATTTTTTTTTCCCTGAGGATAATCATCTCTGATTTGTTGCCCATATGGAAGATGTATTGGTTTTCCATACACCAGATGAGTTATACATTTCATAAGCTAAGCTGTCCATATATTTAAACTACTATGAAATCATTCACTTACACTTAAGCTGTATAGTGCACCATGTATTTTGGGTATAAAATTATGCCATGAACATATTTTTAAATGCTTGGTCTTTATCAGAGACCTATATGAATCTATTGATTTTCAGAGAATGATGCTCATCATGCTCTGCCATATCCACTGCAAAACAAAAGCTAAAACACCCTGACCCTCTGAGCAGGCACCAAGCCCAGGCAGTACCTGTCCAGGTAAGGGCAATTTGCCTCCAGGGCACATGGATATGAGGCTGTGGCCTGGTTGTTAGATGGATAAAGACCCCACCCTTTGCCCAGGGTCCCCTTGAGCCCCTATCCAGGCTGGGCTGTCCCTGAGCTCAGATGTGCCTTCCCATGCCTGGTGTTACCTCCCTGTCTAATCCAGGGCTGGACAGGTTGCAAATGGCCAGGGTTTTAGACCCCCAAATCGTTGCAAATTGAGAGAGGAAAGAATAATACAAAAAAAAAAAAATCTTACTGAGAATGGTTTTAGACCCCCAAATCATTGCAAATTGAGAGAGGAAAGAATAATACAAAAAATTCTTATTGTTAGAGCATTGGGAGCTCTGCCAGCCCATCAGCTGCCCAGTGTGTCCCCACACTGCCAGGCTCGAGCATGAGGCACAAAGCCAATTGCTCCCTTACTGGTTCTGCATTTCCCAGGATCGTGTTTTAAAGCCACGTAAACCACAGGGAAATAAATTCTCCTCCAGAGAAATCTCCACTGCTCAGATTATCTGCTAGTAGAAGAGGCAGTTCTCAAATATTTTAAATGTATGGGCCATGCGTTCTGGGAAACATAACATATACAGTAAAAAAAAAAATATTGCTTCCCCATATGGGCTCGGAGAAGCTGCACACAGAGCCAGATGGCCAATAAGTCAGTGCAGCTGAACAAAAATCTCCGGGCCAAATTCATCCCCACCTCAACCACACCAAGCCCAAGAGGCTTATGCCACAGTTCCACTTATCTCCTCACATCTGACTCCTGCAATTTGTGAGTTACTGCATTTTATGATGGGGTGCTGGAATCCTGTTCCTGCAGTTGTTCCTCCCACTCCTGCACAGGTCTGTCCCTCCTCCCCGGGAAGTGGGAGCAGATGGACCCCCCAGGCTCCCTCATTCCTGGGCTGGGGATAGGGCAGTTCTGGGGGAAATATACAACAGGTTCAGAAATGCCTTATTGCACTAAAGTGTTTCATATCCACACTACAGGCTCTCCCTCCTTGAGGCTTCAGGTGTCCTTGGTTTGGGACTGATCATATTCATGCACCCACGTCCTTTGTGGCTGTCCCTGACCCTGTGCCACTGAATACCTATGACTTGTGGCTTTTCTTCAACAAAATCAATTAACAGAAAAACCTATTTTCCTGCTCCGTTTGCTGCGTAGCTTGAGCAGTGAATAATCCCCGTGCAGCCCCTGTAAACTCTCTTGATGCCCATACCAGAACCAGCCAGCACCTGGGCTGTGGTGGAACTTTGGCAGCACCAGCATGCCCAGGTCACCAGAACCATGACCCCGACAGTCCTGGCATCCCCAGAGACCCCAGGGGCAGAGGGATTCCCACAGCCACGAGGGCAACAGGCACCCTGTGCTGACTGCACGTAGGGACTGAAAACCAAGATATTTAATAAAAGCTGATTAAAACGCCCCTTGATGCCACAAAAGATTTGTTTTCAGCTGTTACACCAATAAATAACTGGCTCAGGAAGGAGCAAAGGCTGGGGAGAGCTCCCTGGTGCCCTCAGGGCAGGAGGAACCTCCTGCTGCCTTCCTCCTTCCACCGTTTTTTCCCTGGGCAGCCGCTTGCTGTGACTCACCCTGCCCATGGAGGCACCAATCCTGCACCTCTCCCTCCACTCCCTGTGTGTTACCATCCTTATGAATCATTAGTCTGAAATAAGGACACCAGATGCAGGCAAAGATGAGTCACTTGAAGGAGGTGAAAGGAAAACCAGACCAGCCACATATTAAAACTCCCTGGAACAGGAAAAAGGAGCATGGACGTAAATCAGTTTCTTTTGACTAAGCTGATAATACTTTTCTGCAAACACACTGACTCATGGAGAAAATGCTGACCCCAGGCATGAATCTGCTCCCCAGCTAAGGTCAGGGCCCAGAAGGCCACCAAACCCAGTGGCTTTGCTTCATATAGGGGATGAAAGTGGGATGTTGAGGGTCACAGACCCCGTGAGACCTTGGATCGGCCACCGTGGTGCTGCTGGGATGGACTCTGATGCTTTAAAATAAAGGTGGAGCAGCTCTGTGTGCATTTGGCACATGTTAACACAACCCAGACACTTGGGCAACACCCTCACTTCAGCAAAGATGAATCTAATGCAGCTCAGGGATGGAACAAATCCCTTGGTGCCGCATTGGGGTGCCCAGGTACCATCTGTGTCGTACACAGGAGCTTGGATGCTGTGGCAAAAATCAGGTCCCTGGGCTTGGGGACACCCATGAAAAATCCAGCTGAACAAACAGCTGAAGATCCCTGCAGGTAGCCACTGCTGTAGCAAAGTCTGCCCACCAAAGAGAAGACAGGAGCTGCAATTGCAGGATTAAAGTCAATTTACTTTGACAACAACACGGATTTGGACTACTGCCTGGTTATGGTGCAATTAGATGGGCTCAACATCACCCCAGAGGGGATGGGGAGGGAAGAAGGGGAAATGCTGCAAAAGAACTTGATCATGTATTTAATGAAGAAAAAGCACAGCTTCCCTCATCAGCACAGCTCTGTGTTGGGGATTTTATGGGATTTTTTTGAGTATTCTGCACATTTGCACCCCGGGCTCCCCTGCAATCCTGGAAGAGAGGGGAAGAGCACAAAGGAGTCCTGGCTGTGCCAGCCAGCACCAAGGTACCAAAAACCTCATCCCAAATTGTTCACATTCCTCCCCTAATCTCCAGGTTACCCATGCTGCTCCTCTCTGCAACTCAGAAAAACTGAGGCCTGTTTTCTCTCCTGCCTTCCCCAGCTCTGCTGAAGGAGATTTTGCCCCAGCCTCAGCAAAAGCAGAAGATGGGATGGAGACAGATTTGGGACACCAAAGTGACATGAGCAAACATGTCCCTTGCTAAAAAATATCCTTCCTCCAGCTAAGAGAAATGCTGGTAGGAGAGAGCCACTGTCAGCCATCAGGATGCCAGGGTTTGTGCTTACCCAGTCTCCAACATCCAACATGGGTAGGACAGGAAGGAAGATGATTCCAAGCTGCAGACAGAGGTACAGCAAGCTCTTTGCAATCCCTCTGGCTCCACTTTGCCAAGGTCTGTGTTTACCAAGCCAGCTCCCTTCCTGCCAAATGCAAACATGATCCTTAGGGGACTAACAAAAGAATCTGGATGAAGAAGCTTTAAGGAAAAAAAAAAAAAAAAAAAAAGGAAGACATCCAACAAATACTTCAGGGAACAACTAAAGCAGAGATTTCCAAAAATTCAGGAGTGGAAGGGGTTGCTCTGAGTGGGAAGCCAGACACGTGTTCCCTGGAGCTGCTGGCTCAGCCCTGCCCTGGTATTCCTGCTGGGATACCCCTGCCTTCCCAACAACCTGCCATGCCCAGCAAGGTTGGCTTGATTTCTGACAGTCCCCACAAACAGAAACAACATCTGGACACCCTCAGCAGCTTTCTATAAAAAAAGTGAAAAACAAAACCAATTCTTACACTCTTCATCTTGGAGGAAACCTGAGGCTTCCACCCCATCCTGCTCTTCAGGCCAAGCAAACCCCCCTGAAACCCTTCTTTTCTGTGGGGCAGAGCACTGCTCAGCTTCCCAGAGACCATGAGCCCCTGGGACTGGGGATAAGCCAGATGTAATTACCTCTCTATCTTCCTCTTTTAATTGTCTCTCCCTCTGGTCCTCTAGTTCTAGACCACAGCACTGCTCATCCTCTGTGGCAGCAGGATGTGGTGCTGCCCTCCCCTATGGCCCCATATCTAGGATGTTCTGTCTATTGAGCAGTTGGGGGGCTTTCAACCATCAACACCCACCCTCAATGCTCATTCTCTACCCTCCCAGCTCCCACCAGCTGACATTTCAGCTGGGATGCCTGCCCTTGCTTTTATTTGCCCAGCAGCAGGGTCAGACCTGGGATTCGGGGCATTAACTCCACATCAGTCCCAGCTCTGCCTCCCCCAGCGCCACCCTTGGTCCTCTGGCACTGCAGCATCCTCCTACAACACAGGAGCTCCCCCAAAGAGCCCTTAAAAACCATCATTTACACACATTCAAGTAAATTATGCTGCTGCAATATTGATTTAACTGTGTGGTCCTCTGAATGCTCCATTGCTGTCCCATTAGAAGAGGAGGAAAGGCCTCTCCTTCCCTTGGCTGGGATGGAGAAGCTGAGGAGCAGCTCAGCAGCCATTGGCTGCTCCCCTTGGCAGGGCTGACCAGAGCTCTCAGGAGAATTGGAAAGGAAGTTTGTTTTCAAGTCCTTACAGTCCAGGTTTCTGGGTTTTCCAGATGGTTTGGCTGTCTGGGGATGCCTCTTGATGCCTTTCACAGAACAAGCCCTCCCTAGAATATGGGAAATGTGAACTAACATTGAAGTCCAAAGACAGATTGCAGGGATATTTTCTTCTTCTCATAGCAGGAGGCTAAAAATACAGACGTGTCAAGAAATCGAAGGGCAGCTTTTCCCCTTCCTCTCAAGAGTTGTAAGATTCTTTTTATAGCTAGAATACTGATGTAAAGTGAGCCTTCCCTAAGATGTCTAAGGTTAAGAGCCTGTTTCTGCAGAGGAAATTGCTATTTTGATGCAGGATAGACCTGTGTGCATGGGGAAAAAAGGAGGCTAGAGGAAAACCAGGGGATTCCTGGGGAGGGCATCCCTGGATGAACCACGGCCTCTGAGGAGATGAACAATCTTGCAGATGGACTAGATGATTTCTGTGGGTCCCTCCCAGCCCAGCCATCTTCTAGTTGTGCTGGTGACCAGCTCTGAAGTAGCAAGAGCATCTCCAGATGCCCATTCTGCACATGGAAAAGCATGGAATAAGCTCACTCTGGTGACAGCATCTCCCTGCACACACCCACAAAAGCACCCAAGCTGCTGCCCTGTTCCAGCTGTCACCCCTGGAGCCAGCAGTGCTCACAGGGACCTTATTTTGCAACAAGAACCCTTGAAAAAATTGTGTTTTCATCTACTGCTTTCAGGGAGAATATTTGCAGCTCCAGCACCAGCCCCAAGCAGAGGAGAAGGCATGCTCACTGCCTGCTTTCAGCAAGAAAATCCATACATGGTAGAAGAGTTTATAAAAGGCACAATCATTTCCATCTCAGATAGAGCCAGCAGGCAATGGAAAGAATTCTGCAATTGGCAGGGCAGGAGAATCAATTTAAGGTGTTTACACAATGCAAAGCTCCCAGTGTATAATTATCATTTTATAGTCAATCAATTGTAATTCTGATCCAGGAGCACAGCACGGGAAAATTAGCATTCAGGAACACCTTTGGTAAATTAGTGAGGATTAGAGAGTCTGTGTTTGGAGAGATTTTGGTCTGGCACTGGGGGAGGATTTAAAAATGGCAAAGTTTTTGCCTCTACAGCTGAATACACCAGGGGCTAAAGAATTTAAAGCCGTTTAGTGATGGAAGAAAAGTAGGATTAAGCTATGGAGAGGGCAGGGATATATTCTGTATTTGATTAGGAGTTTTATGATGCAAAGAAGCATTAGAGAATTCTTCAGTTCTCTGTGCACAGGATTATACACATCACTGTATTAATTATTAGTATTAGAATAACACCTAGAAACCCCAGCAGCCTGCAGAGCCCTCCTGTTCAAGGCACTGAGGATTTTGGGTTTGATCCAGATCCTGCTGAAGTGACCCAGGATCTGAGCTCTGTGATCACCCCAAAGTCTGGGAAAGACCCCTGGAAGGGATGGATGGATCCAGTGAAAGTCTCAGGAGCTTCCCAAGGACCCCAGATCAAGGTGAACCCAAACCAGGCACAATAAGAAGCTTCTTTCCTAGGGACAGTCAAAGAATGACCCCAAATCACCTGAATAAGGGATCTTTCCCAAGCAAAATCTCAGCTAATGAGTGTTTTAAAAAAAAAAAACAAACGACCTTGCCTCTTAGCATTTACCCTGAAAATTTACACCCCCAGTGTCCTCCTTTGCCCAACCCTGCAACAGGTCCATGTCACCATCCCCACCAAGAGCTGGATGTAGCATTTCTCCCCACCAAACACCAGTTTGCAAGGGCCCTTTGCAATCCTGGGGAGCAGTGTTGAGGCCAGGGGGCTTGGGGTGCCTGGAGCACATTTCCCATGGAGGATTTGTTTTATCTTGGGTATCCAGCTCAGATGAAAACATGACACTTGGCTCCTTGCAGCAATCTCATGGCCTGCCCCAAGTCCTTTTGGCAAGCCTCAGGCACAGCTGGGCTTGCTTCAAACGTGATGCAGAGCAGAAACTCAGCCCTTTTTCAAAAAGCAAAAGCATCCTCAGCAGGAATGAAAAGTCAAACCCTCAAAACCTTCAGTGGGCCCCAAATTAGTCAGCACGGGGTGTCAGGAAAGGTGAGACAGACTGATTGCAGACCAACAGCTGCTCCTGGAAAATCCCATTGCACTCCCTGCACACCTCACTGGGTTTCAGGACCCCAGAGCTGAAAGCACTCCCAGAAACCAGCAGAAAACTAACCCAGTAAAAAGAGAGTACAAAAAGACATCCTTTTACTGCCAGGTGAATGACTTACATGGGCTCACAGGCTCTGCACATGGAAAAACAGCTTCTAAAAGGTGCTGAGCTGAGAAGATGAGGGTCAGGATGGCTCCAGGCAGGTGTGAGGCTGGAAGGAGAATTTGGGGATGGGCAGTAACCTGCTCACCAGCTCACCATCCACCTGTCCCTCCAAGGTTTTTCCTTCAGGAAAAGGAGGAATGTGGAAACCCCCAGCAGCAGAAGAGCCAGGCAGCCACCAGGCACTCCCAAAAGTGCCTTTTAGCACCACAATTAATAGAGAAAAAGGGATGGGGGAAAAAACCAATAACAAGAACCCCAAGCAGCAGCTGGGTCCAGGAACTGTGTGAGTGACATTCTCTCATCAGCCCAGTCCTTGGGGAAGCCACCACCGGGTTCTTTGCTGCAGGAAGAGGAAACTGCTCTGTATGCAGAGCCCAGCCCTCATCTGGGTCGGCTTTATCATGGTAATACCGGGAGCCCAGTCTGGTGGCAATAATCTCCTCATTCTCTGCCACTTCCTCAAGGGGGTAAAGATCATGGAGCATTAACACAAGGGATGTGCACTTTGAACCAGAAGCTGTTCCCTGGGCTATAAATCAGAGCCTGCCACAGCAGCACAATGGCCCTGAAATTAATTACCCCGTAGCTTTGCCAAAGAGAAAGTGCCTGGTGCTGCTGAGGATGCAGGCACCCCTGGGCACAAAGGGACCAGAGCCACCAAAGGTGCCCCCAGCTCCACCAGCAGCAAATCCTTGCTGCCAGCCCAAAGGTTTTTTGGGCACACATCTCCTTTGAAACTTTTTTGGCTCCTAAGAAAGCTCTCTCCTCCTCCCTTGTCATCCCCAAGATGCTGCTGCAACTCTTGGGGAGCAATAAAAATACCAAGTTGGACTGTGGAGGTCAGTCACGCATCCTGGGGTAAAACCCCATGGTTTTGGTCCTTGTGCTGGTGCAATTTGATCACCCACAGACCAGAGAATCTTCCTTTCTCTGGGCTTGAAGACAGCCCAGGCTCACAGGAATGGCAGGCTTCAAGATGATAGCAAAAACAGGCAGGGATTTTTTCATTAATTTTTTCCATTAATTTTTTCATTGAATCCTACTAAACACAAGACAAAACCCAAACAAGCTTGAAATAAGTGTTGTCTGCTCTTTTTACACCCTTCTTTTCTCAGAGGCAGAGAGGAAGGGAATATGGAAGAGGTAGCTCCTCGCACCAGCTATCCTGCATTTTTTTTCTGGACAGATCCCAAGAACAGGACCCCACCAATGGTCACCACATTGCCAAAAAGGGGGTTTTGCCCCAGTTTGCCCCTTGCACATTCACCAGAGTCTCCCTCCACCAATGGATGCTGCCACATCCCCACAGATATGTTTTTTTCACCTAAAGCTTTTTTGGCTGAAGCTTTCTACCAGCAGATACCGCCAAAGGGTCACAGCAACCCTCTCAGCAGCCATCCCTTGCCAAATTTCATGCCCAGGAAGAGAAAGTGTTGCAGTGGGTGTGCCAGCATTGCCAGATGGGAGCATTGCCTGGCAGGATGCAGTGGCAGGGCTGGCTGTGAATGGGGTTACCCTTGGGATGCTCTGGGAGATGCTCTCTCTCTGCACCTCCTGCTGTCATACAAGATTGTGATCTACCAGAAATACAAACCTGTTTTCCCTTCCCCACAGCCACAAAGGTCATATCAAGTAAGCTGGGAGATTTCCAGCTCGAGCAGACTGTTCGGGGGTTGTTTGCAGTAATTGTTTTGGGTTGGTGTTTTTTGTTTGTGGTTGGTTGTTTTTTTTTTTATATCTCAAGAACTGGAGCAGCAGAGACCATACACAATGTTTAGTCCTTGTCTCAGATGAAAGGAAAAAAAAAAAAATTAAGTTGGTGCCTAGTCCACCTAGAGCATCTCCTGCCTGACTTCCAGATCCTCCTCCCACTCATTTCAAACTCTCACCTCAGTTCTTCCCATCTTGCCCTCAGTGCTGGGGCTCAAAGTGCTGTCTGTCAGGCTGCACATCCCAGCAGGATGACTGCTCCTCTGAGATGTGCCAACAGCAGTTGAGCTGGGAAGCCAGAAGCATCACTGCCTTTGGAAGCCAGCAGAGCAAAATTTATGTGAAAACAGGACCTAAAAACATTGGTGCTAATGGAAGGGAGAGGTTGTTGTGTAGCACAAATGAAAATATGATCCAAGTGATGCAAAGTGAAATGGCAGCATCCATCAGTTCTGGGCTGTTTGCTTGCAAGGTGGAGGCTCTGGGTATCAGTTTCATAATAATTACAAAAGGGAGAGGGGAAATCACCATGCCTGGCTCTCCTCTGTTCTGTGCATCCCATCCCTCTCTGTACTAAAAGGTGTAAAAGAGCAAAGAAAGATAAATTAAGGAATCAAAACATAGGCCACAATAAAGCAAGTCCATTTATTTAAGGGACATTTACATTTAAGGAGAGAAAACTAAATCTGTCCTTGAACTGTGGGCAGTTTTTAGCTGCTGCTCCTCTCTCCATCCCCACAGCACCAACAGCTCAGTAAATAACACACTGCTTCATCCCTTTCTCACTTAGCATGAAACCTTCAGCTAAGCTTTGCTGGTCCATGGCACAGTGCTTGCCATAAAAAAACAACCAAACAACTTTTCTTGGAAAATTAAGATAGAAAAGATGGAAAAGCCAGCAAGGCAGCACCTGTGCCTACACAGGAGCAGCTCTGGGGAGCACAACTCTGAATTTACCACAGCAAAATCTGCTGGGATGTGCCAGCACTGACACCTCCATGGAGGAGCCATAGCAAGAAGTAAATGGGAACTTAAGGAGTCAAAGCAAGGTCCAGGGCACCTCTCCTCTTGTCCTGGACTAGTGCAGCATCAAGAGGGAACCCCACTACCTACAGGGCACCCATCCTGTTTGCAGTTGCTCTTGGCCAGGGCTGTATTCAGTGTCCAGGAGGTGCCTGGAGGGACAGGTTTTTCCTTTCTTATTGTTTTTTAGTTAAGAGCCCTAATGCTGAGATGGGGGACCACCCAGTGCTGTAGCCACCCTCTCCCTGCAGGGTATGTTGCCACCAGTTAAGATGAAAATCAACAGTGTCAGGGGCTGCAGGTTCTGCACCCAGAAATACAAGGCAACTGCCAACTATATTTTCAGGACACTTCCCCTGGAAAAACCTCTTTGCTTGACATTCATGACTGAAGCCTTCCCTTCAGTCTTCCCTTTCTGCCATTCTATAACTGGGACAGAAACCAAAGCATTCGGTACCTTGACTCCTGCAGAAGAATTTCTAGCAGCCATCTCCAGGTGATGTGATAGAGCCCAAAAAAAGTCCCTGTGCTCAGCAAGGTGAGGAACATCTCACCTCAACCTGGCCATTTTTACCTCTCTGAACAGACACCAGTGCTCAGTGGCAGAGTCCAGGGAAGGGCCAGCTTGGAGGACTCAGCCCTACCTGGCTGCAGGGACACTGCACCTGGGCTGTGACTAAGAGCAGAGAGCAACCTCTAGGAAGAGACCTTTCATTTAAATTAAGCCTCATTTTCTGCTCTGTCATGGTCATGCATCCATCCCTTGGCAACCTGAGCCACTGTGACCACTTTATAAATTATCTTTTTCTTCTGAGTGTAACTTAGACCCAAAAAGAAAATAATGCTCAGAGAAGGCTGCTGCTGCCTGTCCCATGTCCTTGCTTACTGCTGAATTGGACTCAATGGTCCTTATCCAACTCGAGATATTTTAGGATGCTGTGAGAGTTCATGCTGCTGGTTTTTTGGGACCAGAGGAGCCATGACTGCCCACAACCCTCCCTTCTTCCCTCCCTTCTTCTCTCCCTCCTTTCTTTCCTCCTTCCCTCCCTTCTGGCACATCCAGGCCTTGCTACCCCCCCAGCCATCCTGTGATGCACCCCAGCACTGATGGGCCTTGAAATAACTTCCCAAGGGATAGAGGAAGCAAAAATGCATTTTTAATTAAGTGCTTTCTGCTGAAGTTTTTATAACCAAAAGGCCCCAGAACAAGAACAAAAGCTTCCTTTCAGGCAAAATAAATGTTTGATGAGGAATTTAATCAAAACCAGCACAACTTTGAGCAGGGAGAAAGGGATTTTGCCAAGATGCTGTGTACCTGCAGTTTGGAGGACATTAAGGCCACCCAGGACAAAGCTGCTTTCCCCTCAGGACAGCCTCTCCCCAGCTGTCCTGTGCTTCCCACCCTACCACTTGGATTTTACAAGACACAAGTGACCAAACTTCAGGCTTTCCACAGGGAACTGGGGCTGGTCCCTTCTTGGGGACACAGAGATGGTCCCACAAAGCTGCTGAACCCACCAGCTCCTCACCTTCCCAAACAAAGGCTTCAAAGCCCCAGTTCAACAGGTGAAAGTGAGGATCTGACTTTGCTCACAGGAACCCCAGAGCTCTTTGTCCCCTGGAGGGGATGTTTCAGGCCTCTTGTGCTCTTCAGCAGGTGACCCACACAAGCATCATCCCATCCTGCTGCAGAGAACAGCCCTCCAAAAACTCTGTATCAGAGACCTGCCTTGAATATAAATATTACTTCTTTCTTTTTCCTTATAATAATAAAACATTTAGTTCTAGGTCACTAAGCAGAGGAGATAGAAGAGCAGAGTGAGAGCTGCTCTGATCTCTTTTGCAGCTTTTTATAGAGAAATGTTCTGCTTAAATGCTTTTCTGGGGGAAAAAAAAAAAAAAAAAAAAAAAAAAAAAAAAAAAAAAAAGGACTGTCCATGGTATAAATGGGGAACGGCCATCAGCCAAGGCTGCCTGGCTTTCACCTGCCAGTGTTATCAGCTCTGGGGTCTTGCTGGTAACCAAAGGTAAGTAGTCATTTAAAGAAGTGGTGTAAAAGCCTATTTACCCTGCCTGGAAGAGCCAGACATACACAGGAGAGCTGAACAGCTATAACCAGCCCCAAAAACATCCTTTTGCAGCAGATATTGGGCAAAGAGATGAGGAGAAAGGACCCCAGGCCAGCTCCAGCTGGGGGGAGCAAGACATCACCTGGACCAGGATTCTCTGAACTCCATAGAAAAAAAGAGACCCAGCTCAGCCCCATCCCTTCCCCAGTGCTCCAACCCTGTCCAGGAAACCATCACAGCTCTCCCATATCCATCAACATCCTCTCCTCCCCACATAGGTCCTCGTTAATCATTCCCCACCAGTCCCACTCTCCACCACTTCACTGGTTTTTATTCTCCTTGTCTCTGTTTCCTGTAATTCATTGGATATTCCTGGTATGAAGGAATAACACACAGGTGGGTGAAGCATCATTAAAGCAGATGGGGAAGAGGATGGCATGGGATCTGGGCAGCAGTAGGGGATATGAAGTGCCAGACATGCAGACTCAGACCCAAAAAATCCACCAGGGACCACGACATGACCACAGCCATGTGCAACCCAGCAATGCTCCTCTGAGAGCCCTGCTGCAGAGAGGGATCTGGGTTTAGCCCTTTGACTCCTGCTTATGTGCAAGCAAAGACTGCAAGAAATCACCTTGCTTTGCCACCAGTCCCAGCATTATTGCAGGAATAACACCAGAGAAATAAAGGGAAAGGGAGCCTGGAGAGAGAGCTGGAATTTGGTTGGATTAACCTACTGAAAGTTCATCTGCTTCTGTAGCAATATCCTATCAAGCTTTATGCATATTGATTTAAAAACCAGTTTGCTTATTTTTTATTCCACATTATGAACCAATAAGTGAGAGAAACCCAAGTCATTACTGAAGAACAGGCACTCACGTAAGCCTTACAGAAAATGTCTGTCTCATGGCTTGATAGCCATAACAAAAATGATTAATAATCTTCTGCAGACACTTAAAATTGCAAGAGCTTCCTCTTGTGAATTTAAATAGCTTTCTTGAATTACTGCCTTTGACATAATCAATAAAGCTGAGTTATTGCTTTATCAGGCGGTTCTGTACAACAAGGGGAGAGAAGCAGAAACCTGGGGAGCCAAAATGCCCCCAGAAATTCCAAGCCAGAGCCTTGTCCCCATCAGGGCTGGGCCACCACAGCCACAGAGCCCCTCCAGGATTATTTATATCC
Organism: Heliangelus exortis; assembly: GCF_036169615.1. Lineage (NCBI taxonomy): Eukaryota > Metazoa > Chordata > Aves > Apodiformes > Trochilidae > Heliangelus > Heliangelus exortis. The sequence continues at coordinate 10,241,355 of NC_092440.1, read as the reverse complement.
CTTTAAACAGACTTGACAGCAAGCTAGAGACAGAATGGGAACCCATCACAGCCCAGCAACAAATATTTAATGACTACTTGTAAACCCAAGCAATATGTTTAACTTTTCCCATTCTCTTTAAAAGGGCTCTTATTTAGCCCAAGAAGGATCTGGAGTTAAATATAGGGCATTACAGCATGCCAGGGACTCGGGGGGGGACACAAGGAGACTTTCTGAGCCAGGATTTCCATCCTCTCAATATGGAATACAATGTAAGCTGGGCCTTAGGGTAACCCACACCAGCGGCAAGGGGCAGCATTGAGACTTTTCACCACGACCAGCAGCAAGCAGAAATATTTTATTTTCTAGTTTCAGATCAAGCCCAGGAACTTACAGATTCCCCTCTCCCCTCCTCTGAAGAAAAGAGCAATATTTCTTTCTGATAAGGAGAAAAAAAGCAAGAATTCATTTTGAGCTTTCCAGAAGGTTTTCTGATTTGGCAAACCTCTGCTCTAATTCAATAACCTTTCACACAGACTTCATAAATTCAAGGAAAATGCTCCAAAATAATCAACAAACAACTTAAAGGCCAAAGCAAAAAGTCCCCAAGAGATGCTGCCCCAGGCACCATTCCTCTTGACTCCCCACAGTGACCTTCACAGAATCTGCTTCTCCTCCTGTCCCAGGGAAGCTGGGTCAGGGTGTGTTCCAGCCACACCAAGCACCTCAGGGATGCTTTGGGGACAAATCTTGCTTTCTGTCCCTATACCACTCTGGTGGGAAGAAGCCTGAAAATTAGGTCATCTAAAAATAATCTCCCTGAAGTCAGCAGCATCTTGGGGAGCAAGTGGTTCCACAGAAGAGAAACGTTTCCACTTTTTACGCCAAATTAAATGTTGACTTTTTATTAGATATTTTTTTTAAGCTTGTTATCTCATTCCCTGAGTGGGGATGGAAACAACCACCCCAGTGAGAGCTCAGTTTGACCTGGTTACCCACTGCAAACAGACAGTGCATTGACAAGATCTTATGGTCAGACAAAGTCTGTACTTTTTTGTTTCTAAATTCACATCTTTGATAGATTCTCTGATGTGCAAAATATTTCCTTTTAACAAATGCTGCACTACAGCAATATCAAGATATTTGTTTCCCTGAAAAATTTCCACTAGATCTCCCCAGTGAGCAAAGGCAACCCAAAATAAGGAGGGGAAAAAAAAAAAAATAAAATTCTCTGGAGGTTAACAAGGACTTCCCATCACTCACTCTGGCTCTCTGCCCTAATAGAGATGGATGAGTCACAGGTGGGGCCACTCAGAGAAAACCACATTTTTCATTTTGATAGCACCTTTTAACAGGAGCTCTCAAAGTGCTTGAAAAACCTTCAGTGCTTCTTCCCAGGCATGGATAAGGGGGGGAAATTCCCCTTCAGGGAGAGGACCAAGGCAACTCTGCTTGTTGGTTTTGCTCCTCCTCTGCTCAGTACAGCCCAAACCCAGCCCTGTGTCACAAAAATCTTATGGATGAAGCACAAAAGCTTGCACTGTACCTGAAATCCTGGACCAGAATTTCCCTGAAGACAGATGAAGACATCCCCAAGCTTTCCTGGGATCAAAAAAAAAAAAAAAAGTTTTAAAAACCTGTACCATATTGCTCCATCTGTGCTCTCAGTACCTCTAGGGAGACAGCACACCAAATATTTTCAACAGGATGGTTTCTTTTAAACAGATAAATGAGCAAAATCTTCTTAAGATGAAGACTAGAGACAAGTATAAAGTGGGATTTTCCTGTCTGGGAAGGAAATATTCCTTTTTCTTGACTAACCAAACTGTGCATCATCTTCTCTCATTGCTTTAATTCCCCAGTTGTTCACCCCACGAGTTGGGTAAAGCCTTACACAGCAGGAGAGAACCTACCATGCTCCTTTAACATCTCCTCTGGAAGGAGAAAAGGGATTAACAGACATAACTGAATCCCAGTTTTAGCAGAAACCTTTCTTTAATTCAATCAGCATCACAGATATTACACTGGTGATGTGTCAAGCTAATGTGCAGGGATGCCACTGCAAAAGAACTGAAATGATTGAAAACCTGAGGAAACACCAGGACTGGGGGATTGCTCAAGGAGATGCTCACCATCTGTCTGTGGGTTCACCCAGCCCTGAGCCCAGGTGCTAAGTCCCATAGATGTTAGCTCTATAAATTTAGGATCATTTGGGGCAGAAGCCAGTTATTTCTCTCATGTGGGAGTTAAGCAGTAGTACAAAGCTGAGGCATGAAACAGTCACCAGATACCAGCACAATGCCCTCAGCAACACATCCAGGGGGGTCCCATCAGAGGAGACCACCAGATCTGAAAGCTGCCAATTGAACTACCCCAAACTCATGCTTTGTTTGGTGGGCAGAACTGTCCATGTCCCAAAGCTCCCTTATTCCTAGGTAAGCCTGAGGAAATTAAGAAATAAAAAAAAAAAGACAGTTGAAGCAGTGAGGGCCATCGAGGAGGCTCTGAGGGAACAGCAAGTGCTGGCAAGCAGAAGGCAATGTTCCTGCATTAGTGCTGGGGAGATGACATCTTCTTCAAGGACACAAATGAAGATAAAGCTCCTGTCCCCAGCCAAAATGATAAACGATGGCCGGGGAAGGCACAGGTTTCTGAGGAAAAGGAAAAGAAAACACCTGAAAAGGCCTGGAAATGGGAGATGCTCACTCAGAACCACTGCTCAGAGTCACATTGAGCCAGATCCTGCCCCAAATTGGGTCACCCTGGCTGTGAGCCTGCACTGCTCCTCACCCCTCCTAATCCTGGCTTGTCTTCTCCCAGAGGAGGGCTGTCCCTCACTGTGGCCTCTTGGAACTGGCACCAGCAGCATCCCTCTCTTCCTCCCCCCAGGCTATACCTTGAGGGACTGTGAATTTTTAAGTCATTTCCATAATAAAATGATCTAAAAAGCAGAGGGGCCAGCTCTTGCACAGAGGAAATTCCTATCCATCTCCCAGGGGCTTTGCCTCATCTCTGCATCCGTGCTGGAGTTGGTCCCACCACTGTCTTTCCATCATTTTTAACTCTTGCTTCCCCCAGGTCCTTGTTCAGCTGCCCCAGTCACCAAATTTCATTAACTCCTGAGAGCAGAGAAAAAAATTAAAAATTAAAAATCTATCACTGCTGAAAATAAACTTATTTAATGGCTGCAAATAGGGGCCTGAATGATATGGAACAGCAGAGGAAGATCCAGCAGAGCTCTTGCCTCAGAGAAAGCTTTCCACATCCTTGGGCACTATGGCTGAAAATTGCAGCCAGGGCATTTAGTGAGTGCTGGGATGTCCACGATGTGGCTGGAGAAGGAGCCAGGGACACTGGAGCTCTGCACTCCCAGCCCTGGGCTGTCTGGCTACTCTGGGATGGAACCTGCAGTGAGGCCAAAGCAGAGACCATGGAGCACTTGAAAATTACTGGGGTTAGTTTAACTGGTCCCAGCTTAGCTTTTAGCAGCATGGTTTAAAAACAGGGTAATTAGTTCTATGGGGGAGTTTTTGCGCTGAATTCTGAAGAAAAACAGCTGCCTTGGCATGCCCCACCAGACAAGGGTGTAAATAGCCCCAAATTAATAGCAGAGCATCCCAGACCACGGGGTACAGCCCCCCAGGGGGAAAAGCTTGCTCTGAATAAGGAAAAATCTTACAATAAGGAAAAGAATTAATTTTTAGACACAGATACAGAAAAGGCACAGTAAGATGCAACACAAAGTACAAAGCCCTCCAGCCTCCCCCTCTGCCTTTTCCAAATTGAGGGGGGGAAAAAAGGCAGTGAGAAAACCTGAGCACTGTATTTAGGAGGATAACTCTTGACTCCCTAAATGAGGGCATCAGCTGTGGATGAGGGAGGAAGGCATGGGCTGAATTCAGGCCTTGGGGATGGTTATGGAAATATCACAATTAATAAAGCCTGGAAAAGCCCCAGCCATGGCTCTGCATGGAAAGCCTGGAGGCTGCCACATTAGGTGTGTGCCTTCTGCAGCATCACCATCAGCTCTGGAACTTTCCTGTCTCTCAAGCTGTAACACACACATGTGCCAAGCAGGAATATTTTAAGCAACCCTGGCACTCAGGTAGGACCATATGTGGGACTAGGGATAGAGGAAATGTGTGGAAATGATGATATGCAGAGCACTCAGCAGAGCTTGGTGCCAAAACATTTAAAGGAGTTATAAGCTGGCTGTAGGAACACCTTCTGTAGTGTAAGATTTATCCTGGAAAGGACAGGCAGGGACCTGGCAGATCAGCACTCATGGATTGGCAGGTCAGGCTCCTCCCAGGGCACCCAGCTGAGTTTGGAAGAGCAGCCACATAACAATCCCACCTCCATTTATTATATTTATAAATATATTATATATTTATTGTACATATTATTTATATTACATAAATTAATAATATAAACATTTTTCTGCTGAAGTCTTAGCAGCAAAAATGCAAACAGAGCCTGAAGCTAGGCAGGGTCTAACCTCCTGCCTCATGAGATGGCTGCAAGGTTTTTTAGAGGGGATTGTTCTGGGTTTTTTTAAACCTCCAATGATGAACAAGACCTTTTCCAAAGCTTAGCCCTGTGACACAAACCCTGAGGCTGGAGAAACACCCAGATTTGGTATTCCTAAAACCCAGACAGCACTTGCAGCCCATGGAGGGGCCAGAGAAGCATCCAAAGTTCTCAAGAGCTCTCCCTGGTCAGCCAGGCAACCCTGTCCTGTCTTCCCAGGGCACAGAAAATGAACACAGGACAAGCAGCATCTGCATGGTGACTGCTATCTCCCACAAACACATCTGCAGTGGGCACAGTTCCCCCAGCAAACACTCACAGAGCTCAGGCTGTGTATTTAAAGGAACAGATTTAAAGGCAGCATCTCATAAAAGTAAGTTGTTCTTGACAATAACCAGTTTCTGTTTCTTGGCTCTTGCCCTAAGCTTGTGGGGAGGCTGAAGATATCACCTGCTATATTAAGCATGATATGCAGTTTAATGGCCAAAAAATGCAGATCTGGCCTTCTGCTTCCTCTCCCACCCATGCTCCTAACTCTTAAATAATTCCCTCCCTTTAATGTTTTTATGCGAACAGGTTTTCAGGCATGGCAGAAATCCACTGTCAGCAGTAATGGAAAGAAAAGTAATATGAGATAGAGAGCCACAGACAAGTTCTCTAAACCCAGGAAAACCTTGTTTGTAATTCAATATAAACAGGCACCCCATAAATACAATGTAGGGTGATGTATCCCCATCTTCCTGCAGCTTTGGTACCTACATTGCTCCAGGGGCAGACCCAAGGCCAGCTCCTGACATCCCAAACCCACTCCAGTATTTGAGAAGCACATTAGCCCTCAGAGCTCTGAAGAAATGCAGCCCCCTCCCCTGAGAGATCAGAAATGGTGTGCCCCAGAATCTAGGCATGAAAAGCCATTTGACTGGTGTAGAAAAGCAGGATTCAGCCTCCAGCAACCTCTACCACAGCCTCCCATGGGCCAGGAGGATGGGGAAGCAGCCCCTGCTAGGACTTGCACCAATTAACAGGTAGGTGAAATACAAATTGCTTAAGCAGCAGCCAGGAGGGGCTGAGGGACTTTTGTCCATCTCCCCCCTACACCCCAGTGGCTTCAGGCTGACAAGAGCTTAATTGCAGCTGGAGGAAGAGAGGAGCTTCCCCCACTCACAGCTGAGCTGCACATCCCTGGAGGCAGCCTCCCTGGTGAGCACATTGGTTATTTAATAATCTGCTGGAGCCAGGCAGATTCCCAGGCCCATGCAACACCTCTTTATGAAGGGAAGGGAAAGCAGCAGCAGAGCTCACCCCAAAGCCCTTCCCCAGGCAACACATTCTGCTCACCCAGGGTATGGCTGCATCTCCACTTCTCATCTCTTGGCAGTGGTGGTTTTGGCAGGCAATGAGCCCAGAGCATCAGTGCCACGTCCCAGCAGCCACTCAGCTACACTGGGTCATCCTCCCAACCTGGCACAGCCCTGCTCTGCTCACCCTCATCCCCACCACCCTCCCAAGAAAGGAGGGGAAGTCCAAGGAATGAATCCGTGTGAGATGAATTAGGGATTCAACAAGGGGAAGGAAATGACTGCAGACAAAGCTTGAGGATGTAAATGCATCCTATAATTAACAGTTAACATGCAGGGAAGGTAACCCTTAGATGCAGCCATGGCTAGCAAGGAGAAATAGGATCATTTATATTCCATGGGAGCCCAGGAGCAGTCGAGGAAGCTCCCAAGCACACTGCATGGGTAAATAACCCCTCCTTCCAATGAGGGAAAGAATATACAGCAAACAAAAGTTTGTGTGCTTGCTCAAATATCTTATGTTTAAATAATGTGAGCTAAGTGATGTGTTTCTGCTCAGGCACTAATCGCTGCCAGGGGCCTGTAGCACCATTAAGCAAATTGCCATCTTCAACTATTTAGGACCATCTATGGCTTCTTGGGACCCAGGGCCGTTCATCATCAGCCTCTGTGCTCTTACGCACTGAGGGTTTTTTGGGAAAAAAAAAATAATAAAAAAATCAGAAGTGGGGATTTAATAGCTCATATATGACTTGCAATCAGTCTGACAGCTCAGGGAGGCTCTCAGCATCCCCCTGCCATGATGCCCAGAGCGAGGAGATGCTGTCCCCCATCTTCTGCCCATCTGACGTGTCTCATCTAAGCATGGAACACAGCCCTGAAACTCAGCATGCTGAGGAACACCACGGTGACCTGACACTGCAGGTGGAGAGAGTGCCCTGAGGAGAAATAAAGACCAGAGCAGCTGAAAGCAATTTCTAGAAAGGGCAGCAAGTGTCTTCTCCTTTGCAAGCACATGCAGGGCTTTCATTGCCAACCTAAACATTATTCTGGCTGTGAAACTGAGACCATAATACATGTCACAGTTGGAGACTCGCAGGTTTTTATAACCAAATCTGGAAAACAAAAGTCACACACTTATTTTTAAGTTATCACAGCTTTTTCCTAAGCAGTTAAGAGGGGAATATCCTTCCCCAGGGGCCCTGTAAGCTGCTTGGAGGTGGCAGATCCCAAAGCAAACCAGCTGATGGGTAGGGAGGACACACAACCCACAAGCTGCTATTAAGGCTCTTGTACTTTTCCAACCGCTAAAATTGCAAGTAGGCATTAAATATCTTATTGAGACTATCAGCACATACAATTTGTGGTCATTAAATGCATTTCCTTTATGTTTCCCTCAGGCTAGAACAAACCTTATTTTCAGATCATTTGCAAGAAAAGTCTCCAAAGACTATAATTTACCTGCTGCCAACATCATAAATCGTTAAAATTAGTCAGTTGACTGTTTTCTAATGACCATAAATGTGTTCGCTAATACAGCTACTTTTTAATTAGCTCACAAGAAGAGATTTGAGGGGAGAAGAACACTCAGATTTTTCTAATGGAAGCCAGCATTATCCCAACAGAACTGGGACAGCACAGGTTAAAGCTTGCAGCCTCCTTCCCCCTCCAAGGGCAGCAACCTGGGGGAAATAACCTTGTTGAGACTCAGAGAGCCTGATCCTGGCTTGTTTCAGAGTCCAGGGCTGGCAGTGCACACTGGTATGCTGGAGCAGTAAATAACCCAATGAATTATGGAAAATGTGACCAATTTCCACTCTCAGGAGGGAGGTGGGAACGCCAACAGTGGCTTGGTCCAGCACAGTGCCTGGGCACCAGCAGGACACATCAAGAGAGGAAGAGATTTCCTGAGCCCCCCAGTGTCCCTGCTCCCCTCCACAAACCCAACAGCTTCAGAACCAGCTCTGTATGGTTTCACTCACCTCCCACACAGGGCAAAAGTTCTGCCTGAATTCCCACATTTATTCTTAATTACTTTGTGAAGAAGTCAGATATATTGACCACCACCTGTTCGATACATAATTCATGTGCTGGGAGAGGCAATTTCCAAAAGTTCACCTTGTTGGATCCTTCCAGGGGAAGGGAAAGAGTTTTTTGGGTTTTTTTTTTTCTGGGCATCAGCAATCACATGCTGTTAGCAGAGATGGATCCCTGCACACTCTACAAGGGCAGCAGGTTTCCAATCGAGATCGAGATCACAAAACACAATGGCTGCAAATATTGGTGCTCCGAGGCATTTTGCAAGGCAGACATTTTAATTTAAATCAATGAGTTATTGATTCATTTTTCATGCTGGAAGGAGAGCTCACAGTGTGTATTTCTGCCACTCGATCTGTACTTCTGATGACTTCAGGCATACAGTATAAACCTGATGTAAAATATTTCCTTTCCTAATAGGAGAGCTTTTATGGCCTTGGACCTGAGTGAGCAGAAAGTCATCTGGGAGAGGATGCCTAAATAGGAAACCATGGCAAGGAAGGTAATTAATGTTCAGTGTATACTCTCAAATTAGCCTATCCCTGAATAGGAAGGAAATGAATCACAAGTTGAACTTTTATATAGCCTCAGGGTCTTCTCAGGCACTTACAAAATTTCCTGGTGTACAGGAGCTGATAAAGGGCTTTACTCCTCACACCTATAGGCTTGGGGAAGAGCAGCAAAGCCAAGCCAGGGGGAAATGACCATTTGCCTCTTAGGAAGCCACCCTGTGCTTGTGGCTTGCTTTTGAAAATCAGGAAGCTGGTGGGGATTTTTTAGGGGTGTGTCTTCACCAGCAAGCTCAAGAGCCACAGAGCAAAGTGGCATTGGGGCCGTGACTCTTGACAGCACATCCTTCTGCAAGCCCACCCCAAAACATCCCTTAGCCTGCATGCTTACTGCTGGGAACCAGCCCTTCACCCAGGAGAAGCAGCACCCATGCTTCAGGAAGGGTCCTGTCTGTGTTCAGCTGCAGAGGGAGAGGAGCTGGGGCCTTTCCACAGCAATGCAGGGAGATGGCTGTGTGTACAACCCTGCCTCCCAAAGAGCCTGAGATTTGGGAAGCTTGTGAAGGATCAGCCTGGCATGGATGTCAGCTGGAGGAGGTGCCCAGCCACTCCCAGGATGCCCAGTTAGGAAGTACTTGCCCTTCATCCCCTCTTCTCTGAGATGGGACTAGGTCTGTGTGCAAGGTTCTTAAGGAACACCCAGGAACCTCATGAGAAAGAGGACATGGGGCAAAATGGAGAGCCGAGGAGGCACAGCCATGCCCAACTTTCACAGAAAAACTTCCCTTTCCAGCCATTTTGCACTTTCCTGAGATGATTCTCCAGCAATGGCTCCTTTTTCTCCTGTAAATTAATCCTTGCTGACCCTAAAGCCATTACCCAACATTGGTAACACCACAGTGACTTCCACAGGCACTCCTGCCATGTCATGAGGGATGAGGACATCCAGGCAAGAAAGGCAACAATGATCACAGCCACCAAAGGACTAGTTTGATTGCACTCTTTAACCAGCAATCAGAAATTACAATCAAAATAACAAAAGTGCAGGCTAGCTGTGGAGCAGGCTCTGAAGGGAAGGGGTTTTCCAGTTTTCCATGAGATACCAGCAGGTCTTTGCCCAGTCTGTGTAATTGTGTCCTTTGAAGTCTGGCTCATAAAACAGAAACAACAACAAAAAAATGACTTTCATGTCTCTAATAAAGCAGAACTATAAAACCATGAGCCAGCTTCCAAGAAAAGCTGTCCTGTGTGAGCCAGGGTGCCAGCCAGGGTTTGAACTGATTGCAGGGCTGGAGAAGGGGCTGGAGAAAGCAGCAGCTGAGACAAGTGTGAGCAGAAGGCATCTCCATCCCTCTGAGGGGAGCTGGAGACCATCAGGATCAGCCCCATCCTCTGCACTGAAAGGGCTTGTTCCAGGACAGAGGCTCTAAGTTCCTTCTGCCTCCTTTTTTTCCGGGGATGTCCCATCCTTGTGCCAGCCATTGGGAATAGGTTTGCTTTCCCTATGGGTGCAACATCTCAGCTCTCATCTGAAGTTGTCACCACCATGATGAGAAATGCAGGAGACTTCTGTCCCCAAGGGCACAGCACCCCAATACCAGCCCCCTTGGACCATCCTGGCACCTTACTGACCCCCAAATCCTTCCTCCATAGAGAGGAAGAAAGACTGGGGGAATATTTCCTGATGGGAGAGGAAGGTGTAGTCGCCAAAAAGTCCCTAGTGCAACATCTGCCAGATGGGGGGAGGGGAGGGGGGGGGCCGTAAGAAGGTAAATCAAGGCTTTTTGGTGAAAGGGACATCATATCAAGGGCAGTTTTTCTCCCCAGCACAGCACAGGCAGACACCGAGAGATCTTTGCAGGTGAAGGGAAGCTCCTAATACAATCTGGATAATCATGTCGGGGCTGTCTGTAGAAAAGAAACCCCTCTGGTAATATTAAATGATAAATTATGTGCCAATAACTTCCCCAGCACCGATCAGAAGCCATTTCAGAGACGAGCAGGAGATGGGGCTGGTCCTGACAGTGACAAATTGGCAGTGCCGGCAGACACACCGCCCTTCCCAGCCAGACGGGGAGGAAATGCCATGTGTCAGCATTTACAAATTAAACCTGCAAGCGGCTGCTGCAGCCCGCCAGACACAACCACCCGCTTTGCAAAACAAATTCCTCTGAGTCACTCTGGTTCAGAGGCGTCTCTCTCGCCCAAATTAGGCTGACTCGGGGCTTCTTTGCAGGAGGCGATGCAAAAAAGCCACATTTGTCGTGCACCAGTGTCCCCAGCTGGCAAGAGGGCTCTGCTTTTTACCCCTCGTTTTCCTCTCCCTGCCCCCGATATGTCAGAAATGGTGTGTCCCAAAATCTAGGCATGAACAGCTATTTGATTGCTGGAGAAAAGCAGGATTCAGCTTCTACCAAAGCCACCCATGGACCAGTCCCATCCCAGGAGGATGGGGAAGCAGCCCCTGCTAGGACTAGAATCAATTAACAGGTAGGTGAAATACAAATTGCTTAAAGCAGCAGCTAGGAGGTTCCCAAGGGACACACTTTGGGAATTGTCTTTTGACTGAGACCCTGACTATGAGAAAGGGTTTGATGCTAAAGGACATCAAGCGATTTAACACTAGGAAAAACATTCAGACTTCAAGCCCGAGGCTCAGAATGTTGCTCCCCTGAGAAGAGAGCCAAGGGCACCCTGTCGCTGTCAGGAGATGGGGACATTTCTCAGGGTAGGCTCACTGTGGGAAACTTCAGGAGCATGATTAGACAAGGAAAAACAAGAATATGCAAGCAGTGCCTCTGTCAGGGACAAAGGCTGCTCCCAATGCACCTGCACCTGCGAGCAGAGCAGAAGGACCCTTGGCAAAGTCTGAGTGCTCCAGAAGCAGAGCTACCTGCCAGAACACGGATTCCAGAGCAAACAATAGCTCTTTGTATTGCTAAAATCCACCAGATGGCTGTCGGTTGGAGGATCCAAGTTTAAGAGATGCACTAAGCTGCTGTAGAGGAGGAGCAAGGATGAGGAGCAAAGCAGAGCAACCTCGGGGTGCAGAGCCATAAGGACAAAGGGTTGCAGAGAAAACATGGTGTAAAATTCATCCCTGGCTCACTGAGCACACTTGCAGGCAAACTCCTGCTCTGCCAAGACCTACAAATCACCTGTTCAAAGGTGATGAATGTGGTCTACAAAGAGACCCAGGGAAGGAGGCAGAGCCTAAAGGAGAGATGATTTGCCAGGCTTGGTATGAAAGCAGACGGTAGATGTAGAATAGCAAAGAAAATAGAAAAAAGAAAAGAAGAAAATAGAAAAAAAATAGAAAAACTAGCAGAGGCTCATCCCTAGTGTGCTACAAACTTCTTCCAGAGAAGTGCCCTGCTTGTGCTACCCCCTGCAATGCTTACAGCCAGAGGACATTATGCCAGAATGAGCAGACTGAGGGGGTGAAAAAAGCACCAAACATCGAGTCAGAGGCAGAAAAATTGCCTGTAGATGGTAGAAAATTGGCATGGGCATGAGATGTAAAGGGGGCAGTTGGGGGCTGGGAACAACCACCAGATGAGGTGACACACCAAGAGGTACAAGCAGTCAAATGCCAGCTGGAAAGCAGGACAAGCATTGGAGCTGGCCAAAGCCCTCTGCATTATGCAAGGCAAGGCAGTAAAACTACAACAGCCCAGCCAAAAACCTTGCATTCTGCAGTGCTGCTGTCATTGTCCCAGCAGGCACCATAAACTGCAGAACAGTAGAGGAAAGATAGAGGTGGATGTTTGGAGTAGTGGAAAACCAACAAAAATATCAGTTATAACCAAGTGAATTCATTAATCAGCGAGCCCAAAGCTGAGGTGAGTGGTTCCTACAAAGGAAAAAATTCATACATACATACAAAAAAAAAAATAAAATTCATGCCATAGCTGCTGCAGCCCAGGGAGATCTGCTCCAGAGTTACCAGGGCATGGCTGGAAGGGATGGAACACCTGAGCACAAGAAACAGTTTGTGTTGTGAAGTGGGAAACCCTGGCATCAGCTCTGAAGGATGCAAGGTTTGTACCCTCCAACCCCTGGGACTGAAAGGGAGAGTTTGCGGACATGAGGATGGGACAGGCAGACACAGACCATCCCCAGCACAGCAATGGAATAGCAACACAGCATTTTCAACCCCAAGAAACACAAGCAGAGCCACACACAGGCTGGTGAAGGGGTTGCTCAGGGTCGTGGCTGCTGCAGTGCTCAGGAATGGTGGGTACTGGAATGCAGTGTCCACTGCCAAGGCAGGAATGTCCCCTGGCAGCAGGGGGTGGAGGGCAGCCAGCCTGAGCCTGTTTCCACTCTCTCGTACCTGGCACAAGGCTGAGCTCACCCAGAGCAGACTGCAAAGAGCTGAATGTTTCCTTCAGCCTCCAAAAGCCTCCAGCAGGTCTGCATCCTTGTGGCCCTGGATGTCATGGGGGACCCAAGACCCATCCATCCTCCAGGACCATTGTGTCCCTACTGCTCAGTAATAAAACCCAACCTGTTCTAAGCAACAAAAGAATGGTTTCCTGTTAATTTCTCTCTTTGTCCTGGCAGTCTGTCTGTGCTCCTTGCCCATGCTGCAGGCTGGCAGCACCGATGCTGCCACAGTGCCAGACGCCACTGGGGTCACCATAGGGTGACAAAATAAATCTCCTGCAAACCCAGTTTTCTGCCTGGGCCTCACTTTCCACCCCCAGATGAGACACTCTGCAATTTTGCCAAGCTGAACTCTTAGGACAGAGGGGGGAAAAAAACTTGTGGTGATTTATTTCTCAACCCCAAGCTATCCCTTTCAGGGGAGGTCTCCCATGCCAAACCCTAGCTTAAAAAAAAAAATTAAAAAAACCCCAACACATTCATTAGTCAGCTCGCTTGGCTGGATCTGTAATAAGAATGTAATAAACTTTCCATATGTCTCTGATAAACTAGACAGCCTAAGTTATGAGCAGAAAAAGGCATCAATGTTTCAAATGTCAAAATTTGCCATGTAACTTGGGCCAAGCACTTGCTCTTAACAAGACAGTGGAAGGAATCAGATCCAAGTTGAGAGCTGAAGGAGCCAGAGGAGGACATGCCAGCTCAGCCCTTGTAGCTCCTTTTAAAGCTCATGTTTTCACTAGCACTGCTCTGGTGCTGATGGCTGCCTGTCCCTGCTCCCAAACCAGAACCTGACCCATCCCACCACAGCCAGCAGGTGCTGCTGACCCCAGTGGAGCACCCATCAGCACAGACCCCTGGGGTGCCTGCAGGCAGGAGGTACCCCCAACCCCTGAGGAATGAGCACCAGGGATGGTACCCAGGGATGGGAGCAGAGATCAGGTGCAGACTCAGTCCCTGTGAGCTCTACCAAACAGCCTGTCCAGGGTACAGACATCAGTCCTTGGTCCCCATCTGAGCTGTGGTATGGTGGGAGCAGGATGAGAGTGGGCTAGAACAGTGTCTTTAGGGATTTTGCAACTCCAGGAACAAAGCTGGATCTCGCCCAGGGGGTGAATCTGAGCACCATCAGCCTCCAAGAGTGATGGTCTTTCAGCACTTTAATTACAAAGCAGTAGTAGAGAACAGCCTGCCTGATGTTCAGCAGGAAATTGAACTGCACAAGCAAGGCAGACATATTCCTGCACAGCTCCCCTAGCAACTCTGGGAAAGTTTCCAAATTCTTGCACTATTAACATTTAAGGAATTGTCTCTGAACTCTGGTAGTTAAACAGTTGAGGAGAAACAAGACACTGTAAATGGATTTGTTCGGTGTAGGTCAGTTACTGAAGAGGCTGTTTAAATCAGAGCTCTCTGTTCTGCACTGACAGCAAAGGTCTGGCTCAAAGCACTTCATCATATTAAGTTTTCCATCTTTCCTTTTTTTTTTTCCCTCTACCTCTCAAGCAATGGCAATACCTTACAGCCCTCCTGCAGCACACAGTAAAGGTGAGGGGAGACAGAGCCTTTCAGCTGGGGGCTCCTCTTCACACCCACCCTGAGGCCACGGTGATGGGCACTCCAGCAGCCAAGCTGTCCCTCTGCAGCCAGCATGTCCCAAACACCTGAGCTGATGGCTGTGAGTGGCTGTGCCCAGCATGGGTGGCACACAGGAGCCTTTGCTCCCAGCATACAGTGTGAATCTGCAATCGCAGCCCACCCCTGCACACCAGATGACACCTTGATGCTCTGGGCAGGGAAAAAAAAAAAAAAAAAAGCTGTGATTTATTTCCCTACACTCATCAGCTTGACACCTTTATTGGTGTTTGCAACAAGAATGGACATCAGTGCAGAAAAAGGACTGCACACACAGAGCAGGACAAGCAATTGCACTTCACTGGTGCCCAGCATGGGGTGCTCTAGTGTCTCAGGATGCCCTTGAACATCCCTCACTGAGAGGGAATAATTTCCAGGCTGCCAGGATAACAACGTGTGCAGGAATTGGCTCTGAATAGCCTGGCAGCTACAGACCAAGGATTTCTTTGGGGATTTTTCTTGAGCATCCATCTAAACTTCGAGCTTGGCTCAAGTGCCCACTCATGGAGAGTAAGTGGAAATTGTCTTTCTAAAGCTGGAGCTGTGTGCTCTCAGACTTTGACACCAGCCCAGCAGATCCATACTTTCTTCCCTCCCTTTTTTAGTTAACCTGCCTGATGCTACATAGGAGCGCAATTATTTTTACAAACACTGACTCAGTGTCCTGAAACCCAGCTGGAGAACCAGCTCTGTCTCCACTATCCACTTGCAAAGGCACCAAGCCCATGGACTTAGGCATCTAAATCCAGATACCTAATTTTATCTATTTTTAAGCCACACATGCACAAAATGCACCTGTATAGGCTGCCAACAGGTTCTCAGCCAGCTCTGTGCTGCATTTTGAGGTTCCACAGGACAATAGGAGTTGTGCTCCTGTATCAAACAAGCAAAGGAGGCACCAGCACCCTTCCAGCTCCCAATCCATAGGTCCCATACCCATGGCACACACAATATTTGCTTTTCCAGCCTGTCTGCCAAGCTCAGCTCAGGTGACCCAACACACAGCTGGGAGTTACTGTGAAGACAGCATCTCCCTCCTGCTCTGCAGGGAGAACAAGACCACCCAGAGTTTCAAAAGGCAGAGTCAGTGCCCAAAAGTCCACGTGCACCCCAAACCTTGTCCTGCATCCAAGCTGCTGACAGCATCTCAATGCAATGCAGTGCCAGGAAGGATTAACAGCCCAGAGAGAGGAGTCAAGGTAACAGAGCAGATCACTCATCTAGACACTGTCACCATGGGGCTCAGCCCCATTTGGATCTGTCAGCCCCATGCAGTGCTAGGGGACAATTTAAGAGTAACCCTGTGTAATGAAATCAGCTCCAATTATTTCCTCCAGGACCACCCTGTTTATAAAATACAGTTAGCTATGCTCCAGCCTAATCCCCCCACACCTCTCCTGCAAAATCAAGCAGCTGAGGGGAGCATATGGCAGAGGGGACAGTCCCCCAGAGGGGCTGGGGTCTCACAGACTTGTGCCAACAGGCAGCTTCCATGTACAAGGGACCAGCAATGGCTTCATAAAAACAAATTTGCCATTTGGAGATGGTACAAAGCACTTGTGTGTTCCTCTGCAGCCCAGTGTTTGCTAGATGTGCAACTCCCTCTACTAACAAATCCAGGAGAAAAAAAAAAAAAAAAAAAAAGTAATTCTAGAAGGCCTTTTGTACACCCTCCTGGGACTTTGCTTCAAGTCTAATTGGCATTTACACAACTTTAATTGCAGGTGTTGACCTTGCAACTTCACCTAATGCAAACTGAGAGTAGACTGCAGAGGCTGCTGCTTTCCCCAGCCCCAGTGTTCAGACAGTGGCCCCAAAAATCCTCCAAAGCAATGTGAAATCAGGCTGGGGATGGAAGCAGACTGGGATTAGTCCTGGATGGTTAATGAACGAGCAACCCTCTAGCAGTCAAGACAGGCACAGCCCCAAGTGGCACCATAGCTGGCCAGAACCAGCACTCTCACAGCACTATTCACCTTTAGAATAAAAAAAAAAACACCCAAATAATCACTCTTAGTGGCACCTCCCACATGATCCAGCACTCCTCAATTTACTGTTATGTATTTCAAGGAGTAAAAATTCACCTGGTCAATAATGCTGCAACAAGAGCCCATCACTCAGCAGCCCCTGTGGCTCAGAGGCACAATGATGCATTGGCACCAATCACTGGGCACAGGAGTAATAAAAGCACTGGAATATTGTTGTCTCAGGATTAATGCTTCTTGCTGTGAAAACAAACACCCCAGACTTGCCTCAACATTCAGTTTTGATAAATGATTTGACTCTGCCTTGACACTCCTGTAGCAGCAGGAGACCATTATCCTGAGACAATGTTTTATTCTATTGACATTATCTCTTAATTATAATGTGAGTGATATCAAAGAGAGGGAGAGCCCACCAATCCCTCAGGCAGAGTTCCTGCAGTTTCCCCTGTCAGGGTATCTGGGAGAGGCTTCACTGCAGCAATTTAATGAACTGCTGCACTCCACCATGTAAAGGGCCCATGGAGCAGGGGCAGGATCCTTACCTGAGCCATCTCCATCACAGCCTGGGGAGCTGCTCCACTTCATGCAAACTCAGGGACTATATATAGTTTTACCCAATAGGAAGTGGTTTGTGTTTCTTTTTTTATTTATTTTATTTTTTAAAAAAATTTCTGGAAGCAGGGAGTTTTTTAGACAGACAGAAAGGTCATTTGCATTTTAAAATGAGATTTTTAGCAAGATTCAAAAGGGATTTGGCATTTACTACACCTCAAAATATAGTTAACATTCAGATAAAGTTTTTGGAAGGTGTCACAAACTTCATGCTAAAGGGATTATGCCAGTTGCTATCTACTGAGAATGAGGAGGTGAGTTACTCACTCACCTTTGCTATTTTGGGGTTAGTTTCTCTCCCTGGCAGCACCCAGAAGTAGGCAGAGCCCAGATGCTGTCATGCAGAGCTCAGTCCATTCTCCAAGCAGCCAGGGTTGGGCTGTCAGCACATCTGATTGGCATTAATTGTTTGCAAGATTTTGTTCTGCAAAATCGTTTTGCACGCACTGAATAAACAAGAAGACAGGGAACCAAAGTGCTGTCTCATCCTTAAATCCCTGAAACAGAGAAAGTGTGCCTGCTCCCCAGCTGAAAGCACTGCAGAGAGGCACATCACTGCTCTGGGAGGAGGAAAATATCAAAGAAAAGCATTTTAAAATATTTAAACTGAGCCAACTTAATTAACTTGCAAGAAAAAATGGCAGAGGAGTTTGAGCTTTCTCTACAGCAGAAAAGGAAAGCACAGGTCTGGTCTTCAGCCCCAGGCTCCCATCAGCATCTCCCTCCCAGAGGGGCTATGCATGTGCAGGAGAGCTGGAGCAGGACAATCAGCTGTGACATGTTGAGCCAAGCAGGATCAGAGGGAGATGAAGGGGCTCACCATAACATCTTCATTCCTCCCCTGCAGCCTTAAGCCAAGGCATCTTTGCTGGTGACAGGCAGCGAGTCCCCCACAGCGAGTGCTGTGAGAGCAGAGCAATTAGCAGTGCCCTGACAACACAGGCAGGGGCAGGCATCCCACAGCCACACATTATGGGGGAGCATGCTGGCAGGTGAGGAGACTTCTCCAAAAAACTAGGAGCTCCCTCACTGACAGGGTGGTGGAGACCAAGCCCTGGCTCATCCTGGCAGCACTTGCTGCTTCTTGTGTTCAAGCCATACCCAGTTCTCCACCAGTGGTTTGAAACCAGAGCGTGAAGTTCTCCATAGGGACCATGTGTTGATTTGTTTCACACTTTCCATTAATTACCAGGTAAATGTAGATCCCTGCACACTCCTTGGGCACCTTGCCTCATCTGCTCAGGCTTTTGACAGCTGCTGGAGCAGTAAGTATGTTTTCATCACATGACTCCTGGCAGGGCATTCTCTCCCTCATTCTGACCTCCAGAATCATCTGCTTTATTTCAGCATCCCTCCCTTGGAATTTGTCCTCATCAGCTAAAATCCATCTTGGTGCAGAGAGAGAGAGGAGCTCAGAGTTCTTCAGACTTCAATTAGCTGGGGAAAGGCACCTTGGAGCCTCGAGGCTGGCCATGGCTCTTGGGTGAATGCCACCCTGTACTCTGAATTTAGGAGCTGGCAAAGGGCTCGTGTCAGGCTGAGCACACGAGGCACCACGCGAATCAATTCCTGATCTGTCAGCCTTTATCTGCTGAAACTTTTCCTGGAAAGCCAATTAACAGCACCTAGAGCCTGCTTTGGCTGCTCTTCTTTTGCAATTAAAGTCAGGCCAGAGCTGAGCAACAGCACCCTTTGGGAGGAGGCAATGGGGAAGAGGAGAATAACCTTTGGTTTATTGCAAGGGAGGGAGCTCGTAGCCTGGCTGCACATGGGACTGGGGGAGTCACACAAACTCAGGGACTTAAAACCTGGGGGGCAGGCAGGGCCAGGCTGCTCCTCTGTCCCAGAAGACTTTCAGTGTTTGAAAGTAAACCCAGAAGGGTAAGAGGTGCAGAAGATGCACATGGCCATGACTGCTCTCATCCACAGGGCAGACTCAGTTCATGGATGATTGAGGGAGATCCCTCCCAGTAATGAGCTGGGAGCACTCAGACCAAGGCACATGCAAGCACCTGGAAGACACCAAAACCATCCCCAAATTATATCCCTAGCCAGGGGGTCCTTGAGGTGGGCCCACTGCTTGAGTCCTGCATGGAAACACATCCCTTGGGCCAGGCATGCTCCCACCCCATCACTTATAACAATCCCAGCCCAGAAAACTGCATTTCTTGTTTAACATTCTAATTTAATGTTTCTCTCTGGAGCAGGGGACACGTTTCAGATCAGATTAAGGGTGGGACACACTCCCTTACCCACTCATTTACAGCATGTGACATGCCCCAGTGATTTACAGGCACGAAAAGGGCCTGCAACACACTGAGGCTTTCAAGGATTACTTAACACAGGATGAAGTAGATCAAATGCAAATGGGTGGATGGTATGTGAAGTACTCCAGCCAGCCAGGGCTGCTAAGCCCTCTGGTTTCTTTCAGAAGGCTTTGAAATGGGGAAATGTAGCTTCAGATAGTTTATTTGCTAGGGGCACCAGGGAGGGAAGGGGAGTATTTATGAGTCAAAGAAAATCCAGAAGGTATATCTCTGGGGATGCACCCACCAGGGCACCAAGGGTTGTTTGAGGGGGGAATGGGATCCCTGCTCTCAGCCCTGGCTGCCAGGGAGATGAGTTGCCTCCTTGGGAGCTAAGCCAGAGCTCTCCCACTATCTCTACCTGAGCATGGAGTTTGATGCTGCGCACAAAGCATCTTCTAGAGCAGGAGGAAGGGCAAACATGGGACTGCTTGGCAGCTCTCTGCAGACAGACAGTGACTGCCCCTTGGTCTCTGCCTCCTGTGGGGTCAGACAAGCTGGTTGGGTGTCAGAGGTGCAGGTGAGATGAATCCCACAAGGAATCTCCCCTACTCTCTTCCAGGATACTCAGCACACCCGGACAGAGCAGCCCTGCCAGAGTCCCAGACGTGAAGAGATTGAGTTACCAACACCAGGAACTGTTACTTACTAAAATAGTGCTCAAAAAAAAACCCACCCTAATCACCATTTATTTTTCTTGGCACTGAAGGTGGTTTCACTGCTCCTCGTGACATCCAGCACACTGGAAACGTGGTGCTCACAAGGGAGATAGCTCAGAGGGAGTGGCTCAGTGTCTTAATTGGGGGCACTTGATGCAGATAAGAGCCAGGCACTGTGAACTGGGCCAGCACCGACCTCCAGCCCCCAACATTCCCATGAATCTGTCCCACTCTGGTTTCTACATACATGGCCCCAAGCCAGAGACTTACTTGGAAAAGCAGAGGAAGTCTGCAGCGTGGGGGGAGAGGGTAATTCCTTGAAATGCTGTCTTTGGGGATGGGATCTGCAGTTGCTGGAAATTCCTTCCCTGGAAGCTCAGCTCTCTCCCTCCCCACCATGGCTGCCAAGCTCATCCAATGCCTCATGTTTGGCACCAAAGGCAGAGGGACAGCACCACTCATGGCCCCACAGTTTATGGGTACAAGGTGAAGGTTCCTGTGTGTGGAACTGGTCTCTCCTACAAGAACAGGTCCAGAAACCAGTTCAGATGGAAAAGGCAGAAAGCAGCTGGGTCACATAGGGAAGTGGAGTTTTTAACGGAGCAGTGCAGCCACAAGCAATATTAAGTCTGGAAATTCAGCTCCCAGGAAAAAAAAAAGTGCTCAGCAGCAGCATTTGTAGTCAGAAGGATAGAGAGCAGAGAGAGGAAGGATCACCAGGCTGGGAACCAGGCTGGCAGCCCCCACCATGCCTATTGCCTGCTGAGGATTGCTGCTACCTGACAACAACCACCACGTGGGGTGGCAAACCCCCCTAGTCTGATGTCAGCTGCAGCCTCTGCCATCAGCATCAAAAATCTGAAGCAAACTCACATCTGGGAAAACCATGAACTTATAAAAAGAGAAAATAATAAACTTTTTTTTGAAAAGTAATCCCTCTAAAATAGCATTGTGTGCCTGTGTCCTAACCCCCAGAAACCAAGGGTTGAAAGATCAAACCATATTCCTCAAGGGCCTGTTATCACCATTTGATATCAATTTTCCATCTGAATGCTCATTTTTAGGAATTTTTTCCTCTTGCTTCAGAAAACAAGTGCTCCCAGAGAGCCACCAAGCACAGGGAGCCCTGGCCCCATGCTGCCTGCATGTCACCACCCCACAGCCCCAGACTGCAGCAGGACCCACAAGGATGGACCTCCAATGAGAGAGGGAAACAGGACCATGGTCTGGTTCACCCCAACAGATCCAGAGTTCAGCTGTGAGCCAGCATGGGAAGGTGACAACAGGGTGACTCAGGGAGCCCCATGCCCACACCAGCAAGGATGGAGCATCCCAAAAAAGAAAATTTCTGAGGCTATGGCTCTCATTGCCAGGACACAGCAGCACCTGATAAAAGGGACTGCTCAAAGCAGGGAGTATATTATGGTTTTTTCCTTCCTTTTTTTGAAGGGCAGGAGAATTTCTGATGACCCTGGGTGGAGGAGCTTGTGCACACACAGGCTTTTTCCCAGAAATGGTCCAGCCCTGACTCTGGTGACTGGCAAGGTGGTAGAGTTAAGCTCTTGTGTACTCATGAGCAGGAGGTAGAAGGACACTTAGAACACTCTTTAAACAAGGCATTGAACATCATAAAATTTAAAGCTGACATCCAACAGACATTTGGGAGCAGAGACTTCACTGCCAAAGCCCAGCAGCCCTTATTTGCTTTCTGCAACAATAACACACTGGGGGCAGGTCTCAACACATGGAGGGTGGGCACACAGCATGGATGACTCTGCGGACAACACAAGGGTCACCCAGCACTGCTTCTCTGCCACGCTAGGAGGGCAGGGATCTCTGCAGAACAGGGCATCTCTCAGGCATCCTGGTCAGCAGCCAAGGGAGCAGGCAGCTGCGCAGAGCCCTGTGCTGGCCAAGGAGAGAGGGCAGATGAGGGCCAGGGCTGCTGGGCACTGCTGATGCCAGCACTGCAGCACAGAGCACAGAAACACTGCTCAGTGTCAGACTGGGGAAGGGCACATCCCTACAGACACCCTAAGGAGAGGGGTCCAGGCACTGAGCCCCCAGCTTGCACATCGGAGGGGTTCTTGGTTTAGGCTTCATGGATCCAGCCAGGATCCAAACCTTGCACCGCAACGTGACAGAGATCCCCAACCAAGACAGGATTAAACCCAACCAGCACAGGAGGAACACATGGAAACCCTGCAGTGCCCAGGTACAGGTAAACCACAGAATCTCTCCTCCAACATTGCATGAGCTTTTTGTCCTCCCTCCAATTAGTTCCTCCCGGAGACATTCCTTGTGGCCAACTACACAAGAAACCAGGTGCCACAACTCATTTCATCTCCTGGCACCTCTCAGATGGACTTTGGGCCCTGCAGTCCCGCACAGGCAAGTTGCATGCACATGACACTCAGTCCCCTGTAGCTATCAGGTAGAAAAACACTTCCTCATCCTACATCATTATGCCAACCCCTTAACTGCAAAAGAATCAGCTACACATTGCTTTGTTTGTTTGCTTGTTTCATGTGTTTTGTTCGGGATATTTTAAAGCAGTAGGAGCCACACCTCTTTCCCAGGAGACACACTTGCCCACAACCTCTGCAGCAACAATCTTACTCACCATGATTCATTGCTGGAGGATTTTGTCACTGCTGTAAGAGTCTTGCATGGAGGGGACTGGAGCCGCAGCCTGTGGGTGCTCAGGAACAAATCTGGATGCAGTGAAGAGGAGAGGAGCAGTCACACATCACAGCAGAACAGAGCAAAGACTTGCTGAGTCTCAAACCAAATGGTCAAACCAGAGGTCCTTCTGCCTGCTGGGGTTTTAACCCAGCACAACCAGTAATGGGCACCTGGGAGCACTGGGACACAGGTGAAGGGGATAACAAGGAGGCTGCTCCAGGTGCAAGGGGGTATGGGGTTCTCCCCTGTAGCCCCAGAGGATGGCTGGGTTGGGGGTGCTTCAGGGAAGGTGTGATATGGCTGGAGAAAGGACATGGGAACAGCTACTGTGCTGCATTCATAGCACATTCATAAAAGAATCTTCCCCTCAAGGGCAAATGGGGAGGCCTGCATTATCTTTGGTCTGTTTTCCAGAGGAGTCAATGGAGGCTCCATCACACAGTGAAGGAAAATAAAGTGAGCATTGAGACCCCATCTCCTCTGTTCCCCCTCACCCCTGTACTGCTGCCCAGGCCAAAAGGCAGCTGCTCTCAGCTGGAGAATCATAGAATCTTTCAGGCTGGAAAAGTCTAACCATCACCCTTACTCTCCCTAAACCATATCCCCCAACACCACATCTGAATGACCCTTAAAAGCACAATCTCAGCAGTGAAGCCCCTTGTGGATGGAGATGATGCATTCAGCTCCCCTGGCCATGCCAACCTGAGTGGAAGGAGCAGCCCAAGGTTCTACACAGTAGAATGAGATTGTTGTGATAATTGTTGAGCCTGTGGAGGCCAATTAAAATCCTTGGGAGAAAGTAAATTACTTTAATCCGTCTTGGCTCAGAGGAGCTGTGCTAGGCCCTGTGCAGCAAGGGGGATGCTGTGGTGTCACAGCCCTGAACACTGTGTACAAAAGCAGAGGGAATTGTCAAGGGAGAACGAGTCAAGGCCAGGAAAAGACTTGGGGGGCTATGGGAAGCATTTTTAAATTAATTGGAAGCTTCACAAGCAGCCCACAAGGTGACTGAACTGCAGGAGGAGTCTACTTGGAGTTCTCCGAGATGGATAATGGGACTGCAGCCGGGGGCAGATGGCAGGGGCTGGAAGGGACCTCTGGAGATCATCTTTAGTCCAACTCCTCTGCTAGGGCACGATAACCTTGAGCAGCTCACAGAGGAACAGGGGAGAGGGGGACAAACCCCCATGAGCTCTGGGATCAGGCGCTGCTGAAGCCGGCGGGCAGGGGCTGCTGAGGGGGCAAAATGGCTGAACAGCCTGAGAGGGCTCCTCTGCCCCTCCTCAGCGGGGCGGGCACCGGGGGCTTTTCATCCCTGCCTCAGTTTCCCCATCTTCGTGGCGGGGTTTGCAAAGTACCCTGGATGCTGTGTGTGCCCCTCGTGTCCGTGCCCTTCGTGTCCGTGCCCTTCGTGTCCGTGTCCCTCGTGTCCGTGTCCCTCGTGTCTGTGTCCCTCGTGTCTGTGTCCCTCGTGTCTGTGCTGAGGGCGCTCCCGTTCCCCCTCAGCCCTCCCGGGCCCGGCGGCTCCGCAGCCCCACAGCGCCTCCCGGTGGCCACGCGGCAGCTCCGCATCCCCCAGCCCGGGAACAGCGCCGGGGACACCCCCCCCCCGCCTAAAAACCTGTTGCGACCTGCGGATCCGGATTTAAAATAATTAAAACATTCTTGAAACATTATTTTTCTTCTGCAAAGTAAAAAAAAAAAAAAAAAAAAGGAAACAAATGGACAAAAAGAAACAACCCCCCAGCTTGTGCCAGAGTCCCGTGTTTTCTTTCTGCAACAGCAATTAGCACCAGAGCATAGTTAAAGCTTCCAGCAGGTGAGCCCACACCAGGTTTTAGTTTTGGGGAATGCAGCAGAGTCTTGTTGAGGTGAGTGGATGGATGGAGGGCCCTACAATGCCTTGTATGCTCCCGATGCTGCTTGCTGAGGCCCTGGGTTGTGAGCGTTTGCAGGATCATTTTGGATTCAAGGCCAAAAGGAGTTTACAGCTGCAGTTTAAGCATCACCTCCACTGAGGACTCATGCTGCAGAAATACTCCAGCAGTTCTGGCCACAAGAAGGGACTTTGCTACTGCCCCTTTGTGACCTGGGCTGCATCACAGCTGTGGCCATGCTCAGTCAGCCCTAGCCCAGCCGCAGGACTGGGGATATGGACACCAGGGTAGGAAACTGCTGGTGCTGGGTTTTGCTCCTCTGTTTTTCCTGCCTCGTAAGAGGACAAGCACTGCTCACTCCACTAAAGGGGTCACAGGGCTGTCCTAAACAATTCACGGTGGTAGTGGATTAAGGGTTGGACTTGATGATCTCAGAGGTCCTTTCCAACCCGGATGATTCTGTGATTCCAGTGGTTTCCAGACCATAACAGTATCCATGTCACATGCAGTGTACCTAGTCCTCTGCTCCAAGAGAGACCAGAGACTCCCCACCTTCCACATTTTAGCCTTGCCAGAGACACCACCACTGGTCCCTTTGGCTACCGAGACTCCCAGCTGGATGCAGTGAAGGCACTGATAGTAGTAGCCAAGTAATTAGCCAAGAATAACCCTGGGCTTTTCCCTTCTTTCCCACTGAGTGACCCCAGCCCGACCATGCAAAATTAACATCCAGCCCTGGATGCCCTCCGACCTTCTTTCAGAAATCTGCAATACTTTCACCAAAGCCTACCAAGGGCATCACTACTTTCATGATTACACACAGCTTCCTCCATCTCAAGAGCCCAAGTATCTTCATTGAGGCTCAAGAAGAGGGTCAAGCTCCTGCCTGGTTCCTCCCCACGTGCAGGCAGCATGGGCAGAGCAATGTGATGGTCTACAGCATGGCCAGAAGAGCTGACCCTGGATGTCTGAGCAGGCAGCAGGGACAACTGTCTGTCAGGAATCTAGTGGCAGGTCAGATGTACTACCACGTTTTTTGGCAAGGCTCATCCCAGTTACCCAAAGCAAGGAGAGAGCCAGCAGGCTAAGGGCTCTGGGGTGGAATCACTGGAGTGCAAGGTCATGGCACAGAATTAGGGTTTTAAAAGTCACCACTGTACTCTCCAACCCATGCCAAGGCTGGAGCAACCCTGGG
Organism: Heliangelus exortis; assembly: GCF_036169615.1. Classification (NCBI taxonomy): domain Eukaryota; kingdom Metazoa; phylum Chordata; class Aves; order Apodiformes; family Trochilidae; genus Heliangelus; species Heliangelus exortis. Next base: position 10,215,659 of record NC_092440.1, on the reverse strand, counting down.
AATCCTCCAGGTACCCTGGGAAGAGACATCACTGAAGTGACAGCACCCAGCATTGATTTCTGCTGAAGTTCAGTCACATCAAGTAGCAATAAAACCATAAGTGACTCTAGGACAGCAAGCCCCACCTGTGTTAGCTGAACAGTGGGTTTTCAAAAGATCACTAAACCCCATCAGTGCTATGTACACAAACCTCATTTATTTTAAACGCTCTGGTTAAAACACCGTTTATTCCTAGCAATAGGCAGTTTCAAATTGCAAAATAACTTCTCAAATCAGTCAGCGACCATCTTCATTCCCACTGGCCCATGAGGAGAAAGGGGCTGTGGCAAACACTGTCCCCCTGGAGACAAGGGTTCTTCAACACCGTTTTGTGTGTCTGGATAAGGTCTTCTGTGCCCTGGTGCAAGAGTGCCAGGGCAGTGCTGGCCTGTGGCTTTGCCATGGCTCGCAGAGTCTCCACCGAGCTGCCCAGGGCAACTTCACCATCCAGAGACCCCTGTGGGGATCCCAAGCAGGGCTTGTCCTCAGCATGGACGTGTCCTGGTGGGAAGGGTGCCAGGGCCAGCAGCTCAGGCGTCGGCTTCGTCCTGGCTCAGCGCGGCAGCGTCCTGGAGCAGCGGAGTCGTCTCGGAGGAGGGGGATGGTTTTGGTTTGCTCTGCGTGGTGGAGTGGCCTGGGCTTTTCTGGGTGGTGGTTCTCTGAAGAGGAGAAGACAGTGGTTACAGCCATGCCCTTGGTGCTGGCACTGAGCTCAGACTTTAGACACACATCCCTCAAACCTCCTGGGCTTTCATGTGGCCAAGAACCCTTTTCTGATGACTTCTTACTTTATGATCCCAGAGGTCCCCTCCAACCTGGATGACTCTGTTATTCTATGAAGGTTTTTTGCACCTCCTCCCCTAACAAAATGAAGTCATTTGCGTTCCTGCCCACCAACACTTGTAACACACCCAAACACCCAGCCTGAAGAACTGTGTCACCAAGTGGAGGAGGCACAGGACAAAGTCAGCAGGATGCACAGCATCTGAGATGAAAGGCAGATGGATGGGATCTACTCAGGGACACAACAGCCTGAAGAACCCTAGACCCCAGCTGCAGCAGAGACACAGACAGCACCCATCCCTACTACAGCAGTAAGTGCAGCCTCTGGAGAAGGTGACAGATGGGAGTTGGTGACTTCTGGCACCAGGACGAAGACTTTACCCACCTAAAGGTTTATCGCTACAAAAGAGGTTCACCACCCTCAAAACTGAAGTGGAGTCAAATACACTTTCAAGGAAAGCATGTGGACTTCCTCACCCTAAATCATGCAAGACCCTCCAAGAGGTAGCAGCAAGTGACAGTAGTGGGTCAGTCCCTGCTGTTGAGCATCCCTGCATCTGACCTGTCATCTAGAGACATTTGCTGCTTGCTGGGGACCTGGATTCAGGGTGTTGTGGAAGAACTGCAAGGTTTATCTAACCCTCTGACTATTAGCCACTGCTGTTTCTGTGTGAGCACCATTTACACTACCAGGGCCACCTAGAAAGTACCAAAAGTGACTACAGAGCTCAGGTAGGGAGAGTTGGAGCAAAAAAAGATTATTGATATTCAATGATCACCTCCTCCAAGCTCAAGAGTGCTCTATCCCAACAAGCATCCCAAGTCAGGCAAAACCACCAGCAGGCAGCGGGGATCAGCAAGGAGCTCCTGGCCAAACTCATTTGCAGAAAGGAAGCAAGCAGAGGGTGGAAGCAGGGGCAGATAACCTGGCAGAAATACAAAAACACTCTCCCAGCATGCAGGACAGCCAAAGACCAGCTGGAATGGAATCTGGCCAGGGATGTCAGAGACAACAAGAAGAGCTTCTGAAAGTACAGAGGTGACAAAAGGAAGATCAGAGGTCATGAGGGTCAGTTGTGTGAGGCAGGGAACCACAGAGACCAGGGGAAAGCCTGGAGCAAAGAAAGACATACCCTTAGGGGAAGAGGATGAGGTCAGAGAGTATATAAGGAACCCAGACATATGTGAATCCATGGACTTGATGCTAAGGGAGCTGGCTATACCCCATCATCTTTGAACAACCCTGGCAACTGGGAGAGGTACCCAAAGACTGGAAGAAAGTGAGTGTCACTCCTATCTAGAAGAAGTTAGAAAGAACCCAGTCAGCCTCCCTTACCTTCAGCTAATCTGAGGAACCATTTCCAGACACATGAAGGACAAGAAAGTCATCAGGAGCACTCAGCATGGCTTCACTAAAGGGAAACCATGCTTGACCAAGCTGCTAAACTTCTATGATGAAATGACCAGCTTGGCAGGTGAGAGGAGAGCGGTGGATTTGGTCTCTGTGGACTTCAGTAAGACTTTTGCCACCATCTCCCATAAGAACCCTGTAGAGAAGCTATGAAATATTGGCTGCTTGAGTAGTGAGGTGGATTGAAAACTGACAGACCAGCCAGGTCCAGGGGGTCATGAGAAGTGCCATGAGGTCTGGTTGGAGTCCAGCAGTGTAGCCCAAGGGTCAGTATTGTGTCCAGTCCTGTTTAACATCTTTATTAATGATCTGCAAGTTCACTGATGACACAAAACTGTGACAAGGTCAATACACCAGAGGGTCTCACTGTTCTCCAGTGGAACATCAAGAAGCTGGACAAAGGGGTTGGTGAGGACCTCATGAAATTCAACAAGAGGCTCTTCAAAGTCAGTTGGGGAATAACAACCCCATGCATCAGTACACCCAACTTACAAGCAGCTTGGCAGAAAAGAGCCCCAGGGTCTTGGTGGACACCAAGGTGACCATGGATGAGCAGTGTCACAGCAGCAAACAGCTGTATCCTGTGCTGCATTTGGAGTGTGGACCAGCAGGTCAAGAGAGATGATCCTTCCCCTCTACTCAACACTGGTGAGGCCACACCTGGAGTACTCTGCACAATTCAGGGCTTCCCAGGACAAGCAAGATGGAGCTACTGGAACAAGTCCAGCAAAAGGCCACTAAAACGATTAAGGGACTGGACCATCTCTTATATAAGCAAAGGCCACGAGAGCTGGGACTGTTTAACCTAAGAAGAAAAGGCTCAGAGGGATCTGGTACTGTGTACAAGTATCTGAAGGGAGGGTATAAACACAGAGCCAGGCTCCTCTCAGTGGTGTCCAGGGACAAGACAAGTGCCAGCAGGCACACTCTTAAACTCAGAAGGTTCCATCTGCACATTAGAAAACTTTTTTTTTTTTTTACTGCAAAAACTGTAAAAATTGGAACAGGTTTGTCCAGAGAGATTGGGGAATCTCCATCCTTGGAGATATTAAGAGTCATCTGAACATGGTCCTGGGTAAGCAGCATTAGATGTCCCTGCTGGGCAGGGGGGATGGGTTTTATAATCTCCAGAGGTCTCTTCCAACCTCAACGATTCAGTGATTTTGTGATCCTGTAACACAAACCCAGATATTTTATACATGAGAAATACCCTCTTGGAAGCCTTTCTTGTCCAGGCTCCTGCATGCAGGAGAGGAGTGACACCCAACAAGTTGACTACTTCTGGGATCCTCAGGAGTTTTTACCCATTCAAAAACTTACCTTTGACTTTCAAACACTTGGACAGGGGATGGGGAAATAGGCAAGAAAGGTGCTGCATCACACCAGTCCTACTTTTCACCCTTATCCCTGCTGATATTATCAAGGCTCAGGTCCACAGGGAGAAACAATAAGACTGTGTACACACAGCCTGCTTAAGTGTGAGTATTAAGACATCTAAATTGTCCTGAATAAAACCATGAGACAACATCATTATATCAAAGCTTGCCAGGAGGGCATGTCTGGGAAAACGTGGACTGTAAACATATCCATTTGATTGGTTTTAAGCAAAGTTTAATCAAATCAGGATAAGGAAAAGTGTGTTACCTTGACTGGGTACCCACCTACAGTCTGGCTTCCTGCAACACCGTTCCCTTAACTGGAGGCAGGTTTTTGGCAGAGGTGGCCTGGTTGGCCTTATTACTGTCTGAGTTCTGTTTATTGCTACTCCAAAATAAAGAGCGTTTTTCCTAGAAGACAATCAGGCTCATTTATGGTGGACTGGGACACAAGTTCCACGAGGGTTCCAAATTTTAGGAGATTTTAAAAATCACCGTTTAACTAAAATCTAGTTATTAACAAAGATTTCAAAATTTAGGTGAAACTAAGTCCTAGTTAAGGTTTCAGTCAGTGGCAAGCCAGTTTTAAAATGGTCTGTTTGCCTTTTTTTCTGCACACCACACAGGCTGTTGGCCATGTTAACAGGGGAGAGCTACAATGCTGCATTCTGGGCATGTTTTTGAGTTCTGTCCAGATTTAGACATGTTTTAGAACTGCAGATCCAACAGATGCATTTCAAACTGGCCCCACTCTCCACTAGGCTAAGATTTAAGTATTTCAGAGGACCTCATCTGGACTAGGTTTTGAGCACACTCCTCCCTCCAGAAACCAGAGGCACACAGGATACTCCAGGAAGGAGCTGGGATCAGGCAGACACATGAAGGTGGGGACACTGCCCCCACTCACTGTCCCCTCTGACATCACCTGGGACTTCAGGAGGGAGGACTGTGCATGATTGAGCAATCAACACTAGATCACCAGCACTCCAATCAAAAGAGGAACATACCTTGGCTGCAAATTGCTGTCTTCCAGCTTACAAGCTCTCACCTATTCATTTGGCAGAGACTTTGGTGTGCTGTTGCATACCTTCCTTAGGGATGTATAAGGTCATTAAGACTGTTTAAATCACTTTCTAGGTAGTCAGGCACTTCCTGCAGTTGATTTTTAGTTCTAACACTTCATGACACTTCTGGCTGAGCACTCAAATAAAGCTGGCTTATGCCTGGGCTTGGGATATTTCACAAGGAGATATTCAGTTGACTCGAGCAAATTTTAAATCCAGCTTTTCTTCCTGACCCTTTCTTGCATAATTAAGGCTCTTTGATACCAGGGATTAAGGTTAGGAAAAAGCAGGGTGAGGAAATGCTCTCAAAAACAGCTGCTCAGCAAAATTCTGACACCTTTCAGATACTCTGGTGCTGTGCAGGGGAGTGAAACCCATTTGCAGGTGAAGCAGAGAGGTTCAGGGCACCACACCTGAGCACCTCAAGAGCATGGGATGGGTTCAAAAATGAGGTCTTGGCCCTTATTATCACTCCTGCCCTGCAGGGAAGTGCATGGAGGGACAAGGGGATTTGGGATCATGTGTTTTAAGTCAATTAAGCACTGGTAGGCTTGGTTAAAATCCAGTTACATGATACTCTGGTGCTGTTTAAAGTGGGTTTGCATTAGGGTTTCAGTGAAGGCAGTTACAGGAGGTTGAGCAGAAGCAGCCCCTCACACATGCACTTGCTGTACCCTGTTCTTATCCTAAGCATTGCCTTTTTATCCCTACAAGCAGCCTCTTCAGTTCTGCAGCTTCTAAGCCCACTCGAGTAATTTGTAGTGCAAATCTAAAGAAGCTTGCTTAGGGTAGGGAGCTAGATCTCTACTTCAAGAGCTAAAACTAAAATTTTAGACAACTTAGTGGTATCAGATGAGTGTTTTGGAGCTGGAGCCATAGATCTCCAAGTGTTCTAGCTGTCTTATGTTCTACCCTTACAGCTCCAACCAGACTTCTGTGCCAGCCAGGCAACCCCCACCCTGCCCAACTGCTACCAGCAGGATGCAAAGATATTTGCTTCTCAGTAAGCCCAGGTGCACAAAAACCCCAGGTCTCCCTTCCAGAGCTATTTTTAGTAGTGTGCAGGGAAACAAGTGAGTTTCAGGGAACAAGACAGTCTGGTCTGGGATGAGAAGCAGCCACAGTGCCTGTGTCCCTGCTGCAAGAACACAGTGACTGCATTTCATATGTGAACAAGCTGCACTCTGGTAGCTGTATCTCCTCAACAAAGCTCTGTTCAGATTAGAAAACTGTTGGGACCCTGCAGAGAGACACAGATTTGTGCCATAGCACAGACCTGCTGCTTTCCTTGGAAGCTGGGCTGATGAGCTGGGCTTGCTCTTTCATCAGCTGGGTGAGCTGAGAAATGCCGCCTCCTCCTCCTCCTCCAGGCACCCACTTCCATCACTGGTGTGTGCTGAGAGGGACAGAAGTGCCTTGGGTGTTATTTATTTGCAGCCCAGGTGGCCAAGGAAGTCCTGCTGCTCCGTGCTGGCAGCATTAGGGTGCAGTTTATGGCATCAGGCAGTGTTCTCTCAGGAGTGTTAGATTGTCAGCCCAATCTACATCATCTGATTTCACATTAGCTCTGATTTGACTTGCAGTGTTTCCCATCAGACAGCTGCAAGTTCTTACCTGTCTCCTTAGCACGAGCACAGCTGCTGTGATAAAGAAGGGGATGCTCAGCCCAAGGAAGATATACTGCAGGTAATCCAGGAGGGATGGGATCAGCACCAGGTTGGTGTAAAACTGCTTTAGGACTGAGCCTTCAATGGATCCGCTCTGCTCAAAAAAGCAGAGCTGTCAGTGGTGTTTCCCCCCCAGCCAGAGCCAAGATGCACAACTCCCCTCCCACCACCTCGCAGCAGCACAGGTTAGGGAATTTATGGAAGATTTGGTTGGGCTAGAAGCTTTTTCTCAAGAGCTGGAGCCAGCTGAACATGCAGACAGCTGGAGACTGCACTCCCTGACCCACACTGGCACTGGGATGCTGCTGGCAGCTCCGTTCTGGGGTCTATTTAACCCCACATCTAGAGCAGAGCCAGAGGTTTACAAGTATAGGGCAGGGTTTGTTCAGCTCAGAGGGATTAACAACACAGCCAAGTATTGTAAAGCCTTCTGGTGGTGCTTAATTAGTCTGGCTTAAGGCTTTATAAAGAGTGGAGTCTCCCTAGCCCTGGGCAATGGGGAAGCAGTTTTCCCCCTCCCACCAGAGGGGCTCTGCAGGATCAGGTCAAGGCAGGCAGCTCACCTCTTCAAACCACAGCAATGGCAGGACCACTGGCTTAATCTTCCCTGTTTGACTGGGAGAGAAAAAAAAAAAAAGAAACACACGTTCAGATTTTTGGCTGGTCACACCACAACCAGTAGCACAAGTCTTCCTAAAAGGAGGGCTCTGGCAGACTGATAGGGGCCAGGGAACCAGGGTAAGGAGGCAGCAATTCCTGCTGCTGCTTTCAGCTGCTCTCTCTCTGTGGGCTCAGGTCCAACTGGGGCCTTTCACATAAAAGCAAGAGCTTACAGAGCTTCTATTCATGACAAAGCAGCAAAGGGCTTAATTTCATCCTTAGGGGCATTAATATCTGGCACCATATAGCTTTGTTAAAGCCCTTCCAATTGTTCCCACAGACCTGAAGATGTCTTTTTTGGAACCAGGCTTCAACTGTCAACCCTGTAGGCTTTGTGTGCTTTGCCTTTCACTTTGAGTGCAACATCTGAGCAGCAGCCCAGGGCAGGCAAACTGCTCCTGTGCCTCACCAGGAGGGACTGTCCCTTCCTTGACTGTCTGGTCTGGTGCAGGAAGACTGCAGGAGCTGAGCAGACAGGCTGCACTGCTAAAGGATGGCATGGGATAACAGCTGGAGGTCACTGGAATAGCTGACATTTCACCACATGAGCCAGCTGGCTTCTGCAGCTGTGACAGCTGGTGACCCCAGCCTCAGCAGCACTCCCCAGAAGAGAAAGGGACATGGCCATTCCTAAAAGGTGACTACTTACATTATACCAGACACCTGCTTTATGTACAGGTTCAGCTGGAGCTTGATGGAGCAGTTCATGGGAATGCCAGTCATCTGCAGAGGAAGAGACCAAGCAGCACATCAGTAGAGCCAATATTTGTTTGAGAACTCTGCAGAAGAGCAGCCCTTTGCTTTCCATCATAGCTGCTCTGGGTAGCACCTTCCAGAGTGATGGATTGAATCATCCAGGGAGCCACTGCAGTCACCACACACAAAACCAGGACCGTGGCTGGGGTTTCTACCAAAAGCTTTAGTGTTTTCTTAGTAACTTCAGGGGGTTTTGAAGCCTGGTGAGCCCCTTCCATTGCTCATCCTACCAGCAGCAGGATGGAAATGCATCAGTGCACAGAGTTCCATGCACACAGCAAAGGACAAAACATTTCTCATAACCAGGAACAAACTCTCACTGTCCAACAACACCAAGACCATGAAAACAACACACTTCAAAGCTGCTCCTGTTAACACCAGTTAAGACACTGGTTTCTCATGACACTGCAGTTTTGCAACACGTTTAGGGCATTTGGATTGCCCCTGTTTGTACTCAGCAGGCTGCAGCTAGATAAGAATACAGTTAACTGTACTGTTATCAGCATATGTTTGATACTGTAATAAATTTAATTAGATTTCCATAACTGTGATAAGAAAAGCAGAGTGAACCAACACCTTGATTAGAAGCCCAGTTTACCTTCCCTCAAGGAAGGCGTTGGTTTCTTGTTTGAGGAACCACCACTGAATGTTTGGAAGCTCTCACCAAATGCAACATAGGCCATGAGTGAAAGATCCCAAAGTCCCCATCCCACTGGAGAGGGACACTGATGGCTCAGGACACCCCAACGCCTCACCACTTAGCTACACATCAGCACAAAGTCTCTGATACTGACAGTCCACTGCAGCCCCAGCCAGCCAAGCAAGCTGAAAGAGTAGAAGCCAGCCCCAAAATGATGGCAATAGATTAATCTACAGCATATTCTTCAGACTTTGCCAGTTGCAGCAGGACATATTTGCAGATTTGGGGCTGCTGCTGCTAGATACACCTCCTGGTGTTATGGACCTGAGTCAGTGGAAAGAACCTGATCGTGCTTATCAAAACAATTATGCTTATAATTAGTTCTGCAATTCTCTAGAAGCTAGGCTAATTATTCAGTTATTTTATGGCTTTGGCATTTTTATCTGCACATGTCCTTGCCAGTCTTTGCACTATGGAACCTGCTCAAATCACTGCCACGAGAACAGAGTGAGGCAACCATGCAGCTGGTGGCAGGGTCTCCCATCTCAGCCCAGGCTTGGACACCCAGGACAGGGCAAGATCTCCCCTTCTTATGGGGTGAGGACCCACCCCAAGGTTCACCCACCGGGTGCACGTCGAGGAAGAGTGCGTGCTGCTCCTTGCTGGGGTGGAGGCCTTCAACAGTGTCCAGCAGGGCTGGGTCAGCATTGTAGAAGTGAGGATGGGAAATGAACATTGGAGCATCTGGATGAGAACAAGAACACCCTCAGCTCATCCTGTTGAGGTCTTTAAGCCCTTGCACCACTGGTTCTGAACAGACTTTTTCAGAGACTTTTCTCCTGCCCACCAGAAAGCTCCTGCCCTCCCCTGCAGCTTATTCCATTGATTTGGGAGGATTAAGACCCAGGGTTGGTCACCCTCTCCCCTCCATGCTCCAAGCAGTGCTATAGTAACTCACTGTACCCAGCAGATAGGATTCCCACTCTGAATTCCCAGTCTAGTGTGACCTGCACTCAGTGTCAAAAGTTCATATTTAATTTGGCAGTTATGTGGCTGCCTCTTCCCACCCTTGCTCCCCAGCCTGCTCCCTCTCCAGGCCAGAGGACATCATAGAATCATAGAATTGGCTGGGTTGGAAGGGACCTCAAAGATCATCAAGTCCAACCCTTGATCCACTACCGCTGCAGTTACTAGACTATGGCACTGAGTGCCACACATCCTGCTCCCATCATATCCTTGGCCATTCCCACAAACACCAGGATCTTGCAGGGCCATGGAGCGAGGGGACTTGGCTCACAAGGATTATTCCTCTTTCCTTCCTTGCTGGGATGCCTGCAGAAGTGCAAGAACTCCATGTACACACTCCCCAGAGGTGCCTTGCAGCACCCTGGCCGAGAGCAGAGCCAATTTTCTGAACAGCCAAGCTTGTCTGGCCTCCCTAGAGTTAACACTGACATGGCAGAGAGAGCCTGGGGAGGAAAGGACTTACTCATCCTACAGGTACTGACGTTCTGGATCCCAGACTGCATGCAGGGGCAGAAGCCTTCGTTGGGTGGATAATCTGTGCCATTGGCAAAAAGAGTTTTTGGTGCCACAAAGCGATAGGTGGGCACACCCTTGAAATTTCCAGACTGCTCGTACACCAGTGTCATGGATCTGGAAAGGTTTCAGTGAAGAAGGATCAGGATTAGCCAAGAGGTTCCCAGAACCAGGCTCTTATCTTTGCAGGATAAGATGTGGTTGACATGTAACTTAGACTTTGAGTTCAAGATAAACATTCAGAGAAGTGCTTTGGATGGGGAATGAATATTTAAGCCACTTGCTTTCCATGTTTTAAGCACAGATAAAAGGGTAGTCAGGACTAGCTATGGGAAAAAAACCACAGGCTTACATTCTGCTGGCAGTATCCAGATGAGAAGGCATGCAGTAATCCCTAGGGCTGCTCTCCAAGAGCTAATTCCCTCTTTGTGCAAGCCTTGGCTCCAAGGCAGAAGTGTTCTGTCACTGGAGATGGACACCAGTTAAACCCTCTTTTGCAGCACAGCTCCAGGACACAGGCTGTTCAGCAGCTGTGTGTGTGCCTCTTGGCTGTGCTCACCTTCCTGCTGGGACATCCAGGTAGTGGCATCTCTGCATCAGCTGCACTTAATTTGCAAAGAGCAAAGGAGATGAACCATCCCATTCCCTTCCCTGCCCAACACTGCCTGCTCTGCACCAAGGCAGATATGCTTGTTGTCTATCAACTGATCTTTATGACTCCTTTCTAGCCAGCTGGGCAAGCAGAGAAGCAGAGAGAGAAACCTGGGGAGAAGAGACATGGAAGAGGCTGAGCCATTTTCTCCACAGCACTGTTCTGTAGGAACCACCCATGCTAACAAGAACCCAAGCTTGGCTTTTTCCAGCTCACTTTAAGGCCCCACCTGGAAACATGCTCTGTTCCCTAGATAATTTCTCTAGTTTTACTGAAACAGGCATGTGCATTTAAACTTTGATTAGTGATAAATTTCCCTATATGTCCTTGGCTCAGGATCATTTGGGTATTTGCTGATGTCCCCTGTGTAGAGGAATTCCTGCACTAATACTTGGCTCAGCTGACTTTGCTGGAGAGGTCATTGCTCTCTGCTCATCATGAGCACTTGCTTGTTTTGCAGCATTATCTACAAAGCCTGAATTAACATTATCTTCTCTAAGCTGAGGACAAGGTTTTGTGCCACCACCTGCCCCAAGGCCTCCTCTCCTTCCAGCCCCAGGGAGTTTCCACACAGGGAGGCACTGCTGGGTACTTTAAAGGGTACTTTAACCTCAAGGTGTCTTACACAGGAGACACACACAAAAAAAGCAGCTGCCTGGGACTGGTGGCACAAGTGCCCTCATCCCCCATCACTTCTCCAGGCACTTAGTCAGCTGAAATAGTTCCCCAAATGGTTACAGCTGCATTTCCTTGTGACAACTCTTACTTCTCCTTTCACCTCCCACCTCTTATCTAGGCTGCTTATTTTCTAGTAGCTCAATGTGGGCAACTTAAGACTCCTCCAGTGACCTGGAAGGTATTTATGAATACCACAAGATAACTAATTAGACAACCACACCATCTGCAAAGCTCAGATACTGCAACACTAAACTGCAGCTGAACTTTAACTCCAGAACCTCCCCCCAAGCCCTCTGCGTCACCACACAGGTATTCTGAGTGCACGGGGCATCTCCTGCCACCCATCCAGGGACAAGCTGGCAGCTCTGGCCTCACCTGCAGGCATCAGGGCTATAGAACTCCAGAGATGTTGGGGACATGAACGGTGGCCACATCTCCCCCGGGGTCCCATTGATCATGTTGCACCCATCGCTCCGCCAGTAGTTTACCTGGGGGACACGTGGAGAGAGAAGAGCTCAGAAAAATGACCTTGATGGACAGTTGGCTTCTGCCCCTGCAGGGGACATCCAGCACCTCAAACACAGGCCACAGAAGCCTAAGATTTCAACCATTAGAAGCAACTGATGAGGACCTGAATTTAATGCTGCCTGACAAGCCTCTTGACATACAGCTGCCTCCTGGTAACTGGATAGAACAGAAGTTGCAGCAGTTGAAGTGCCACAGAAACTTGCCCTCAAACCTATGGCCCAGAGGTACAACAGCAGGGAGACCTTTTGTTTCACCTTCCTTTAGATCAGATTGCCCCCCATATTAGAGGTTTGCTGCCCAATATTTACCTTCTTCAGCCCATTCCATGAGTCCACCATGTGGACATTACTGATGTTCTTCATGCCTGTGTTCACTGTGAACAGCCCTGAATTGGAGTCGTTCATCTGCAGAGAGGAAAAACAAACTCTGAACCCCTTATCCACAGCAAGGCTGCAATCTGCTCCTGGCTCTGCACGTTTTGTCAGCTCTAGAGGTGCTTCACACTGCAGGCTACTGAACCTTCACTCATTACAGGTGCCAGAAACAGCTTCCAACACACATTTCTCTGGTTGAGGGGAGAATGAAGGCAGCTTTACACAAACACCACCAGCTAGCATGGCTATTCCAAACAGTTTGTAAGGGAGGCAGCCCAGACCCTCATCCCAAGCCCAATATTGCTGCAATTTTAGTGTTCCAAAGCAACAGCTTACTCACCTGTAGAAATATGCCAAATTTCCCCTCAAAAGGCAGCAGGCCAGGAACAAATGTATTTATTGTGTCTATAAGAGGGTCATCATACCCCCACATGATCTCCCCCACTGTACGGTTCATGAATGCCTCCTGTTTCAGGCCAGCCAGGGCTCCACTCACTAAAAGTTTCAGGAAGCTTGGCAGGTGATCTATCATCACAGCAGCTCCCTAGGAAAGAAAACAAGTGAGAGCCCCATCATTCCCAAAGAGGAAGCAATGCATCTTCAGTACCCTGCAAGGTCCTCCTGCTGCACCCATCTAAAGCCTTAGAGAAATCCTTTTACCAAACTGAGGTTCACCACTGATTCCAAGTGTGGAACAAAGCAAAGGTCTCACCAGGCTTCATTTCCCCAGAGGACACTTAGCTTAAGTTGCAGTCTTGAACTCTGCCTCTTTGCCAGCCCCTCTACATACTCTGCTTTTCGAATGGAAAGAAGCCCAACAACCAACACTCAGAAAGCAGAAAACTCTATTTTATCATATTAATCACCTCATGGCTTGATCAGCCTTTAGCCCTACTAGAATATAAGCTTTGAGTCAGCACTGGGCAGCACCCCCATCCCTGCAGTGCAGAATTTGGTACCCACAGAGGGAGCAAGTTCTTACCATCATCAAAATGTTTGGCATAACAATGTACTCTTCTTCACTGCCATTGGACATGTGTGGCTGGAAGAGGAACCTCCGGTACTCCAGGAAGGAGACTGTGTCATTGTCATGAAATGTGATATTTGTTTTATACCTGAACTCTCTGCAAAGAGATGGGAGAGATCATAAAAACCATTCCACAAAAAAACATTCCTGCAATGCTCATGGAACAAGAATGGGATGCACAAGCCTGGGGTTGCTTCTGAGGAGAAGAAGGAGTTCAAACCCCAGCAAGAAGCCAGGGAACACCAACATGCCAGGGAGCAGGCAGTGTCAACCTCAATCTCCCATGGATTAGGGTCTAGAAGGAAGAGATGGCAGCCTGGGAGTGAGACATCCCTGAGCTAAGATTCTGCAGCAGCTTGCAGACACAAGGTGATTCTCTCCAGCTGATGAGAAGTCTGAAGCAAAAGAATACATCACCTCTATCACTTCGCCTACAACTGCTGCAAAGCCCAGCCCAGCCCTATCAGAGAGACACCCAGATAAGCAGAACTACACCAACCCATATGCCACAACAACTTGCAAAACAGGAGATGACCAAACAAGGTGGCACAAATCCCACCAATGAGCCCTCCCTGATTTGCCCCAGAGCTCCCTGAGGGTGCCCAGATTGAGGGCAGTTCAACCCTCCATGTAGCATCCTGGCTTTCCTGCTCCTCAGGGCTTTGGGCCACCTCCTGCACTCTGCTCAGCACCACTCAGCTCCTTGCCACAGCCCTGGCAGTGTCTCACAGGGGCTGCAATGCTCCAAAGCAGCACAAAGTTGTCCCCAACATTGCAAGCCTGTTGCAGCTCCTGAGGAAGCTGAGGCTCAGCAAAAACAAAGTCCTTTATTGTGGAGCCTCTGTTTCACTGCCCACATTAGGGAAGGGCACTAATCTTGCTCAGTGGGAAAATAAGAACACTAATAAGCTTTGCCCCTTTGTTTATTCTTATTTATGATAAGTGAAGCCTTTTCTCCAAGCCAAGGGACTAATGTGGTCACAACATACAGAACCCACATGGTCTGTTGTGACCCAGCCAGCACAGGGGAAACAAGGGCACATCCATACTGCCAGGTTTCCTCCCAGCACTCCTCAAACAGCTTTGGATTAAACCAATAATCTTCCCACATGAGCTTGCTTAGGCTGTTGACCTAGCTTTGCTTCCATCTGTAGACACTCATGTGTTGAATATGGCTATTTATGGGCAAGCTCACACACTCAACCCAGTATCAATGAGCACTTCCTGGTTTAGGTCCAGAAAAACATCTGGGGCTTCAACCACCTTCCTCAGCCATGGCAAACAGACCTAACCTCACTGTAGGTCTCATGTTAGATAAGAGGTTTGAGGCCAATCCATGAAATGTAACATTGAGGTGACTCCAGCTCTAGAGCTTGGACTCTTAAGTGCACAGAGAAGATAAAACAAATCCACTCTGAAGACGAGGGTTACCCACCAACATCCCCCAAGCCTATGTTTGGGCCATATCAATACAGGTCTGGCTGTCTAACAAGTCCCAGCACAGGACTGAACTCCCCAGCTCTGTGTAGGACCAGAGGTCCTACTTGAGCGAGATCACAGCAATTGCATCACATCTGGGTCCCTTTCAAATCCCGTGCCCCTAGACTCACACCAAGTATGTTAATGCTGTGTTCCCCTGCCAGAGGAGTCAGCCAGAAGCCTGACTGGTAAAACAGTGGCTCAGACCACCGCAAATGGTACCTCACCTGTAAACGTAGGGGCCACGCTGGCTCAGCACTGGCTTCACTCCCTTGAGCACTTCCTTGGGGTTCAGCACTTCAAAGAAGTACACTGACATGTAGAAAGGGACAGGAATGTCCTTCCACATGCTGAAGGTGATGCTGTTGGGGTCAATCCTCACATTCTGCAATTAAAAAAAAAAAAAAAAAAAGACTAAGGAGACATAGCCCCCTTGGGATCAGTGGCTGCAGCTCAGCACTCCCATCCTCAGCTCCACATCAGGCCCAGTCAAAGGCAGCAGTTGCAGCAGGGGCTCTCCAGAGGATCCAGACTTGTTATGCAGCCTGAAATTGAGCCAGATCTAAAAGAAGAACTCATGTATGCAGAAGCATCAGGTTCATGCCACAGGATGTCTGTAGGCTTATTTATTCAAGCTCAACTTCCCAGAACCTACCCACAGGATTTCGGAACTGTTTTGATGTGCTGGAGGCTTGCTCTGTGCTAGATAAGCCAGCACTGAATTATTCACAGCTCTGCATGTTTGACTTGCCTGGCACAAACAACTCTGTCCCCATGGCCTCCACTTGTCTGCCAGGTTTGGCAGCTCCACGAAGTCAGAAGAGGGCAAGGGCTAGGAGAGGTGGCACACCCAGCCACACAACTCCTCTTGGGTACCAGGCAGGGAGGACCCACCAGATTTCCAAAAAGCAGATAGGAAACTGGGATGGTGACCCAGCTGTGTCCCAACAGCACCCAGCAGGACACCTTTGCCTCCTCTCAGCTGCCATCCTGCAGTGAGTCACAGCTGGTCAGAAGGCAGGGCAAAGGCAATGTACAATTGTGGCTTCCATATCACTGGGAATTTTTTGCTGGAAATTGCCTGAAAGAGCCCAAGCACAGCTTAAGCCCAGGACCCGACATCTGTCTCCACTCTTTCCCTGCCTCATGGACAAGTCTGTTTCTTCTTGAGCATTCATTCTGCACATGTTCCACCACAATCTTCAGCAGACATCTTCACAGCGAGGTGTAAACACCTACCAAACCCTTCCACCTCCACCTCAACACCCACCTACTGCCAGCTGAGAATGTCCCTCCTGCCAGCCTCAAAGATTTTGTGACAAAGCAGCATTTAGAGGAGAAGATTTTATTTAGCCTGCTCAGAGAGTCTGAAGAACAACATCTGCTTTCCTTTACTTGCTTATTTTGTTCTGCACTCCCTGGATCCCTTGTTGCATATGAATTTGTTTATGCAATATGCACACAGTCAGACAGAGCTACACCCCAGCTCCCTGCTACTTTTCTCACTCCTCTCCCATCTGGGCACAGCAGCTCGAGGTACTCCACAGATGCTGTTAACCAAGACCTACTTAACTGGGTAGCCTTAGAATTCAACTATTTGTAGGTCACAACGAACACAATCATATGCCTGAAATAAAAATAGAATATTTTTCACTTAAATGGATTAAAGTGTCACTGGGAGGTCTGACTGCCCTGACCACACTGACCTCTGCTGCTCATCTCCTCGAAGCACCAGGAGCTCCAGCAGCAGCTCCAACAACAGTGCCCAAAGTTTGTTTCTCCAGGAAGGTTTCATCCATCCTGTTCAGTGAAAATGAGAGTTGAGGTTTCCTCTTCAGGTTGAAAAGAGTAGTTCTGCTGTGTGCAACCTCAGTGTCAAACCTCATCCTCCACATCCCCTCACCACCATCCTCACCACCCTGCTAAAACAGCAAGGACAGTGCTGTCAGACTTCTGCTGACTTTCAGGTGGGACACCACAGGAGTCCCCAGGTAAGGATGAAATAGTGTGTGGCAGATGGACAAGTTGATCCAGCCTCACTGTGCTCAGGTCTGTGGCACTCCAAGTGCTTCCAGAAAAGCTAAGTCTCCAGGTTTTACAGGGACAATGCCAGGACAGCAGCTGATGCAGATTCAGTATCTGCAAATGGGACAGGAGCTGGGCACCAAGTTCCTGGTTTCTACTGTGCATCCCCCTACAGACTTCTCTCAAAGATATCCCCAGAAATACCACCTTTTTTGCAATCAAGTGCCTTTCCATCTAGATACACCATCTTGACCTTCCATTCAGATCTTGGGGAGCCAGGACTGGCAAGCCACACTTCACCTGCCCAACCCTTCAAGGCCCATCTCAACTTCTTACCCATCACTGAAGACCAAGCCAAGAATTCCAGTAAGGCCCTGGATATTTCTCACCACCCTAGACATCAGCACTCAGGGTTGTTTAGGGTTTTTTGACCCTTTCACATTAAGCCCCATAAGAACTCAGGACCATTTCAGTCATGCTGCAGATGTGGAGACCAAGGGCTTGAGTTAAATTGAGACCTAAAGAGAAACAAGGGTGGGTCTTTTCCTCCTCTTCTTTTCTCCCTGCAAATTGTTAGGAATTAACTAGTGAGGTAGAAAGAATCGGGATTAGCTAAAAATAAGAAGATAAAAAGGTTTTTGCACCAAAAATGTCACTCCTGTTTTGTAGCGGCCATTCAGCCTTTTCTTTGCAACTACCAGCTCCTGAGTTCACAAAACTGAACAAAGATTGATTTTTACTGCTTAAGCCACAGAACTGCCAGGCTTTGCCCAGCCAGCAGCACCTCCAGAAGACACATTTAAGTGGCAGTTTGTTTTTGGCAGAGACTTTGTGGCACATGTAACCACAGCTACAGGGCCATGGGGTGTTTATCCACCTCTTTCATCAGAAGCACATTTCCAGGTGCTGACCTGGAGCAAGCTTGGAGAAATGCCCAGGTGGGGTGCAGGGAGGAAAAGGTCTGGCTAGATGTGAGAATGAGCTAATTGGGTCGTTACAGCAGGATAATTGGTGTCCTAACAGCAGGGACTTCAGCACTGGTTCCCAAGATTTTGTGGCATTATCTGAAGGGACCAACAGCTCCATCCACAGCCCCTCATCTTAACTGTTGGGGACAAACACCCCTTCATCCTCAGGACCTCTCCTGTGGATGAAAGAGGCCTTCAAAGAAACAACTCTGTGTTTTCAGTCCAGGAGATGACTTGGAGGTCACTCCATGCACAAGGCTCCTTCAGAGCACTTCTGTACATCACCTATCCCACCTCTATTTTGGAAAGCATCTCACCAGAGTACATCTGAGCCTGGTAGTCTGAGCATCTGTTTATGAAAACAACTAAAGGTATAACTATCACTGGAGGTAAAGGCAGGAGGGATAGAAAGAAGGGCTGGTCCTCAGCCCAGCACCACCACCACCACCCAGCTATCCCTGACCACCCAGGGACACCAGTTCTGTAACCAAGGCTGAACTTCCACAAGCCCCCACTAAGTATGAGGCTGCTGGGAGTGTAGCAGAGCACCTTCGGTGCTGAGCTGTCTCACAAGACAAGGAAAACATCACCACAGCATCCCTGGCTGCCTCCCCCCCCCCCGGCTCCAGCACCTTGCACCGGGTCCTGCCTGCATCCCAGCTCCGTACCAAGCCCCCAGCACCCCAAACACTGCACCACCAACACCCCTGCACCTTGCACCGAGTCCTGGCTGCATCCCAGCCCCATACCGAGCCCCAAGCACGCCAAACCCTGCACCATCATTACCCCTACACCCCCACACCGGGTCCTGGCTGCACCCTTGCCCCATACCGAGCCCTCACCCTACACCTCCATCACCCCTGCACTTTGTACCGGGTCATGGCTGCATCCCAGCCCCGCAGGGAGCCCCCAGCCACACTCCAGCTCCCCAAGCCCCCCTGCACCAAGCACACACCCTCGCCCCGGTTCCCCCCGCACACACGCACCCCCCACCCGAGCCCCCCGGCCCCGCTGACCTTGACGACCTGCTCCTTGATGATGAGAGGGCCCACCAGCAGCAGGGACACCCCCAGGAGGGCAAAAGCCGCCCCGGCCAGACCCAACCCAAACGGAACCCAGCGCTGGGCCGCGGCCATGGCACAGCAGACTTGCGGTACCGGAGCGAAGCCACGCAGGGCCCCGGGCACCGCTTTATGGCCCCGGGCCCGGCCCAGCGCGGGGGGCGTGGCCACGGAGGGCAGGGGGCGTGGTAGTTCGTGGCCACACCCACTCGTGCCGTGCGGGAGGGGCGGGGGGAGTGATACTGGGGGCTGTGATGCGGGACCCTGGGTACGGGTGTAAAATCGTGTTAATAGGTAAATGTGATGGAATAGATAACATATATAGATACAGAAAGCATATACAATATATCTGTATATATAGTCATCTATATAGAGTATAGAGTATACATAGTATATCGTATATGTAGTATATACAGTATATGTAGTATAGTATACACACACATATATATTTATATATATATACATATATATATACTGGTGGTTTGTAGGTCGAGAGAGGTTCTCTTCCTCTTCTTCTCTGCCCTGGTGAAGCCACATCTGGAATAGTGTGTCCAGTTCTCAGTTCAAGGAACTGCTTCGAAGAGCCACCAAGGTGATCAATGGGGGTGAAACACCTCCCTGATGAGGAAAGGCAGAGGGAACCGGGTGTCTTCAGCTTGGAGAAGAGGAAAAGGAGGCCTGACCTCATTAATGTTTATAAATATGTACGGGGTGGGTGAGCTACAGGAGGATGGAGCCATCTCAGTCATGTCCAATGACAGGACAAGGGGCAGCAGGTTCAAACTGGAGCATAGGAGGTTCCATGTAAATAATAAGAAAATAAACGTAAACAAAATAATAAAGACATAAAATAATAAAATAATAAGGAAATAAACATAAGAAAAAAAAACTCACCGTGAGGATGACAGCACTGGCACAGGCTGCCCAGGGAGGTTGTGGATTCTCCTTCCCTGGAGACATTGCAACCCCAATGCATTCTTCCTAAGTGACCTGCTGGGGGTGACCCAGCTCTGGCAGGGGGCTTGGACTCAATGGTCTCTTAAGGTCCCTTCCAATCCCTAACTTTCTGTGAGTCTGTGATATAAATAGATAAAATATATAAAAGTAGACTAATATATAGATTAAAATATATGAATATTAAACTTTATAAAGATACAAAGGTAATAAATAGATAAAAATATATGGGCTGCATCAAAACCAGCGTGACCAGCAGGTGGAGGGAAGAGATTCTTCCCCTCCTCTCTGCTAAGACCCCCACCCTTTGCAATGCTGCATCCAGTTCTGGAGCCCCCAACACCAAAAGGACACAGGAGCTGTTGGAGGAAGTCCAGAGGAGGCCATGGAGGTGATGAGAGACAGGCTGTGAGAGTTGGGGTTGTTCAGCCTGGAGAAGAGAAGGCTTCAGAGAGACTTAATAGCATAAGCTATTAAGCAATTAACTTTGACATGATATTTGGGCACCACAGGAGACACAAGGCCATGGCTCCCCCCAGGATGAGGCCAGTACAGCAGAGGACCTGACTGCTAGCAAAGCCTTTGCCTTGGTGAGACACCTCTACTTATGTCTTTACATTTAATTGGGTTTTTCTATTCTAGATCTTTTTCTAATAGTTGCAGCAATTAGCACAACTCTGTTCAATACCAGCCAGGTTCCCAAGGCAGAGGGAGCTTCTGGCCATGCCCCGTTTACCCACAGCAATGTTTCCAGCCCCTGCACAAAGTAGGTGCTGAGTGTTTCTTTACTTCAGAACATCTTGCTGGAAAAAAATATGCTGTGAAAGGCATTTTCTTTCCAAAGTCAACAAATCCAAGTAACATCCAGGAGGTACCCTGAGGCACTGCAGGACAAGTGAACACTGCGGTATCTGAAGCAGAGCAGGATGTACTTTCCTGGTTAGTACAAAAGGCATCTCTCATGTTAATTAAATGCTTTACTGTTCCCATCAAACGTGGCAGTTCTCTGGCTTACCCTACCCAGGCTGTGGTCTCTGCTCAGGTGCTGTCCCCTGAAGTGTTTGCACTGCACCATTAACAACCCCATCAAGTTCATCAAACCCAGCAAAAAGCCCTGCAAAGGGAAGAGGCTTAAACTTGGCTCCCAAACCACAGCACAGATTTCCTCTCCAACAAGCTCTCTGCTTTGCCTGGATGCAGCACAGCCACTTGGCACTCCAGGCCCACGTGCATTTTCACAGCATTGCAGGTGTCTGAGGTATTTAAAATAAAAGAATTTTATTTTTTAAAGCAGCACTGCACTCATGTAGGCTTTTGACAGTGTCCCCATGTCCTCCTGAAGCTCTTCTCCTCAGAAGTGCTCCCAGTTATTTTTATTTTTTGATCATCACATTTCCAAGGGAAAGTTCCACAGGCAGCCGAAGTAGCAATGAAAACATAACCGGGCTGCACTTTCCTTTTTACGCAAGAGGAGCTCCCTTCATTCCAGAAACACCCACCCTGAACTAGGTCAGCCACCCACAGGCAGAGAGCTCCAACACAGCACACCCAAAACTGCTGCACAACTCCTCAGCAGCAACTCAGGCGACCCAAGGCCAGAACCACACAGCCCCAACCTTTTGTTGTGTTTGTTGAGGACTCAGATGCAGTAGTGAGAACATCAACTGAGGAGGGTTCTCCATCCTCAACTGAGGTCACTGCACCAGCACCACATTGAAGGTCCCACCCCACCAACAGCATCAACCAGGTGGTGACACAAGGACAGGTAGGGTCAGGTTGTCCCCTCGGGGACACTCCAGGGTTTGGTGATGGCAGACACCAACTCTTACCTGGCTCAGCGGCATTCAGAAGATTTCTCACCACAGATCCTCAGCATCCAAACTTGTTCAGATCACAGGGCACTAATGGCATCTCCCACCACTCTTAATTAACAATTTGGCACTATTGGAGGCAGATCCTGTTATCCCACCCTTCCCATCTGGACAGTACTGTATCACTTCAGGTCCCACAGCTGACAACTCTGCTCTGCCAAGTCACATCACTTGTCTGAGACACTGGGTTTTGTACTCTTCCAGCCTCCCATCCTTCTTGTTTCCTGATCCTCAGAGCAAGGCTGTTACCTCCTATTTCACTGCAGACCTCTTCAGCCTATGGCAACAGCTCCCTGACACCTGTACCTCAGTAACATCGCAAGGCTGGAGTGAAAGCCCATTCCAAGAAATAAGGAAACTTAAGAGTACCTGGAATTAGGAAGTTTGCTTAATACTTTCCAGAAAATGAAGTTTACCCCACAGCTTGGTGACAACTCACACGGGCCACAACACTCCTCTAGCCCCAGCAGATCCAAGGGCAGCAGGATCAGCAGGGACGCTTTCCCACTGCTGGTGCAGGATTATCCTTCTGCTGCTGTGAATGCAGAACACCAGGACTCAGCAATCAGAGAGCCCAGCAGCAGTATCAATGCCTCCCAGCTGAAAAACAATCAGAGTTTCACATTACAAATGCCTGCTTACACAACCCCAACAGCTGTGCAACACCTGCAGGCTGGCACTGAACAGAAGCCAGGGCTTCACCTAGTTACAAGAGCACTTATACAACCACAGGAAAACCATGGCACAGGGATTAGTTACACTTGTGTATGTGTGAGCCTTGCATAAGGCAGTTTTGCAACCCCTCTGTATGTGGAAGCTGGCTAATTATAGTTTATTAGATAACTAGACCTGGTTAATGGCATAACCAGTTGTTCACGTAACTTGAGACACAAACTTCAGTGGATTCAACAGCTTTATTGGAATGAACAAGTGCAGAGGAACTTTCACTTCAAAGCAAACAACAACTGGCCAGTTCAGTTACCACCCCTCAGGCGCAGCACAAGATGGAGGGTGGATTCCTTCTGGATGTTGTAGTCAGACAGGGTGCGCCCATCTTCCAGCTGCTTGCCAGCAAAGATCAACCTCTGCTGGTCAGGGGGAATGCCTTCCTTGTCCTGGATCTTGGCCTTGACATTTTCGATGGTATCACTGGGCTCAACCTCCAGGGTGATGGTCTTGCCTGTCAAGGTCTTGACAAAGATCTGCATGCCACCTCTCAAACGAAGTACAAGATGCAGAGTAGACTCCTTCTGGATGTTGTAGTCAGACAGGGTGCGCCCATCTTCCAGCTGCTTGCCAGCAAAGATCAGCCTCTGCTGATCGGGAGGAATGCCCTCCTTATCCTGGATCTTGGCTTTGACATTTTCAATGGTGTCACTGGGCTCAACCTCCAGGGTGATGGTCTTGCCTGTCAGGGTCTTCACGAAGATCTGCATGCCACCTCTCAGACGCAGCACCAAGTGCAGAGTGGATTCCTTCTGGATGTTATAGTCGGACAGGGTGCGTCCATCTTCCAGCTGCTTGCCAGCGAAGATCAGCCTCTGCTGATCGGGGGGAATGCCCTCCTTGTCCTGGATCTTAGCCTTGACATTTTCGATGGTGTCACTGGGCTCAACTTCCAGGGTGATGGTCTTGCCTGTCAGGGTCTTCACGAAGATCTGCATTTTCGTCTGGAAGAAGGAAAAGCCACTTTAGTTACCAACCCCCGGCCCTCCCATCGGGAGCCGCCGCCGCCGCTCCCCGGGGCAGCGCTGCGCACCGCCGGGAGAACGCGGTGACGTCACAGCGGAGACTCCGCCCACGCCGCCGAGGGGCGGGTCCACCGCCCTTCGCCGTTCCCGCCCAAGGCGCGCGCACCCGCCACCATCTTGAAGGCTCCCTGCGCCTGCGCGGCCGCCATTTTGCCGGTGGTTCCTCTCACCCCGCTCTCCCGCCCATCTCCGCCTCCGGTGCTGCCGCTAACGAGCAGCAGGGCGTCCTGGCCCACGCTCCGCCCACAGCCCGCTATCTCCTCAGCCGCCTCCCCTTTCCACCCCTTCCCCCGCCCCCCAAAAACACACGCATCTCCCGTCCGATCATTCAGCGTACTGAGCCCCTGTCGTTGCCATGACAAGCGGCCGAGGCCTCCGCTTTCCCCGCGGGGGTCCGGCAAAGCCGCGGCATGGCGCACTCACCGCGGGGCTCTCAGGCTAAGCCGATGGCGAAGGAACCAGCGGCTCTCACACGCCTTCAACTACGACACCCATTCCCCTCCTGCCCCTTATATAATCTCCTCCGTCCCCGCCCCCGCGACTCGAATCACTCCGCCGGGAACTACTTTCCCAGCAGCGCGCGCGCGTGCCCTGGCTCTACTGTTCGGGTGGAAGGAAATGAGATCCGGAGGCGCGGAGGAGTCTGTCTAGTGCGGCGCTAGGAATTTCGGTCGGACAGCAGCAGGGAGGGCGTGGGCGAAAACACGGAGTGGAACCCTCAGAGTGGAGTCTGGCCTGAGTCTGGGCGGGGCTGCGGTGCCTCAGCGAGCCCAGCTCTCTGGACTTTGGGAGACGCCCCTGTGCCTAAAACTTCTTGTGGGGATTTAAGTCCCTACCGTTGAGTCTCTGCTTCAAAAGCATTTCTTCGATTTATCGCCTCGAGGGCAGCTCGGCCCGCGGGCCCGGCCAGAGACAGGCTCCCAGGTGCCTGTGAGGAGAAGGGCGGTTGTTTTAGTCTGAAGGAAGACACATATTTCTCTTTAAAAAGTCTCCAGTGTGCTAGAGGGAGAAAAGTGGTGGGGGAGTATGTTCTTCCTCCTCCAGGACAGTGTGAGAGGGCACAAACCCTCAGGGACAGGTGAAGGCTACAGGCAGGCTTGTGTCAGGCCCTCTCTGCTACTGTGATCTGTGGAGCAGATGGGGAAAATAACTGGGTGTCAAGCTGCTGTAAAGCTGCAGGGATGCCCCATGAGGCCTAAGGCTGGAGCAGGCTGAAGGGCAGAGGCTGAGGCTGGCAAGACTCCTAAGGAATGGAGATCAGGCTGCCTGCAGAGGTGGAGTGAGGGACAGAAAAGGCCTGATGGACAGAGATCCAAGTCCTGCAGATGGCTGCACAAGATGTAATCAGTGAGTGTATATATATATATATATAAGTTTGCATGAATGAAGTGGAGTATGTATCTGAGGTACAAAGGAGTTTGTAAGTCAGGACTGAGGCCCCTGGGGTAAGATCAGTAAGAAATAATAATGCCTGTTTCTTACTCTGTTCTCACAGAGCATTTTCTGGTAGATCTCTTGGTGGCTCCTGTGCTGTCCTAGTCAAAACTATACAGCAATTCAAGGGCATAGCTGTGAACAAAATGAGCCTTTGTTTGCATGATTCATGAGATGCCATTTGGTTCACTCCTGCAAAATCCTGCATAAACCCACTGCCTGCCAAACGGACACAGATAACACCCAGGGCTGCACACCAGTGAGAAGGGAGCAGAGTCCCAGCAACAGCTTTGTGATTGGTTTGAGGGAAACCAGCCTGTGTTTTCCTGACACATGGAGCTTGTACAGAAGTGGAATGCTCTGGGGGAGCATTCTCAGCCCTGGTTCCTTGAGTTTGTATTAAAACTCAGCATTGCAGGAAAAAAAAAAATCCACAAAAGTCTTTTGCTTTCTTCTGTTTTTAGAATCGTGGTCACTGTGTGCGTTTGGAGGTGTATAAACACAGAAATGTTTGGAATATATATGATTGGGAATAGCCTTTCAAATTCAAGTCTTCCCTCATCTGAAAGTGAATGAGAATTCTAAGCTTATTCTTTTACTTACAGAGTGAGCACTCATGACCAGTCTGAAAATAGTTGAAAAGGCACATAGTTTTGTGACAAGATGGAGTTTTCCAACTCAGATTGGAAATTCATATTGATACAGTGCTGGTCTTCATATAATTAGGCTAGGCAGCCCACCACTGAGTATCCTGAGTGAGTTTGTACCTGGTGTCTGAATCAGATGGTGGAGGAGCACACCCAAAAGGTTCAGGTTTGTGTTATATTCACATTGCAAGGCAGATATGACGACCTATTGCAACAGTGTCTCTAAATATGTGTGGCTGGTTTGCAGAACTATGCTTTCCTGTGCAGGAAGGGGCTTTCTGTGAACAGAAAAAAATCAGAAAGCCACTTTCTGTTTTTTCTGACACTGTATGAGTACCCCTTGCTATGATTGTGCTCGGGGAACAGTAGCCTGCTGGTGCTAAAGACCACAACCTGACAAATACATTGACAAATGCTGATTTCCTGTGCCAAACAGTCTGTCACTTTGAGCCTATTATTACAAACTCTCTGGGGCAGGAACTGGCTCTTTCTTATTTGTGCAGGATATTCCAAAAGTACAGCTGCCCAGAAAGATCCTGCCCAGGGAGCCATTTATAATGGGGAACTTCATACTTACCCAGTGCTGTAGCCAGAAGTGTGGCTCAAAATAACAAGTAACTCCAGTAAATAAATAGCACAAGGAGCATTTTAACCACTCTGTCAGGAAATGTCATTTCATCATTTCATCTACCAGAGAGAGCTGGATTTGCCATCGATAACTGAACAGTGCAGATCAAACAGGTGGTAGCCATGTAGATAAAAGCTGTTTCAAGTTCTACATGGGCTTTGGTCTCTCTGTTCCATGCCTTTCAGCCCTCCTGGTTCTATGCAGTTTTCTGGATGAGCCAGAACCATGTGAGGCTGGCCAGCCCAAGGAGATAAAACTGGAAAAGAGTTTCCAGAGACCACTTCCAGACAGCTCCCAGTAAACCCAGTCCCACTGCCAAGGGGTCCCACTGCCTGCCAGCCTCCATCTCAGGTGAGTGGGCACTACAGAGCCAGCTCAAAGCTCCTGCACTGTTCCAGACAGGGAGTGCAGGCATCCTGCCCAATTTCTGTGCTTTTTCCCTTGGGCTACTGCTCTGGGAATGTGGTGCAGAGATCCCGTGCCAGCTGTAAGCGAGCTGGAGGTTTGCAGAACTCCAGCTCTGCCAGGCTCTGGGGTGGAGAGGTGTCAGGCCAGCATAGCAGGGTTTGTTGCTTCCTTATTCCCTTCAGGTTGCTCCACATCTGCAGGGCCTTAGGCCAGGGAATACCTGGAGACAGCGGAATCTCGAGAGTCTGCATAGTCCAGAGGAGAACCAAGTGAACAAAAAAAAGCCATTTTATGCCACCGGGAAACCAGGGGCCTTACTGGGCACCATGCTTATGGTGCAATTTTTCGTTCAAGCTTAGATAAAATCTACACGGGGAAAAAAACGAGAAGAAAAATACTTTTAGAGGCTCCTCTTGGAGATGCCGGGGATTGAACCCGGGACCTCATACATGCAAAGCATGCGCTCTACCGCTGAGCTACATCCCCCTGCCCCTATTGGTGTGTCCCGCCTGCCGCCAACCTCCCTGCCCGCCCCGTCCTTCTCTCCCCCCTGATGTGAGGGGACCCCCTCGGGCCGAAGGTGCAGGGGCAGCCATGGGGCTCGCTGTGAGCGGTGCACAAGAGCGCTGCGCCTCAACCTCAGACAGCTCGGAAAAGCAACAATTTGGATTCGCGCGCATAGAACTGTGCCTTTTTTTACTAATTCGGAAATCAGAATAAGTTCGTGCAGGAAAAAAATAATAACTTTGAGAAAAAGTAACTTCAACCTCCCCGTCGGGGAATCGAACCCCGGTCTCCCGCGTGACAGGCGGGGATACTAACCACTATACTAACGAGGACAGGTTGCAAACTGCAACTTTTGGGCCGGGCCATCCCCGAGACCGGCCGCGGGGAAGGGGCTCCCACACACCCAAGGGAAGCGGCTGCTGCCCCAGAATCTCCACTAGCAACAGCGCTTCCGGTAACAACCGCAAACACCGTCCCGCATCCTATGCAGGGACCGCAGCCGCGGGCCGCGCTCGGCGGCCAAAGGACCGGGCCGATTTCTTCGGGGTGTAAGAAAAAGGACCTCTGCCGAAACCCGGGATCGAACCAGGGACCTTTAGATCTTCAGTCTAACGCTCTCCCAACTGAGCTATTTCGGCGACAAAGGGCTTCCTCCTCGCCGCAGATAGGATTCCACCCAGTGCACCCCTAAATGCCGCTGTCCCCCGCAGCTCTGCCCTCCCTGCATGGGGTCAGCGGCTGCCTCCTGGGGCACTCAGAGCCTCCCCTTTCTTCGCACCGCTTTCCGCGGGGCAGCGATGGGACCCCAGGCAACCCCCACATACCAGCAGCAGCAACGGCCCCATCCCCCTCCCCTGGTATAAAAAGGCAGCTCTGTCTGCTTTACTTCTCCCCCCGTTCCCCAGGCGGCCCCTCGGCCGGGGGGAGGGTGCTGCCCTTCAGCCCCCGCGTCACAGGAAGGCCCCGCGCAGGTACGCGAAAAACGACAAAAAAAAAAAAAGATCTCCCCGTCGGGGAATCGAACCCCGGTCTCCCGCGTGACAGGCGGGGATACTCACCACTATACTAACGAGGACAGACAAGTCCGGCCTGTGTCCCTCATTCTAGCCGAGCCGTCCCCCTGCCTCCCGCCCCACCAGGCAGCCCCCTGCGGAGCCACCCGCTCTTTCCGGGATGCTCCCGCAGGCCCTATCGAGCCATGGCAGCACTGCGGGAAGCGGGACGGGTGCAGCAGGGATCTTACTGCTGCACTCCAACGGTGACATAAATAGGGGATGTAGCTCAGTGGTAGAGCGCATGCTTTGCATGTATGAGGCCCCGGGTTCAATCCCCGGCATCTCCATGGTTTTTTTCTTTTTTTTTTTTTTTTTTTTTTTTTTTTTTTTTTTCCCCCTTCCTTCCCCCATGCTGCAGGGTCCGTTAGTTTCGTTTACTCTTGCCCGCTTTCCCCCAAGAGCCACAATGGTTACGTATGGTCAATATTTTCCTTTTTTTCTTCCCTGAAATTTTGCTTATTGCAGCATCCCACACAGGAAACATTTCTCCCCGCCAAACCAAGAGCTATACATGTTTATTATAGTTCATACAACTAATATACTCCAAAGCAAAACTTCAGGTAAAAAAAAGAAATCAGTCTGTTAAATATAATGGATAAAATTATCCAAACATTGATATTACAAGATACCAGCAAACCAGCTTGTAAGTCATCTGGGAACACAAAGGGTGTCCCAGAAAACCAGAGTAACACCTAGTTTGCTTACGAAAAGGTATCACTAACGGTTATAGCAAGACCATCCGTGTGTCACTGGAGTTCAAAGGAGACTCAAGCTCTCAAAAGATCTTGGAGAAAAGTATTGAGTCCATCAGTGACAGGATCAAGCACCTCACAGTGCTACTGGTGGCCACTTCTGGGCTAGCTCATCATGCATAGCTTCAGGGATCCACTGACGATAGGCTGCGAGCAAATCTGGAATAAAAGACAGGAGCCATTAGCTACAGGAGCCAGGGACTGGAGTGGTTTTGCTGGAAAGATGAAGTCCTGTGGTGCCAACTTGCTTGCAGGCTGAGAACAACAACCAATTTTACTTTATTGGGACAGTTGTTGGAGCTTGGACCCCTGCATGCAGATATGAAAGTATCAAGTGTGGGAGAATTACTGTGAAAGCCACCATTGCATCAATTTACTGCTGCTTTGATAAAGAACTGTAATAATCTGGTACCCTAATATTGAACAAAATCCATTTTGCCTGGAAAAAAAACCCTCCTGTATCCACTGACAATACCATCATAGTCTAATTTTTCGAAAGCCCAAATGAAATATTTTAACAGAAAAAAAAAATCTTAGAATACATATGTTGCTTTCTAAATGAAGGGAACTCCAGTTCTTCCTAATAACCAAACACAGAGCATTACTGTTTCTGCTAAGATGACAGCAAATATTTGGAGCTTAATCAAGTGAAATTGTCTGTTTCTTAAATTGTAGTTCAGTAGTACTTGAGATACTACACAGGCTGCACTGATATGACTAATAATTATGCAAACAGAACACTTACATTTAGGATTTTTTCTCCATGCAGCCAGCAAAGCATCACGGTTATCACAATTTTCTGCAACTAGAGCCTGCAGGAGGGATTCTGTCCTGGGCTGAAGTCTAAATCAATCCAAAACAAAATAGTGCAGTAAAACAATGTCTATTAGTACAATTTAGCAAAGTGCAGGTTAGTTACAGCACTCAGTTTACCTGAGTTCATACTCTTTAATATAATTTTAAAAGACTAAATAGAGGTAGAAATACATGACCTCTGAATACAGAGACATGTCATGGGCTATGGAGTTGCACAGCACACAGCAAAACAAAAAGGAATCCAAGTTAAACTCTGAATTGACTAAGAAAGGAAAATACTTTGTAATTGTGGGGCCCTTTGATAGCAATTTGTAACATCAATCACTTTTAACAGTCTTTCAAAATCCTTGCATCTATCAACTCTGTGAAAACTCATAGCAAGATTTTGGGAAACAGGAGAGGGCAAAGAGGGAATGAAATAGAAGCAATTGCTGACAGCATTATGAGGGTCACCAGTTCACAAATGTAATCAAAGCCAGAAGAAAACCATGGTCTTTTGGAAGTATGTTTTTGAAAACAAAAGAAAAAAAAAAGACAGACATTGTCCACACTGCAAAGAAAAGGAAGGAAAGCAATAGTGCTCATCTGAGGGTTTCTTACATGCCTGAGCAGTTTACTTGTCCTAAGCCACCCGCAGAGGTCAGTGTGACCAGCAGGTTCTGTGTGTTCTATGCTGCCCCTCACAATCACACAGTTCTCCTGGGACACAATTTTTCTTGGTAAGAAAACTCATTTTCCTTTCCCTGCAGGTACAGCCAAGATCACTATCTAGAACGCCCTTCCCAGCATTGATTTTTTTTTTTTTTTAATTTAAAAGGAAGCTAAAAGTGTTTGGAGGAGAAGGCAAACCTGTTTTTAACAACTTACTTGGACCATGTCTTCAGCATTATGAGGGGACTGGACAACAGGCACCGTGTGTAAGAACTCAGCTTTTTAATGACCTGTAAGATTTTTTTATAAGGAGTATATAATGAACAAGATCAATCAATTGGACACAATCATCAATTAATTTGGACTACTGTAGATGTCCATCCCATATCATCGGCTGCAGTGATCATGAGATGGTAGAGTTCAGGATCCTGTGTGGAAGGAACAGAATACCCAGTAGGACCAGAATCCTGGACTTCCACAGGGCAAACTTTGGCCTCCTCAATCAACTGTTAAGAGAAATCCCATGGGACAGGGTGTTAGAAGATAAAGGGGCTCAAGATAGCTGGTCAATATTCAAGAAGCACTATTTGCAAGCACAGGATCAGAGCGTCCCTATGGTTAGGAAATCTAGTAAGGGAGCTAGGAGACCAGCATGGTTAAAAAAGGAACTGCTGGGAAAACTTAAGTGGAAAAGGAAAATCTACAGATCATGGAAGGGGGGGCTGGTCACTTGGGAGGAATATAGGACTGTTGTCAGAGGATGTAGGGAGGCAATTAGGAAAGCTAAGGCCTCCTTGGAACTTAACCTTGCAAGTCAGGTTAAGGATAATAGAAAGGGCTTTTTCAAATACATAGCTAGCAAAACTAACACTAGAGGCAATATTGGCCCACTAAAGAATGAGCTGGGAGCCCTGGTGACTGAGGATATAAAGAAGGCAGAGGTGCTGAACGCCTTCTTTGCCTCTGTCTTTACTCCTGCAGGGTTTCCGCATGAGCCCCAGAGTCATTTAACCCCAGAAGTAGTCAAGATAGATGAGGAGTTTGACATAGTAGATGAGGATTGGGTTAGGGATCAGCTGAGTAATCTGGACATCCATAAGTCGATGGGTCCAGATGGAATGCATCCAAGGGTGCTGAGGGAGCTGGCGGAGGTCATTGCTAGGCCACTCTCCATCATCTTCAGTAAGTCATGGGTAACAGGAGAGGTGCCTGAGGACTGGAGGATAGCAAATGTCACTCCAGTCTACAAGAAGGGCAAGAAGGAGGACCCGGGTAACTATAGACCGGTCCTCCATCCTGGAAAGGTGATGGAACAACTTGTTCTTGTCACTATCTCCAGGCATATCAAGGACATGGGGGTCATCAAGAGCAGTCAGCATGGTTTTATCAAGGGTAAATCATGTTTGACTAACCTCATAGCCTTCTATGAGGAAATTACTAGGTGGATAGATGATGGAAGAGCGGTAGATGTGGTTTATCTTGATTTCAGTAAAGCATTTGGCACCGTCTCTCACAGCATCCTTGTAGATAAGTTGATCAAGTATGGGTTTGGTGATCAGGTAGTGAGGTGGATCAGGAACTGGTTGAAAGGAAGGAGTCAGAGAGTTGTAGTCAATGGGGCAGAATCTGGTTGGAGGTGTGTGACTAGTGGAGTCCCTCAGGGGTCGGTACTGGGACAGGTGTTGTTCAATATCTTCATCAACGACTTGGATGAGGGTATAGAATGTACCCTCAGCAAGTTTGCTGATGACACTAAGCTGGGAGGAGTGGCTGACACACCAGAAGGCTGTGCTGCCATTCAGAGAGACTTAGACAGGCTGGAGAGTTGGGCAGGGAGAAACATGATGAAATTCAACAAGGGGAAGTGTAGAGTTTTGCATTTGGGGAAGAACAACATGATGTCCCAGTATAGGTTGGGGGCTGACCTGCTGGAGAGCAGTGTAGGTGAAAGAGACCTGGGGGTCCTGGTAGACAAGAAGATGACCATGAGCCAGCAATGTGCCCTTGTGGCCAAGAAGGCCAATGGCATCCTGGGGTGCATTAGAAAGGGTGTGGTTAGTAGGTCAAGAGAGGTTCTCCTCCCCCTCTATTCTGCATTGGTGAGGCCGCACCTGGAGTATTGTGTCCAGTTCTGGGCCCCTCAGTTCAAGAAGGACAGGGAAGTGCTTGAAAGAGTCCAGCGCAGAGCTACTAAGATGATTAAGGGAGTGGAACATCTCCCTTATGAGGAAAGGCTGAGGGAGCTGGGTCTCTTTAGTTTGGAGAAAAGGAGACTGAGAGGTGACCTCATCAATGTTTTCAAATATGTAAGGGGTGAGTGTCAGGGAGATGGAGTTAGGCTTTTCTCAGTGGTGACCAGTGATAGGACAAGGGGTAATGGGTGTAAATTGGAGCATAGGAGGTTCAAGTTGAATATCAGAAAAAATTTTTTTACTGTAAGGGTGACGGAGCCCTGGAACAGGCTGCCCAGGGGGGTTGTGGAGTCTCCTTCACTGGAGACATTCAAAACCCGCCTGGACACGTTCCTAGGCAATGTACTCTAGGTGGCCCTGCTCTGGCAGGGGGGGTTGGACTAGATGATCTTTCGAGGTCCCTTCCAACCCCTATGATTCTATGATTCTATGATATCCTCCATTACCACCCCATCCAGATCTTCATACTGGTTTCATCCTGACTGGTTGCTACATGACTCATTTCTCAGAATGGACAAAAACATAAGCTATAGCTTTTCCCCTTTACAAAAACAGGAATTAAACTTGGGGCTCTTTTTAACCAAATGCAGATTTTCCTGCTGTTTTAAATTCTAAAGATGTCTTCCCCACCCCAACAACTGCCACAAACTCCTCCAGTCACCAGCAAGTTATGAGCAATGGGCACAAACACGACGAAAGCAAGGCTCATCTCCAAAAACTGGGCTGAAAACTTCCTGAGATAACATCAGGGAACTCCTGCAGCTGGAACACACTCACCTTGCCCTCAAGCAGAAACCTGGCAAAGTATTTGTAGCGATCAATACCTTCTGGGTAATCAACTTCCACAGCAGGGAGCTGCCAACTAACTCGATCTGGAAAGAAAGTTCACACTGAGTCTCCTAAAAGCTCAAAGAGGAGGCACTTCCAAGGAAGATGTGACAACACAGGTGCTAAAAAACCTGGAGAGGATGGAGATTGCCACCACCCAGCCAGCTTGGAGAGCATATGGGCATAAAATACCCATGTAATGGGAAAATGCTAATACTTAAAAACCCATGGAGCTACTCAAACCACTGTTAGGCTCTTTTCGAGCATCCCAAGCTGAGCTTGACCTTTCTGGTTCCCTGACAGCCTTGTTAAAAGCAACATTACAATAACTACAGAGCAGCTGTCAGCCAAAACTACCAAGTCACACTTCCTGAGATACTTACAAAAGACACTTGGCCTGTGACACCGAACCCGGCCTGTTTGAGGGCAGTAAGATGGAGGAGGATTTTGCAGAGGCTTCCCAAAGTGGCAGTATGGTGGCAACAGGGCAGGAATCCACTCAGGTTCGACTGCAGACACACCTTAGGAAGTGAAAACACCTGAATGAGGGATTGCTGCCCAGAGCTGCCACTCGCCAGCAGCCCTGTGAGTACAGCAGAACCAGGCTCACCTTTCATATACAATTTTGTGGTCTCAACAATTTCTTGATATACCACAAACTCTGGGAGTTCTTTGAAGAGGACTGAGCTTGGATGGATGAACACTGGGTCGTCCAGGAGAGCAGTCTTTAAGAAAACACAGTAGATTGAAGCAGAGTACTGGCAATCCAGTTCCTTGATTGCATCTAATTTCAGTCTCAAATGTACATTTATTTGATTTCCTTAAGCAACAGAGGTCTTTAATAACCTCATAATTTTCTTCTTCACTTTCTCTAGAGATATGAAGCACTTTGCAAGATGGACTAATGCTACTTCTTAGCTCTTCTATAGCAATTCCTACATGAAGACAAGAAAAGTTACAACACTGGAATCTTAAATTCCATGATCTAACCAGAAGCCCAGGCTTTGCACAGCAGTCTCTTTCTGCCACACAGGGAAGCTGAATTCAGTCGATTCAAGCTGTTTACCTTGTAGGCATTTTTCCACTTTTCATCCAGGAGCTCTTCTGCCTGAACCCTGCGGGCAACGTGATCCCCCAGCCCTGCCAGCACAATCTGTCTCAAGTAAGTTGCTTGAGCTTCTGTTGGGGGCTTCATCTTTGGATCAACATAGAGGCCAGCATCAGTGCAGACAGAGTTCACTGCAGGGGTAAAAAGGCGAGTTAAGATTTAATAATTAAAAAAAAAAACCCAAAAGGCTGTGACAAACAGCCTCTAAGAAGTCACTCACCTGCTGTTGTCAGCTGCCCCCTCAAGCGCCTGATTTCCAGCATGGCTTTGGCTCGGAGCCCATTTTCCTCACAGAATTTATGGGTACACCCAGCATACTCACAGGCCCCCACTGCTCCTGGAGGTGAACAGTCAGGTGGAGAAAACAACTCAGCCCCCATACAGTTCTCTTAATTAACCCAAACTGTGGGGCAGTTCTGTTGTGGTCAATGTGTGTGATCAGTTCCCACTTGCCATTTGCCTGGGACACTGGCCAGGCTGCCCAGAGAACAAACAGCCTTGAAAATAATATTGCTGGACGTGGGACTATAGCATAAGAATGCTTGGTGCTATAGCATAAGGATGCCTTTTGTGGTGTGAAGCTGGGGGTTCAGGGTGAGGGAAGAAGGTTTTTAAGTGAACAGTGCAGGGAATACCTAGCATCACCATGAGGTCTCCAAGCTTTTTCATCTGCCCCTGCCCAGCCCAGATCCTTTGCATCTGTGAAAGCTTTGCTTTCTTCTCCTTCAGTTTCACAATCTCTTCCTCACTTATTGCTGGCCTAAAAGAACCAGAAATAACCAGCATAAATTAATACTCTGCTTATGTGCAGAGGGGCCTTGATCCAAGACAGCAGTGACAAGGTGACACATCCTGTAGTCAGGATGTCAAGCTCACTCACCTGTCACACTCTTCAAAGAGCTCCCGGACAGTCATTGCAGACACTATGGTAATGGTGTAGGGCAGGCAGTCATGCTGCCTGCTTAATGCCAACATCTTGGCGTAACGGGGAGCTACAGGAAAAGTGGCCATTATCCTACCCAGGGGACTAATAGGGCAACTCAGCTTTGCTGCCAGCTGCTGCTTCAGCCTGAGGGAGGAAGAGAAAATGGTTAGTGAACTAACTTCTACATTAGAACAAGTCTGTCTTTCTGGTTTTGGCAGCACAATTGATTTCATTCGTTTTCTCAGATTTTGTTATGTGCTGGAGGAAAGATTCCTCTTCCTTGTGCAGCTCTCACCCACCATGGGGCACTCCTACCACACTCTTTCCCTACCTAAACACATCCTGGGTCAGCAAAGCAAACACGGGTAAAGCAGAGTCACTAAAAATGATGCCAGCCTATGTACAGTCTCAGATGTGAGATGGAAAAGCAGGCAGGAGGACAACAGTGCCCACTGCCTCGCTAACTGGTGCTAAGACAAAATTTTTGGGGGACCACAGACATTACCTTCCTGTCATAGGGGGTTCCTTCAAGGCACCCAGGGCTATCAGCAATTCCTCAGCTGCTGCAAGGGCTTCTGCTGGAGGTGGTGTTGGGAATGGGAAATTGATTACCTACAGGCACAAAAAAAAAAACAAAACAACAAAAGCCCCTCAGAACATCAGACTCCCACTGAAAAACTGACTCTGAACACAGTCAGAAGTCCTAGAAGGGAGTGAAACCCTCACCTCTGGTTACATATACCAAAGGAAAGCATTTAGGATGTTTGCCAGGAGTGAGAGGAAAGGACATATAATGGGAGGAAATTCTCAGAACAAAAACATAAGGAAACAGGAATACCAGCATCACCCTGAGCTGCCACGGACTGCAGGTACCGCCTAGGGCAGGCTGCTCTAAGATTTAAGTGTTGTGCTTGCTGAAAGGGCTCAAGTATCTCCAAACACAACCTCTGTTTGGACAGGGCTTTTTTAAACTATTACGAATACAAGAAAGCTCTTATTACCAGAACAAACAGGTCTGTTAAGCCCTGGTGGAATTCATAGCAGCTTTTGCATTTTGCAGAACTAAAATCAAGTCCCAGGATCCTAATTTCTAACACAAGGCACAGCCTCAGGCAATGGAGATAAAAGACATTTGTGTTTGTTTCTGGCTCCTAGGGGCAACCAATTTAGTGAGTGCTGCAATACAAGGATGATCAACACTTCACCTTTTCTATATTTAATGCCTTCATTTGCAGAATCAAGTCTTCTACTGGTCGCTTTGTTATTTCTGGAGCAGAAAATTTCTCAAAGTCCATGAAGACTGCTGAAGAATATAACCTAGAGGACCAGAAAAGCTGCTTAAAGTCTTAAAAGAAATCTTAACTCAAAATGCACACATGTGAAAAATTGGCAAGGGATTAAAAAAAAAACAAAACACCAACAGTTGTGGGTATTATTTCCGTAACAGTGTAATTATTTACATGGTTGGGGCATACTGCCATATTCACAAAAAGCTGCCTTAGCTTGGAGTGGCATCTATGCTAATGTGGCCACCAAAATAAGAGTTTTCAGTATGAGAAAGGCCCCCAAGAAGAAAAACTCCCAAACACCATCAGTGACAGTTCATGTTTAGCTTAACCTCTCCTATCTGAACGAAGAGCAGACAAACCCCAAGTGCTTCACATGGATCACGAGATCCTTGTGAAAAGGGTGGGAGGATGAGGGAAGCTGTCAAATTCACTTGATGGGCTTTTGTTTCTCCTACTCCTCTCCACCACAAGCAGGTAGCTGACCTGTAACAGTGCCCCGGTTCTGTCCGGCCAGCCCTTCCTGCCCTCTGGTTAGCTGAAGCCTGAGATATCCAGGTGACTCTGAAAGCTGAAACCCCAGTAATTTTGTCATAGAAACGTTTCTTGACCTTCCCACAGTCAACCACGTATTTGATGCCAGGGATGGTAAGTGATGTCTCAGCCACATTGGTGGCTACAACACACAGTCTCGTGCCAGGAGGAGGAGGCCTGAATACCTACAAGAAACAGATGGGTGTGTGAAATGCACAGCCAAGAATGGAAAACAGACAGGCAGTCAACTTGGATGGATTGCAAAGGGATGACAACACATATGGCATTGCAAGTGAAACCCAAGAGTGAGACCAAAGACTTAATTCTTTGGCTCCTGCTCTGGAGCTCTCTATGCAGCTCAGTTAACCCTTCAGAAACATCCACAGTGGCTCCAAATGCAGCAGGCACAGCTGTGGAGTTGTATTCAGACACTTTGCTGCCACCCTGAAGCCCAAGAGGGAATAAAAGAATTTTTATGAACTGTTGGCAGCAAGATCCCAACATGCCCCGTGGCCATGGCTAACTTCAACATGCTGCAGGACTGTTCATCTCTCCCAGCCTGCTGAGCTGCCACATCAGGGAGATCCCAACCCAAGCAAGGCTTGCTCCAACCCCATCCCAACTTGCCCACTGGGCCATTCATGTCTGCTCACAGATGGATAGTCCAAGATCGAACTTTTAACTCACAAAGCACAAGTGACTTCAGACAATGATCACACATATCTACAAGGATCATTTATTCCTTGTGACAAAACATCCCTTACCTTTGCTTGTTTCTCAGGTGCTAGTAAAGAATAGAGGGGGAGCACATAGAGTGGAAGGGATGTATCTGATTTCTCATCTGTGAAGAAACAAACCAAGATTCTTAAACAGACAACAAATCAACTTCCAGGCTTAGCCCCAACAATGTCTTCACAGACACCACTTTGTTAAAACCAGCAAAGTATTTGGTACAAAGCTGAAGCTGGAAAATCTTAATAGCTTTTTAGTGACACACCAGTTATCAAAAAGTTATTTCCTGCTCTCACACCAGTTTAGCAAAGGACCACTAGCCCATGTCACACATCTCACAGGTGACAGGAGAGATAGAATTTTTATTTCCTAAGTGCCAAACCTTCTTCTGAGTCTCCATCTCCTAAATCAAGGTCGATATCAGACCCTGCAATATCATCATCAGTTTCAGCATCTCTGTCTTCATCTCCTTCATCCACTGGTACAACAGAGTAATTGTCCAGATCAATTCTGGGGAGTGTCTAAGAAAGACGGGAAAAAAGACCACAAAGCATTAAAAGAGAAACACAAACAGCACTTTTTATTGCTTTAAAAGCAAAGCTGAGCACTTACTCCAAACACTTGTTGACCTGAGCATGACAGAGAGTTTTCATTTGTACTTCAGAGCTGAGGTTTCATTTATCAAATGATAAATGTGAGTCAATAACCCAACTATTTTCAGCCACATTTTGTGCCAAGCCAAGCTTCTTCACTTGGAGGAGTAGGAAAGGGCAACATTTTTTTAATTCAGGTCCCTTCAGCTACCAGGACCCAATGTCAGCAGACAGAATATCTGAAACATCAACATCTGCTAGCAAAGTGCATGTAGAACTTGGGCAGAAGCCAAACACCACCCCTTATCACAGATGCATCAGTCCCAATGATAGGTAATGAACAGTGAGATGATGAGCAGCCCTGAAGCCAGTCTGGGACTCCTTCCATTACAGTTTTACTGGTCAATACTCAACCAAAACCAGTCTCCTGCCCATAATACCCAGGAACACATTTTAGCACTCATAATGCAGCAGTTGGCAGTGTAGGCAATTACTGGACTTGTCAAAGGTGACATGTGTAGACCACAAGGCTTCCTGCAAATCTTAAAAAAGCCTGGTGAGAAACACAGCCACACCAGAGCACTCTTGCAGGGAGGTATCTGCTGCTTCCTGCCTCTTGGAGAAATTCTAGCCAGCACACATTACCATGATTTTCTTCCTCTTCCTTGATTTCTTAAATCTTCTGAGTTCTTCCACTGAGTCTTCTTTGTCATCATCTTCTCCTACAAAACCAGCCAGAGGAATGACTGAATACAGCTGAGCATGTATAACCCACAAACCTTTTCCCCAACCTCAAACCAGCACAAACTTAACAATCAGTGATCAAAATCATCCACAATGAACCCTCTCCTCATCCCTTGTTTTTTAGGTTTTTAAATAAAAGCTCTTACTTTTAAGGTGCAAAGCCAACTTATTTCTCACTGAGATAAATTCCAAGTTTAACCGTCATTTACTCTGTAGCATTACCTGCAGTGTTGTTTTTTTTGAATGGAAAGGCTTTTCTTAGCCTTCTACAGAGAGAGTGAACTTCTGCCTGGCCTGTTAAAAACACCAATATCCCACCTGCAAGAGAAGAAATCAAACTCAGCTTCAGTATTTCGCTCTGGAAAGCTTCAGATCTTGTTCTTGATAAAAGACAGGTTGAACATATTGTGAAATAACAAGCAGGAACAGAATGTTCCCCTGCATCTGTCTTCTAGAACAAGCATGCTAACACTATGATGTAACTGAAAGGCCATTTTCACAAGAAAAACCTCCTAAGTAAAAGGACACACAATACATCATTGCAGTCCCAAGTTCAATTAACAAAAAAAACCCCAAAATTAACCAAATTTAACCAAAAGAACAACCCAGAAAACTCTAGACATGTTAGGCATACAGAATTTGAGAGGTTCTCTGCAGTGACCTTACCTGGGGGCAGCATTCGATGGATTTTACACACCTTTCTGAAGCACTCCCCACTGTAGTCATCCAGGGGAGTTCTCTTGTTAAAATGAACAGTTACAGGGAATTGCCTTGCATCTACCTAGAGAGGAAATACCAAACTTGGTTTGTTTGCTCTTGTAACTCCAGCACACTGTGGGAGAACTAGAAAAGCTCAGCTTGTGTTTTCTGCTCAGCTCTTGGTTTAGGTAACCTACAAAACACCAGCCTGACAGAAGTTAACAGTGTTGTCTAACCTGAACACCACAAAACCATAAAGTCAGGTGAGGCTTTCTATTCTCCTGAGCTGTAACTGTTTTTCATTATAATCAGATTCTGCTGGGCCAGCTTTCTGATAAAAGTGAAAGAAAAACACCAAGTCCCACAAGAAACAATAGTCTAATCAAAAAAGCTATTTTAAAATTCGTATCTGATACATTTCAGGACCAAGTGGACAGATTACAGTGACCCCACTTTTACACTGATTTTATAAAGGAAACCTCACTCTACTCAGCCATTCCATCTGGTGCAGATGCCAGCAAGGAGAACGATACCTGAAGAACAGGAGGTGTAACAGAAAACAGCCTTTTGTTTTCAGTGAAATCTTCAACACGAAGGGTTGCTGACATGACGATCAGCTTCAGGGGCAGCCCCTTCTGCAGGGACACAAAAAAGAGTTATTCCATGTCCCAAAGCACATGGCAGGTTAGCCACACAGCACACAGATCCAGAGCCATTAGCAGCACTGGGTACGAGTCTCTGCTCCAAAGCATTCAAAAATCTTAAACTGTGTCAAGTGACAGAGGATGCACACAGCTTCAGAAGTAACAAGTCTTAAAAGTACAAAAAAACCCAGGCTGGCAATCCTGGTGCTGATGGCAACCCACTTCTAAACTGCTGCATTCTCCCTCCATCCACAGGTAAAACAAAAGCAGATGCTGAGCACTGCCCAGCATCAGTCAGGGGCAAACACTTCAGGATACCTGCCCAGAATATCTCCTCCCAAGCACAGCTGTTGGCAGCTTGTTCCAGCACAACAAAAAGCCTTTTGCTTTCTAACAAGCTTCTAATTTTAATTATTTACACGCATCTTGCAGCACCATCAGTCTAAAATTAATTGGATATTGTCTGACAAGTTATCTGTTGGTATTGATATGTAATACTGTCCCCCTTTTGGTAGACTCTGCATACATCTTCAATCATAGAGAAAGACAAACACATTATCTGAGCATTAATTCATGGTTTCTGTCAGATTTCCATCCATTTCCACATCACAAGTTTCCTTCCCAACACAAATCCTCTTCATGTTTAACACCCCCCTCCCCAGAACACCCACTGCTTCTCTCACCTTTTCACGAAGAGGCACGATGCGAGACAAGAGGCCTATCAAGATATCTGTGTACATGCTCCTTTCATGGGCTTCGTCAATAATAATGACTTTGTACTTTGAAAGCAGAAAGTCCTGAAAGGAGGGAGTGAATCATGACATGAGGCTTCACCCAAGGCCATCTTTAACTCAAGCCAACCTACACTAACACTCTCTCCCCACCCTCACAGCTGGAGTCTCTCCCGCATATTTGAACACAATTTAATGCCTTTACCTTACACAAAGCAGATTAATTCCTGAGTCTCTTCCTTGCTCTCATTTTACACAGCAAGATAACCTAATGCTTAGGGACTTGGGTAGGAACAGAAAGGGTTGAGACGCAATACATCTCTGGTGCTGAAAGAGATTTTGGGTTGGAAAGCTGCTGACAAATCCACACCAAACAACTCTCCTCTTTCTAGCTATACAAAATAGTTCCCTTTTTTATAACACTGAGGACACCAACTCACCTTCTGTATTTCTTTTAGCAGCACACCATCTGTCATGAACTTGATTTGTGTTTCATCTGTAACGTTGCCTTCATATCGGATTTGGTATGAAACCACTCTGGGAGGAAGGACCAGGGTTGACATGAGAAAAAGCATGGAGAGAAACAGAAAACTCATGTTCAGACCAGGAGGCAGCCTTCAGCCTAACATTAAAACTTGATGCCAAGACAAGACAAAAAGCACAGCACCAGCTCCCCAGAGCCCCACACACACAACGCTAGAAGATGGGATTTACAGCAATGTCACCTTAAATTATTTCACTGTTACAAGATGCCACCTCACATAGAGGCAAACTAGGACCACTTCTCTCATCCCACCTACACCAAGTTCTCTCTGAAAAGTAACTTAGAACCATTAGTAGCAACAAATCTGCATGTATGGTGGGTTTGATTATTTTCAAGATGACTCCAGAAGAATCTATTAATAACTTTCCCACCGTTCTTCTGTTCCTCCAGAGATGTCTTGATTTCAATCTATCACACACACAGAGCATCTCAGCAGTACTTTCCTAGCAAGGTCTCAGCTTTTTTTTCCTCCTCACCTGTGTGACAAGTTCATTTCCTTAGCAACCCGCTGGGACATGGACACAGCAGCCACACGCCGAGGCTCAGTGATCCCAATAGCACCATTTGAACTGAAGTGGGGAAGGAAAGAAAAGGAGTTGTTTGGCTTTCTGTTAAAGGAGAGAAACACTGAGAAGGAGGACAACAGGATTTCTGCATGACAGCTCTGAATTAAGTAATTATCACTTGCACAATATATAAAAGCCTGTTCAACACAGCCACTACCAGTGCATAGGAAAAACCTGGTTCAGGTCAGCCATATCAAAGGAAAAGAAATCAAAAGTGATTGAGCTCAACTTGAATTTGTCATTACCTTTCTTGCATACAGAAGACAATTCTTACCTGGCATAGCCAGCTTCATAGAGGAACTGTGGCACTTGGGTGGTTTTCCCACTTCCTGTCTCTCCACAGATGATGACGATGGGATTCTCACTAATGGCTTCCATGATTACTTGCTCTTCAGCAAGGATTGGAAGCTTTAGTCTTGCTTCCTAAACAATACAAAGCACATACAGTTTTGTCTCCTGCTTTGTCTTTGTTTTCCCCAGAACTGAAAACTGTTCCCTACCTCAGATTAGAAAGCCCACATAGAAGAATTCTGCAAGCTTCGTGCCTCAAAAAGCTCTAAACCAGCTAGTATCAAACTGGCGTTTCCAAGAACTAGAGTCATCAGAACACCTTCCCAGAAAGCAGCTGGCAAGCCCCTCACTTTAATTTGTGAAACCTCAAGGTCCCTCGAGTTTATAATAAAGCACTTCAAGCAAAAACTCCTTTCACAGCTCTGCCTTGTCTGCTCACACCAGCTTTACCACTTGAACAGAACACCCCACTTACAGCAAATGGAATAAAACCACTCTGCCCAAGACATAATGGAGAGCTAAAAGAGTCTTCACAATATTTTCCAGCAAAGAAGAACACAAGACTGCTAATAGCTTCTGTATTTAAAACTAGAGACAAATGATTCTATGCTAAAACAAAACTAGTTTTCCTTCTGCTACATTAGCCAGGTTTAAAGCTCAGTAATGTGTGTGCACAACTTGCCGGAACAAAAAGACATTGAGTGCATGTTGCTGACCTCATCTGATGGCAGATACCATCATCTCCAACCCTTTGACAAGCACTTTGCTGCTCACAGAGCCTCACCTGAATCTCAGGAGGTCTGTCCACTGGAATGAAAACCGCAGGCTTACAAGCTGGCTTGCTGGAGGCTGCCTGGCACACTGGCAAACTGGGATGAGCTGTATGCTGGTTAGCCACTGCCTTCTTCACATTTTCAACTGTTTTTTCAGCAGCATCCAAATCACTGGTCGAGGACTTCTGGATTTCTTGTTCCTGCTCTTCCTTCTCCTCCTCGGAGCTACTGGGTTCTTCCTCAGGCTCTGATTCTGAATCTGAGCTGTGTCTCCTCTTATTTGCACCACTGATGCTACTGATCTTTTCAGGTACCACAGTCCCTGGCTCCTGTATCATCCTAGAATTAAGCACCAACATGAGAGGTACATTTTGGTCACTGTTCTCCAGGACCTCAAGTCAGACATGCCTTCCACACAAACCAGAAAATTTGTATCATCAAAGTCACTGCCTGAACACAAGTTTTACTCAGACAAGAAAAACAGCTAAACCTTGGGTGTTGTGAAGCCTGGAGAAGCCACTCAGATGTTAACCCAGTTCTCCATTCTTGGAGGTTTTCACAATTCTGCTGCATAAAGCCTTGGCAGATCTGATTGCTGGATTCTCCTCTATGCTGATAGGTTCATATCTTCAAAAGATATATTTGTAGTTAAATTTATTTCAGCTTCTGTGAAAACACAGCTCTTGATTAATCCAAACTAAGAGCTACACCACTTGATGTTTTTACAAGAAAGTAAATGTTTATTCCACCAATTTTGTAGTTTAGCATAATTGTAAGAGCAGGTGTATATAGTTGTCACCTGCCTGCTTAAGAAAGGGAAGAACAGCTTATTTTAACTAACATCTCCTTGGGAAAACAACTGCTATATTATCAGATAAAAATAGAAAATCATTTAACTCCATCCAACCTGTATGCAGTAAGAAATAAAAATGAAGCAATAAAACCCAAAGAAGGTTGCAAGTTTTCAACCACAGTGATAAATCAGAATGTTTATTTTTCCAAGTAACATTTTACCTTTTAGTCTGATACATGCGCTCCCCAATTCCCAGCCTGGAAGTAGTGTACAGAAGTTTCATTTCTGCCTCAGAAGCTTGGACCTCATTCAGCTTGCTCAGCAATTCAGCTCGCTAGTTGGGAAAAACAACCAAAACCAGTGCTTATTTTCACTAGGAAACAATTTAATTTCAGGATTAGCTCCTGAGTTTTAAAGGGTGTGCTTCAGAAAATCTTGTTGTGGAGTTGTAAAGATGTTCCTGCTGCTACATGGTCAAAAAAACTTCAGCTCTGAGCCAGAACAAAAATAGAAGAATTATGGATTTGACATTTCATCTCTTCAGTGCTCAGCTGCACCTTTCAAACAACAGCAAAGAGAATGGATTCGAACTAAAATGCTGGGGTGA
The DNA here is from genome assembly GCF_036169615.1 of Heliangelus exortis. Lineage (NCBI taxonomy): Eukaryota > Metazoa > Chordata > Aves > Apodiformes > Trochilidae > Heliangelus > Heliangelus exortis. The sequence goes on along the minus strand of NC_092440.1, from coordinate 10,170,868 downwards.
GGACTGGAGCAATGAAGCCTCCCTTTAACTCCCTCACATGGGATGCTGTGCTGGCAGGAGGTCAGACAGCAGCAGATTTCAACTACCTCCAAAATCAGAGTCCATTTGCCAAAGCCATTATTTAGACACTATAACAAACAGAAATTTTGCCTGGAAAGCTTTCAGAAAGGCAGATAAGCTGCATTTGCAGGCAGAAAATATACAAGAGCTGGAAATAAATATTTCAGAAGCACTGGGAGTAGCTGAGTTAGGGGTGCATTGAGCTTTGTATTCTGCAGCAGAACAAAGCTTCTCCCACAAGCTGTAGGAATGCTTTAAAAATACAACATCATTTCCTCTGCTAGCAATGTACTTCACAACATGCATCTATCTGAGCAGGGTCAAGGAACCAGAACCCAGAACTGGTGTGTTCCCCCAACTCCTGGTGACCCAAACACCCAGCAGAGGGATGGCTAATGCTTGCCCCATCTCTGGTTTTCACACCAGCAACTCATCACATACCAGGGGAACTGCCAGCATCACCACACAAGGGAAATCTCACCAGCTGATTAATATCAACCTTATCTGTACACTAATAGCAACCTAATTAATCTCTTAACAGAAGTCACAAAGCTGGAGTTACCAGCAAGCAGCACCGTACCTCTTTTTTCTTTTCCTTCTGCTCCAAAACTTTCTGCAGGATTTTCTTCTGTTTCTTGCTCAGAGGTTTCTTTCGTTTTTGCACAACATGGGCTATTTTTTTCTTCTTTGCTTTTTTTCCTGGCAGGACCAGGGCATTGCTTCCATCGATTCCCTTCAGTGTTGCTTCATCTGAAAGCATTTGTTTGATTACTCCCCTGTGCCAGGTGGATTATTTTCAGCACATTCCTCAACATCTAAATCACAAACCATACCCAATTTAGCTATTTTAAACAAACACAACCCTCACCTCTAGCCAAAAAATAAAATCCCACACCATCACTAAGGGCAAAAGACCACAAAACCAGGGACTTGATAACCCTTACAGCCATGAGGATAATTTTCTTTGACCTGTGCAACAACTCAGGAAATATTGGCTTTATAAAATTAAATTCGGGCAGGGTCAGGAGGCAGCCTTGGTCACAGAGCATCTCAGGGTAACCCTGGAGCCTCCTGCTCCTCCTGACATAGTTTTTAATACTAAAAACCCGTATTACTAAAGGGTAGATAATAAAAACAGTACAAGAAATGTGTTTTTTTAAAAAAGTAACGTTTCAAGTTGCAAACGTTAAACAAAATATTTTAAATAACTGCTTTAATACAGCCTGCCTTAAGTGCAGCAATTGCTTTAACAGAGCTGCTGATGCCAAAAGTCCGTAAGATGCTTCCAAATACCCAATTTCACGGTTCCAGGGGAGGTAACAGAAGAACAAGGTACCGACACGACACCACCGTGTCTCGGCACCTCTCCGCTCCCTATCCCGAAGTCACCCATCCCCGTTAGCACCAGCGAACCCAACCCCTGGGAAGAGCCGAACCCGCTGGACCCGGCCGATCCCGCCGCACCTCCCAGCTCCAGCGGCAGCTCCAGGGGTTCGGCGGCAGGCGGGCCCTGGGCAGTGCCGGGCTGTAACCGAGCTTTCCAGTTGTGCCGGCGGCGGTTCCGACCCATAGCGGCGGCCAAACCGGACGGACCGGATGCACGTGCACCTCCCGGCAGCAGCCACATCCGGGGCGCCCGCGATCTCGCGAGAAAGAGCGGGGCGCGCGCAGGCGCGGGGCGGTGGTTCCGTAAATCTCGGCGTGGGTCGAACCGGACCCAAACGGTACCGGCCCAGCCGAGCTTTCACCTCCCTCTCACCGTTTACTCCCGTTAGGAGCCGGCTCATCTTCGGTACCCCCTGGCATTCCCCGGTACCCATTGGCATCCCCCGTCCCGGTACAGACACGGCTCGGGGTAAACTTTGAGTAAACATTTATTGTAGTTTTGTCACAATACCATAGTTGAGTTGTGAAATTGGTCTACAAATACTTAACTACGTAGCACACTGCTTGGGTGGTCAGATAAGTAATAAATAAAGGCATGTAGAGCTCCGTAAAAAATAAGTCTTGATATATTTGTAACTACTTCACGCTACTATCAGCAGGATCGAATATTTCCCTAGGGGTCGTATCTCAAAAGTACACAGACAGCATCTGCAGACCGAGTTGTTTTGTTTTGTTGTTGTTTTGTTTGGTTTTTTTTTTTACATAAACACAGAAATTGTACAAACTGAAACACGGTCATCTGAAACCTGATGTACAAAACAGGAGTGGGATCACTAGCAGCAGTGCCACCACAGCAAATGCCATTTCTGATTAAAAGGAACAGATCAACCATTACATGTGCTGCCATCACAGCTCCATGGAATTACCCAAAGGTTTAAAACACATGCGGATACAAAGAAACTTTTGATTTTTTTCTAACCCCAGACAAAGAGAACTTATGGTCATTTACATCATTAGCTGCCAAACACGGATCAGTATGGGAGGCAAATCACACTTGGAAACTTCTACACCACCGAAGAGCTAAGGTTGATAGGGTTCTAATTTCCACACTAACGATGCAACAAGTCTTTAAAAGCAGGCCACGATGTGCAGGACACACTATTGAGTACAGCACTGAGTTACACCAGGGTCTACATGTTGCACTCTGACACCCAATGCCACTTTTGGAAGCGTTAACATTCCGAGGACAGGTTGGATATCTACAGGCGAGCTGTGCACTTCAAAAGAAATTGCTACCCACATTCGTTTTGAAAAAAAAAAAAAAAAAGTGAATGTTTTGAAAATACTACAGTGGTTTCAAATATTACTTCTAAAAACACTTTAAGACCTCAGCGGAATTCCTGATGGGGGACAGTCTAAGCCCATCTGAAATGGTTACACCAGCTGGTGATGCTCCTTCACGGGATGGTCACAGAGCAGGAGCTGTCCCAGCAGAGCAGCCTTTGGTGTGGGGGGGACAGAGGGACACGTCCCCCACCCTACAGGCAGCTCACACCAGGCTGGACACCGAGGGGAGTGGGTGTGCACCAACACTGCCACCCACCTTCCACCCAGCTGTGCCGTGTTAGGGTGCCAGGCCAGGAGCTGCCAGAGCTGGGGATCATTCCCATTTCTGCCACCAACTCAGGGACATCTGTGCCTCAGTTTATCCCTGGGTGACCAGGAGACACCCACACATCTCTGCTCCTACCGAGGGCAATACAAAAGCAGTGCAACCCCTGTCACTGAAACGAGGTCTAAAAATCTGAGCAAAAGCCTCCATGGATGAACTAGATGTCTTGGCATGGAAAAGAGTTGTAAAAGGTATTTACAAAAGTTGAAAGAGATTAAATACAATACCACGTTCATGTCCCAAAAGCGCTTTCACTACAGTGCATGTTTAAAAATACAGAGCATTTTTTAAAGTTTATATATATATATATATATTTCCAAGATTAGATTTTGCCTTTAAAAAAATCATTACTTCTGAATTTGACTAACATGAAAACTGAGCACTGGGAAAAATACTGATTAAAAATATCCAATTTTATATATACCGCTTTTCATGTAACATTTTGCTATACATGGGATGCAAGTAAATACAAAAATACTTTTTTTACAAGCAGCAGGGTGATCAAAATTGAGAGTATCAATATAGGAACGCTGATTTTACAAAACTAGGATAAATTGTTATAGTGAGACTGGGAGAAACTATAATCCAACTTAACTTGTATCTACGATCCGAAAAGAAATCTTTATCATATACAACTCTTAATATATATAACAATTCAGTATTTTTAACTTCAACGTTAAATATGGATTACATAAAATACACTCTATGCAAAACTAACTCATGCACATGGTCCTGCTGGAGTCGCTGACACAAGCAAGGTTTGTAGGCTTTGGTCCTCAGGCCTCAGCAAAACACACAGACCTGACAAGCTTTGCTAATCAATTCCTAATTTCTTGGTTTGTGTCTCAGCCCAGCCCTCTGTGCACATATGAATTTGCAAGGAAGACTCTGTAATACTGTGGAAAATGAGCTGCAAAAAGGAATGTGCTGTAATTAACATTTTCAGCTTTACAAAGCGACTGTTTGTTGCCATAGTACTTCTCTGTTAATGGAAAAGATTTTAAGTTATGGAAAGCAGTTATTCTGCAACTCTGTGTATTTCTTGAAAAAATGGGGGCAGTCAGATTACACAAAAATTAAAATGGATTACAACAGTGCCAACTGCATATGAACTTCAACTGTGTTGAACTGAAGTGTTCAACATTAGGATTAAAGGCCATCAACATGGATTTTAAAATAACCCCTCATGTAAATGTCACACAGACCAGAAGTTAGGCAAGTAACACACATTTTAAGAAGAGTAAATTCACCCAACAGTTACATTCATTAGGTGCCACATCCCACAGAAGCTGGACAGAAAACAAGAAGCTGAAGACCCAGCACCAAGCTGTGCTCAACTGCCCAGGTCAGGCTCACCGGATCCAGCACTCGCCGGTGAAGCAACAGCACGTGGGTCACCTCCTCTTTGTTCCCTTCCTTTTTAGCCAGTCCCTATCACAGACCCAATTCCTGTTGCATTTTCTTTTTTCCTTGATTTGTTTGTTTTGGCATTATGGAATATGCAGTTCCTCAGCTGTGGTCCATTTTACCTCTCAAGGTACTGAACTGTGCTCATTGCTACGGGTTTAGGTCCTTCCCCTCCTGTCCCCGTGTAGCTGCTCTGGGTTGCAGCTTAAACCACATCTTGGGCTTTCTTCCCTGAGGTTACCTTTGTTTCAATGCATTTCAGCACTCCTTACAAAGCCAGTGCTAGTCTGCCAGCCCAGTTAATTCTAAGGTTACAAAAACACAGAGCCCCTCAAACCAAAACTGCTTCAAAGTTTCTGCATCACTCTGAAATACAACTGTTTAATGCACCCTTCTCATAAGGTGACTCACTTTCCTTTCCCCAAAACCCAACAGAGTGAGGGCACAGACTTCAAGCAAAAAGCTCCTATAAAACTATTACAATTTAAAAAAAAAAAAAAAAAAATCCAGATCTTCCTGAAGATAACTTATTGCTGCTTATTGGTCCTGAGAAAGCTTTAAGCAACAATACATTTGCAAGAGTTTTAACTGTTGCCTTTTTTGAGAAAGTACGTGGGTCCCAAGATAAAAAAAAAATTTAAAAAAATCACATTTTGTTCTATGCACTTATGTTTGGAAGATACTTCACTGTGTAGATCAAATATGAATTACAATCTGCCATGCAACATCTCTTTCCTTTGTGTCAACTTGTTAGAACAGACTTCAGAAACTAAATTAAAATTCTAGAGATGAAATGCAATGAAATAATGCCACACGTGGACTTCTCAATTCCTCATATTGGACTGGCATTTAAGGACTTCAAAAGTTAGGAAATCTTCCTTCTCTCCTACTCCCCACCTCCTATTAAAAGCTATGGTATGAGGTTTTTTGGCCTGGATACCAGAAAATTCCTCATCTGATATTCTGTGAAAGGCAACTTCAAGGTAATGAAATATGCCAACAATAAACCAAAAAACATTCACAACTCTCAAAAAAAAAAAAAAAAAGAAAAAGTGGACCCACAGCAGTTACTTCTCAATGGAAGTGTTTGGTAGCTTGAGATTATTTTTTTTTTTTCTTTTTAACTTTTTAAGAGTCAAATTTGCATATGTTTAGCTCAATCTCAATATTTGAAAGACTACTCCATTTGCTTTTATAAAAACCTTAAAAAAGATGTCTTTAAATGCTTGTAAAAGTAACCATTTATCTACCGAGAAAATTCTAGTACTGGATAAAACTCTGAATATACAGCTGATTTTTTTTTTTTTTAACTTTTTTTTTTTTTGTCTGTTTTTCCTACAAGTGTAATGGCTGAGTGTATAACCTAGATAAACCTAGTCTCACACATGATGAAAAGTTCTAACTTTGCACACTTTTTACCGTGTGATGCTTTGTTGCTTTGTAACTTCGACCGTGATGGCGCGTGGGAGTTTTCTCGAGCTGGTGGGTGTACAGGGGTTGTCTCTGGGGGTTGTTTCACTGCTCACTGCCTCTGTCCAGGTTTTCAATCACCCTGGAGAGACGAATGTTCAGCAGTCTGATCTGACTGTCGAGGTGATCCATCTTCTCCTCAAGGCTGCTGTTGCTGTTTCTTCTCCAGTAAAACCCAACTGGCCCTGTCATGAAGTAGACTGCCACGACAAAGCAGAGAGGCAGGACTGCGTGCTCTGGGTCACCTTCATACTTCTGGAGGATGTACACACAGGAGAGAGTGAAAAGGGCAACCCTTGCAATCCAGAAAAAACGACCAAACAGCATGTGCAGGAGATAGAAGAAGAATCCAAGGAAGAGAGATAAAAACCAATAGGCAAGTAAAATGGCACCAATCAGTAGAAGGGCACGGGTTGGGTTGTTGGCAATTGCTGCTGGGCTGAAATAATGAGTCAAGTTGGAGGCTGGAAAACACAAAAAACAAAACAAAACAAACACACACAAAAAAGGGGAAAATTTACAGGATAGTAATGAGTGTGTGGCAAAGGGATAAAGGTAAAAACACAATCACAGTTCCAAAGGGTCACACAGCGGAGTCATGCCCGTGATTTCTAAAATAAGAGGTAAAGTTGGCTCATCCATTTCTGGATGGATCTTTCTCAAATTGCTGGCTCAGCCCCAATGATGCAACTGAATTAATCCCTTTGAAACAGAGGTGCTAAAAGTTATTTAAAGACAAACTACTGCAAGGCCCCAGGTCGAAGTTCATACTGAGGCTAAAGATCCTGCTTTGTTCAAGTTATATTCTCAAGGTTCTCAAGTGCACTTTTCCTTCTTCTAGCCCTCCTGTATTTCCCTGCACCAATCTTGGCCATGTGAATCCATTTAAGGATGATACCAAGAAACAAACCATGACTTGTAATACATTTTACAGGTACCCTGCAGATATGTACACAGAAACAGAATGGCAAGTTTTAGTCTTGTCTGAAGGTAGCAAAAATCAAAGCCATGTGAACTGATAAAGGTACTGGAGGTTTAATGCAGTGTGATAAAATGTAACTCTTCCCACACTGACACAGACTGATACAGCTCAAGAATAAACGGGCAACACACTTACCATCAATTCCAAGAACATCTAACAAATCAGTCCATATTCTCCAGAATGTGTCCATTAATACATCCACCCCATTCACAAACCTCTCTGTCAACCTTGAGAAAAACTGAGAAATAAAATTGAAAATTAAAAAAAAATAATCCTCAAGACTTTAAACACACTTCGAGACTTACTAGTCATGACTAGAATTACGATTTATGAAACCAGGATTGAAGATAATTTTTAAGTCCTCAAGGGGAAAAAATACAACTCTAAATATTTTTCATCTTTGAACCACAGATTTACTTACAACAATTGTCCTTGTCCTAGCTCTTTTGGGATTTAAATTTATATGTTAATAGGGTGCAAACAATGCACTTTATTGTTCTGAAGTTTACAGAATCACTATTACTAGCAGTGGACAGTGCTAAAGCAAGCCAGAGAATTTCAGTTTTATCGAGGAACTGAAATACCTTCCCAAATGTCTTAAATGTATTTACAGATCAGTTTAGCAGTATTTGTTACTCCTTTCTCCCGGCTGAGGAGGGAAGGAGCAGAGGTATGTACAACTGTCTGCCCCATGCCTTATTTCCTGCAAGTTCATTTGTGGCCCCGCAAAGACAGGATGCTCTACTGATGCAGACAGACCAGGTTTCAGTTGGAGGTTCCTCACAGACACAAGTCTGCCCTAATCGCTTTCCCCACCCCAAACTGCCTTCATTTAGAGTTGTGGCTTTTTTTTTCTTTTTAATTAATGTTTTTGCAGTCAAGCCTCAGCTCCCGTTGTTTTTTTTTTTTGTTTTTTTTTTCCTCCCAAAGCCCTTCCCCCCCGCATCCCGAGCCGGGCTCGCAGAGGAGACGAGGCCTCCGGTCGTCAGGGCGCTCAACCCCGACTCTGTTCCTCTCGGAACCGCGCTCGGTCAACCCGGGAGAGCATCGGCGCGGAGGAGTGAGGGCGCCAAGCGGGAAAGGAAACGCCAAGCGGGTGGCAAGCGGCCGGCTCCTTACCTTCTGCAGGGCCCGCACATTATCCTCCCCGAAGAGGCCGCTGACGCCTTGATAGAGACCGCTGGCAGCCCGGCGGAGGCTGTTCTGCTTCTCGGCTCCGCGGCTCCGCGCTGCCCAAGCCGCGGGTCCCGCCGTGCCCCCCAGCAGCAGAGCGAGCAGCACCAGGGCCGGCAGCCGCTCCGCCGCCATGGCCGCTGCGACCGCGATTGTGGCGCCGCTTGGTGGCCGCACAGGCAACGACAACGACATTGCGGGGGGGGGGGAGGGCGGTGCGCTCGGAGAGTGCACCGCCCACCCTCCCCGCACCGTCTTCCCCCCCCTTATTCAAGTTGATAATCCCTTTTAGCGAAGTTTCCCCTAATCCAGAAGTTTCCCTTCTCCAGGGAGAAGAGATCGATCACCCCTCGCTACCCTTCAGGTACCCTTCCCTCAGCTTCCTCTTCCTCAACCCCAGATCCCTGTTGCCCCCCAGCCCCCTGTCAGATTTGTCCTCCAGACTCTTCGCTGCCTTCCTCTGGACTCGCTCCAGCACCTTCTTGGAGTGAGGAACCCAAAACTGAGCGCAGTGTTCGAGGTGCGGTGGGAGCCACCTTGCCTGCGTGGGTATCGCCGAGGAGATTCCCAATTGTGATCCCCAAAATCCATAAATCAAACACCGAAAATCGACGTCTTTCCCCACGTTGTCAACTTCCAATCAAGGGATTCGGAAGGATACCCTTGTGCCCTTTGTCTCTCAGGAACTCTGACTCAGAATTGCAGCACCTTTCATGTAGGAAGAAAATCCGCGGAGGCTTAAAGGACGACACGCAGTCACCAATATGGTTAAAGTGAAGTCGTTTATTAACAGTGGACACTCGCTTTATATAGAGCCTTTGTTTATATAACGATATCTTGCAGGTGGCTATATCTTGGACACAAATTCTGTTCTCACAGAACTTCTGCTGGCTACCTCATTATCCTGTTATTCTTCTTTTCTACTGCCAGCTCCCTTATCTTTTTCCCATAGCTCATCTTTCAGTAACCTTGCAACTGGGTCTTAAGGCCCTTAGTTTACTCTAGCTAAAGCTAAAGAGTCAGGATTGCTCACATGTCTGTTTTCTTCCAGACAGTTTCCCAACATATCCCCCTTTTTGTTTTTGAGCAATCCTGACTTACTTCACCACGTGAAATAACATGCTAATAATACATTGCCATAAACAACATACTAACAATACGAAAGCATCAAAACCAATAATAACAAATATAATTGATAAACCTTGTCTAATTAAATCTCTAAGCTATCCCCATATCCTTAAGTGATTTAACCATTCATTTAACCCAATATATGCAAGAGTTAATTTTTCATGTTATCTTAATCAATCGTTTTTGGTTGTGAATTGACTCTGAATGATCAGATAAATTCATGCAAATACACTCCATCAAAGTCTTCACAAACATAAATAAAAGCTAATAATAAAAAGTCAGTGGCAGCACGATATTATAAAACTGCATGTCTGACACTATCAACATCTTTTAGCATCTGTGTTAAAATACCAGAAGTTAAGTTCATCTACTTAGCAGTGCAACAGAATAGCACAATCAACAATCAACACATAGACAAGGGATCCCATAATCAACATATAAACGATCACATGAATTACAACATTAACAAGAACCTATTATCAATACAATATGAAAAGCACATTTAACACTGCAATGGAAGGACTTAAATACCTTTTTATTATGAGGAAGGTCTGGTGTCCACTGGTGCATAGAACCAAGAGGGTAGAGGAGGCTTATCCGACAAAAATTGGTCAGGGGGCCCCAAAAGCGTCCCCAGGCCCCTCCCGGGTCACGGCACAGTGGAGTCCTGGTTTCCTCCATGGATGCCAAATTGAGGCTCAAAAAGGCCTAATAAACAAAGACAGCAAAAGCACGCACTTTCCCCCCCCCTTTTTTTTTTTTTTTTTTTTTTTTTTTTTTGCTGTGGTGTCTGCATCAGGGCTCATTTTTTGAGCAGCAGCAGTGTCAGTGGGGGTAGAGACAGCAGCTGCAACAGATACACTGGCAATGCTCACCGGCCACATCTGAGTTGTGCCCTTGTGTGCGGGGGGGCGAGAAGCGGCTGCGGAGGCAGAAGTGGGGGTGCTCTCTGTACGAGGAGCAGCTCTCACTCCCCGCAGCAACTCTCGGGCTCTGAAAAGGCATACTCATTCTCATAAAATCTAATGAAGTTAGCCTAAAATTAAAAGAAGTGATACAATTTCCCAAACCAAAACTCAAGTGTAATTACCAAGTTTTTTTTTTTTGTTGTTGTTGTTGTTTTGGGTTTTTTTGTTTGTTTGTTTGTTTTTTGTCTCTGTATGAAACACCAGTGGACCATGCACCACAATATAAATCAATATTGAGAACCATATTGCAATGATGGTCCTTAAGCAGCTTTATCTGCTTCTAGCATTTGCTCAGAAGCTTCTAACAATTGGGCTGCTGTAGCACCTTTTGGGTGTAGTCCTAATGCACGTTTAGTTTTTTTCATTAGCATTGTCATATGCTGACATATAAAAAATTTTGTTTTCATCTCTTCTGTCAAGTCGGGATGTGATATTACCACTGAATATAAGTGATCCACAAATTTTGGATATGGCTCCACTCCCTCATTTAATATTTGTAAAAGAGGGAGTTGCTTGTGCAGGATCATGCACAGTTTACAAAGCTTTATACACCAATTCTTGTGAAAGTTGTAACACTTCAGTTTGAAACCATGCCTGCAAATCTGCACATACAAAAGGACAAGCACCAAGTAACATTTGTGCTTGCACTCTGTATAATGCATCGGTGTTCTGTCTAGGAATCACAGCTTCATTTTCACACAGCATTTGCCATTTATGATGAAATTGCAATTGTTGATTCCACCTTTCCCCCCCCCCCCACTATCCCCTCTACCACCCTCCCCTCCCCATGTTGGATCTAGAAGAGGTGGAGCAGTGGGTGTTAAAGGGTTAAGGGAAGTAGGAGCAGGGATAGGGAACTGATCAGGGGATAAAAATGGATTAGTGCCCCTGGGTTGTTTAGGGTATTCTCCGGAGCAAAAAACTAGGGTTTTTTCAGGGGTATACTCATCCTTGGTCTCCAGTTCTTTCAGCTTCTTCAGCAGTTCCCTGAGTTGCTTGTCTCTGAGTCCCAGTTCTTTCCTTGGTTGTTGCTCTATAGCAGGCACTGATGGTGTTGACAGGTGAAGCAGAGGATTAATTGATGGCAACTGTGGTCAAGAAGATAAATCAGGCATCGGAGGTGGAGAGGAAGGCAGCGGTGGCAGAGTGTTCGGGAGCCGTGGCAGGCAGGCAGGAGGGGGGGGTCTGCATTCCAAGGTTCCTCGCCTGTGTTCTCCGGCTTCTCTCCCTCTGGGTCCTCCGACGATTTTGGTGGTGTTTTCGGTCGCTTTTCGTTTTGCTTCTCAGTCCCATTTTTACTTTTCATCTGACCCTCCAGGGTCAAATGGCACAGTTGGCTGAGCTTGAATCAGTATAGTCCCTTCAGGTGCTGGTGGGGGCACCTTAGGTGTCTCAAATAACTGCCTAGAGGTCAAGTCCATATTTTGAGCATTCATCGGTATTGGTAGATCAGGTGTTAAGGCAGCAAACGCTGAGGCTGCTACTCTTTCACTTTTCGTTTCTTTTAAGGTTTCTCTAATCAATTTCCAGAGTGCGGCTAAGCGTCGTGCCTCCTTATCTCCATCGTTAATTTTATCCCATAGAGCAGTACCTATGGCTTCCCAAGTAGGTAACTCAAAAACGGTACCCATCGAGGGGATCAAGTCTCTATCCCGTGCCCATTTCAGTAATTCACGTAAGGTCCTGCCTTCGTGTGATAAACCTCTCTTAGAGAGAATACATTGGAGGAGCTTAACTACTGCCTCTTCTTCTTTAGAGAGCGTAGACCCCATCTCCTCCCCAGCCGCTCACCTTTTTCTTGGCAAGATTCTTCAATTCTGAGGTACCTCTTTCGTTCCGTAGCCGGGCACCAGCTACGTAGACCGCCGGGGCAGCAGTCTCCTTTCGACTGGCTTCTCCGCTCCTGCCACACCGTTCCTTCGGTCGGCTTTCTCGCTACCCTCTCATTCCAGCTGTCTTCATCGCTCCTGGAAGCAACAGCGAGAGGATCCCTGTTCGGGCGCCAAATGTAGGAAGAAAATCCGCGGAGGCTTAAAAGACGACACGCAGTCACCAATATGGTTAAAGTGAAGTCGTTTATTAACAGTGGACACTCACTTTATATAGAGCCTTTGTTTATATAACAATATCTTGCAGGTGGCTATATCTTGGACACAAATTCTGTTCTCACAGAACTTCTGCTGGCTACCTCATTATCCTGTTATTCTTCTTTTCTACTGCCAGCTCCCTTATCTTTTTCCCATAGCTCATCTTTCAGTAACCTTGCAACTGGGTCTTAAGGCCCTTAGTTTACTCTAGCTAAAGCTAAAGAGTCAGGATTGCTCACATGTCTGTTTTCTTCCAGACAGTTTCCCAACAATTTCACACTGTGGCTCTTCTGACAGGTTTTATGTTGATTTTTCCTGACTAACCAGGCTAACAAAATGCCAGCTGGGAAGCAGAAATTAGACAATGTTATCAGCTCCTACTGGGTAGTGAAACCCAGCCAGGATGTTCACAGAGTGAAGCAAGAATCCCCAAGAGATGGAGAAGCACTTTACTGTGTCCAAGCACCTTCCAGTTCCTTGCTAATTGACAGGATCCTGAATGGACAAGATGGGAACACCACGATGTCAATATAAAAGCAGATCTATAGGTTTGTTGTGTAGATTCTGCAACAAATGCTGATGTAAGCTGAGCCAGAAAGTGTTTGCTGAATTGCCCGAGAGCATCTTCAAGGCACAGGGGATCCCAACACACTCCCCTGAGCTTCTCCCTGTGCTTTGGAAGGTGTAGGCAGCCCATGTCCCTCTCTGGACACCATTCAGGATCTGCTTTGAAAATTACATGGCAAGCTCTGCCCCTTCCTGGGGAGTTCTGCAGAGTGAGGAGTACAGTTTGTAGCTCTACCAGGCACTGAATAACTTGGGGTTTCTCTTTCTGACTTTGTACCCTGTATCCTTGATGTTTGAACCTCAAGGCTGGGCCTCAGCCTGGTTGCTCAATAGTTGGGTAGAGATCTATAATATAGACATCTTTATTATGGCCTTTTCCCCAGCCCTAGTCTGGCCAAAATACTTATTTTTGCATTTAACATAATGGCCTAGGCCTTTTAGAATTTATTTCTATTTGGCCCTGAAAGGGCTGGGCCAAGATCCAGGAAGGTACTTAGGTTCCTACTTGATTCCACTAGGATATAGATTCTTTATTTATTTATAATTGGTCCTTTCATTCTCTTTTAGTGTGTTCCTGAGGTTGCTGATGTTAGCTGTGTGTATTCTGAAGTCTATCTTGTACCCAGAATGGGTTGTGATTTTAGGCCTCTTATGTTTTGCTGCTAGCTCTGTGACATTTTTTTTGTGATGCGTCACTGCTTATTTTCTTCTTCTTTTTCCCTCTCCCTCTCCTTTTCCTTTTCCCTTCCTTTTCCCTTTTTGAAAATGCATTTAATTTTGATTCTCCTGACACCGTGAAGGTTGCAGAGATCATGGATGTCAAATGAGCCAGAAGTTTCTTATACAAACTGATTAACCACCTGGTGGCCAATCTAAATATAGGATTTTTTTTTAAAAAAAAAACAACTTTCCAATGTCTTTGGATTTCCTAATCCATGTGTTGGATCAATGGATCATGATCAGGTCTCAGCACACTACAGACTGCAATAAGGTACATCACAAAACTTGAATCTCCCAGAGCCATATATTTCATCACTTGTTTTAATTTCACAGGCTGGCTGCAGACTCATTACCTCATAAACCACAAATGAGGTAGTGCCATCATCACTGTTATTACTGTTAATCGGTTCTGAAGCATTTTTTGAAGGGATCCGAATATAATCTAATGCAGAAAATCTGATTTAATTTTGTAACCTATTATTAATATTAGTAGCTATAAAGCAAGGCTTAAAAAGATTTGAAAATTATCTGTTCCATTTAATCTTGTTCAGGCTCTTTTCCAGAAGCTGTCCTAATCTAGTCTCCAAACTATTTTTAGTAGTCACCACTGTCCTCTTAATGCCCATTTTTCGTGTTAAAGGGTTGTTTAATTGTTCTTTTCCTTCCCATTTTTTGCAAAGTCACTTCTGAAGGTAGAAAAAAAAAGGTCTGGACAAGATAAAAATGGAACGAAGGAGAGGGACATGGAGACATAGGCATAACCGACTCTAAATAAGGACGTAATAATAAAACTGCTGTTAATAAATTAGGTCTGTCAGGCTTTCCTACGAGCCCAGGTTTTATCACCAAATTCCCAGCGTGCCCCTTCCTCCTTGAACTGTAAGTGGGTCGGTTCGTTCAAAATTAAGCCTTTTTCAGCTCAATGAGCGAATTTTTGGGTCCCTTCTCAGGTGATTCGGCGGCGCATTTTCTTCTTAGATCCAGGGGATGCTTTGGCTGGAGAAAGCCTACAATTTCGCTGCTTTTTTTTTTTTTAAATCTCCAAACGAGTAACACCGGCACCGCCGCCCCGGCACCAGTGCCCCGGTACCACTCCGGACACGCCTCAGCGCTGAGGTAATCACGGGGAGGGGGGAGGGCGGACCCCACCCTCTTCCCTCCGAGCAGGCTGAGAGCTCCCCCCGGATTGGGCACACCTCCTGCTGATCCCGCCGCTCATTGGCCGACGGAGAAGAGGCCTTGAGAAACCCCCAGTCCAATTGGTTCTTTCCGGTGTCAGCTCTTGTTTCGTCATCCCCAGCCTGAGCAGAGCGGGCTCTGGGCTGATGTGGGGCCAGGCGCCTGACAGCCAATCAGGCGCGGCGGTGAAGCGGCCGTCCTCAGGGATCCATGCGCCGCGCGGGATCCGTCCGCAGTCCGGTGCCGCCCCTGGTCCCTGAGGGGCGGTGGTGTGGTGCGGGGGTGGGGGGAAGGCGGGAGGCCTGAGTGAAACGAAAATGAGGTAAAAATGGGAAATTATAATTTTGATCGCAGTACTTGAGGCTCCGGGGAGATATTGTAGAGGCCCTCCAGCACCTGAAGGGGCTGCAGGAAAGCTGCGGGGAGGTTTTTTCATGTGTAGCACTGGGGCATGGGGTTACAATTGTAAACTGGAGGAGGTAGTTTCAGATTATGAAGATATTAGGAAGGAATTCTTCCCTGTGAGGGGGGTGAGACCCTGTCCCAGGTTGCTGAGGAAGCTGTGGCTGAAATTTGGGCTATTCTTCAGACTCAGCAATAAAAGCTTTTCAGCCCTAGATTTTGTCACTAATAAAAATTAACAAAGCAAGTGAGTCAGAGCAAAATAGCCAGTGATACTAGATTAAAAAAGTTACCAGCCTGCCCTACACACCTAAGGAATACTGGGACGGGGTTTGGAGCAACCTAGTCTGGTGGGAGATATCCCAGACCATGGCAGGACATTGGAACTGGATAATCTTTAAGGTCCCTTCCAACCCAAACCATTCCCTGATTCTGTGCATCAATACCAGCCCTGACAGGTTCACCAGGTATTTGTGTCGAGCATAATTCTTGGAGAACTGAAGAAAAACTGACCAAAAGCTCACTTTTGCATCCCAGAGCAAGACAGATGTAAATCTGTCCAAGGTAAAGAGCGGTGGAAGGATAGGACTGCCCTGAAGATCCCTTTCAGAGGGCTGTGGTGTGAGAGGGAAATGTTTCACCCTTGTAAAATCAGATCCTGGCAGCTGCACCTCAATACTCTTTCCCATTGCAGTCTGTATATCCACACGAGCTATTCCTTTGCTATTGTAATAAATATCTTCACAACCTGAAGGGCAAAGAATAAGTGATCTTTTCTGTAGGCGTGCAGAGAGATGGACTTTCTAGGTAATTTGTTTTCTCCACCACAGGCTGTGGCTCCTGAGTCCAGATGAAGTGGTGAAACTGGGTGCCCAGGCACTGGGCCACAGGTGCTGTGTCCCTCACGTATCTCCAGGCTTGGAAATGTGTCCGTGCCATGAATTTCACACCTCTGATGACCTCTGCTGCCAAGGCAAGGCATAAAAGCAGGTAACAAGTCCTAATTCTACCTCCAGGCTGTGGAGAGTTATTTAAGAATATGCTACGTGGAAGAAAATAAAAATTGCAGGATTGTTCAGATCGTATCGCCATAGCCTGTAGATTCATACAGGTACTTATATTCCAGTAGCACTAAAGATTAAATGAAATGTATTGCAAGGATGCTGCTACCTACACGTATTTTACTTTTGTATTTACACTGTATGCCCAAGCAATTTAGCATCGAATTGTTATTTTTAGAGGCCTCTACGGATTTGAAGGGAAATCATGACCTTGAACGTGAGAGTTACATAAGCGGCACGTATAGACAGTGGTTCAGTGCTTCAGTACCACGTCTTGGCATAAGCTCTCTCTTAAGACATGGTGATAGAGAAAGACCTCACGTTTGGAAAGAGAAACATTGAATTTTCATTGGAGGGCCAAGACATGCAGGCAGAGAGCGTTTAGGGCAGCGTAACTGGGATAAGGAGAAATGGGTCACAGCCAGTGGAGACTTCTGCAACCTCCCTGTGATAAGAAAAATAAAGCGGTGGTAATTTTGCAGAGATCCCTTGGAAAGAGAGAAGCGATGGGTTCCTCCCCGATGTCTGATGAGCTTTATTTAGAGGCGGTGGGCACTCAAGCGGCGGCTCTGGGGGACTCGGGGCGGCTGTGGGCAGGGCCCGGATTGGCTTCGCCGGGCGGGAAGAGATGGCCCCGAGGCCGCCCCGCACCTGCCGCCGCGGGGGAACAGGAGGGATCTGCCGTGTAATCCTGTTACAGCCCGGTGGTTGAAGAAAACCCAGCCGCAGGGTTCCTGGCGGTGTAGACACCGCTGGGCCCGGGCTGATCCGAGGGGTACAGGACGTGGCGGGTCGGACGGCTGCCGCCTGAGGTAAGCGACCGCCAGACACCCATTAGGGAGAGGCCGGGCCCTGACTCTCGAGCTCGGTACAGCCTCCCGTTCACCCCGAGGGAGCCGGAAGAAGGTGAACCCCCCGTTCTCCAGGCAGGATCTACCGCGACGGTAGCGGGACTGGACCGCACCGCCCCTTCAGCGGGGCGGGGCTGAGCGCGGCGCCACGCACTCTTTTCTCTTGCGGAAGGTGCCTCCATGAACTGGTTCTACCCGAGAGACCTGGGAGGCCGTTATAGCGTGCGGCGGGAGAAGGCTCCCGGCAGTCAGGGCTGAGGCGCTGTGGGAGGCGGGTGGGGCGCGGGTACCCTGCGGAAGAGACGGCCGCTCGCTGTGCTCCTTTGCTGCCGCCATGTCCCGGGAGCCCGAGATCATGGAGTCTCAGGTGATGTGGGAGCCTGACACCAAGCGCAATACCCACATGGACCGGTTCCGCGCCGCCGTGGTCAGCAGCTGCGGGCTCCGTCTGGGTGAGCGCCGGGCGATGGCGAGCGGGCGGGCGGGCAGCGCCCAGGCGGGGAGGCTCCGGGGCTGTGCTCTGGTTCTGTGGGGTTCTGCTCCCCTGGGACTGGCGTTATCGTGACCCTGCGGCAGGGCTGCGGGCTGTCCGCCTGCCCCTACCCTAGAGAGGGGGGGAACGGTGCTTGCGGGGTGCCCAGAGAACCTTGAGGGGGCAAAGTGGTCCAGGCTGTGATGCTCTGCCCGTGCTGATGGAGAGGCCTCCGGCGCAGCATCTCGCTTAGCGTGAAGGTACAGGCTGCTGGAAATGCAAACAGCCTCAGCTGTTACCGGTGCTGCTCCTGGCTGGCAGCCCAGGCAGGGTGTGCATTGGTTTCTGCTCCGTGCTCTTGGGTGTTTCTCTGCAGAGCTGGAGTCTTGTTTGTAGGGTTTTCCTGGGATGAGGACCAGGATTTAGTGCTTTAAGGGGTTGTGGGAAGGTGGAATCGCTGTCATCATGGCTGTGAGGTTAAGGTGAGCCTTATTATGGTGCTTTAATAACGGCTTTGTGCTAAGGCTGTGCTTGCAACCTCATCTTTGCCTGTGAAGTGCATATATTTGTAATTTCTAAGTATCCTGGGAAGTGAAAGTTGATGCCTAAGTTAGTTGAGTGATGGAAACTAAGGAGTTTTGCTATGCATCTGCAAGCTTTTTAAGTTCAAGTTTGCTTCATGCTAATACAGAAATAACTATATGGCTCTGCATAGGTGCTCAGTCCTTTGACTTAAAAACAATCTGTCAGCTTTGAATGTAGCCCTGCTTTGAGTAGGGGACTGAACCTCCAGAGCTCTCTTTCCACCCAGTTTGTTCTCTTTTTCATTGACTGTCAACTGCAGATGGTCTCCAGGGTGCCAGGAGTCCAGAGAGTGCTTCTTATCTCGTGAACCAGATGGACTTCATTGCATGTGGGGGTCAGACCCTCCAGTTCTGACCAGTTTGTTTTATTCTGTCCATTTTCCCCACATATTTGGACACCAGGTTGCTTGTGTTGCTTTTCTGTAATCATCTGTCTGGTGGGGGATGGAGGGAATAGTTTTGGGAGGTGGCCTGACAAGTTTGTAAGTCCAGTGTAAATGTCTTGTGTAAGCAGAGATGTTCCGGATTAAAAAAAGTTGTATCTGGTACCTCTAGCAGTTCATGTCTGAAAAACAATTTTGTGTCTTTATTGGGAACTTACTATGTGGGCAAATCAGGAACTTATTTCACCCTATTTTGAAGTGGCTGTCTCCAGTTAAAGTGTATTCCTGTGCATCTATAGAAGCCTTTGTTAACTTCCATTAGGCTTGAACTGATGTTCACTGGTCTATGTGCTATTTGTCAGCTAGGAATGGATTATTTATGTAACATTAAGATGTGGGCTGAGGAGAGCTGAGGGCCATGTAACCCTTGAAAAGAGGATGGCTCTGTCCAACCCTGAAGATGGAGCAATGAGGTGCAGTGTTTAATTGCTGAGTAACAGGCCTATGCCCTGAAGGACTTGCATGCTAAAGCTCATGTGGGGACAGACTGTATAGACAAGACAGAATAAAGTCTCTGTATTGTAAGAAATTTAATTAGTGAGTTGCAGCTTTTTGCATAACCAGATGATTCAGAGCATACTGTAGACTTCGCTTGTGAAGGAGGAGATGGAAGCTTGAACTTCCCTCTGTTAAAGTCTTATCCCCGCAGCAGCTGATGTGCAGTGCTCACAGCAGTGAAGAGTAACTTGGGAGTGTAAAAAAGGGTTATGTAGGAGGCATATTGGGGAAATATGTAGGTATTAAGAAGAGCCTTTGTCTTGCTTCTATGTTGGTGATCCCTAGGGATGGAAAAGGAGTGGAATAAGATGTAGAAGGGACTGGGGAAACAGCAGTAGTGATCGAGTGTGAGTAACAGTATAGAAATTGTTTTGAATGTTTTTTTGTTTTATGAAGCTGGAAGATGTCCTCCTTGTAGGAAGAGGATGCAAAGATGACTTCAGAACCAATCAGCTGGTTAACAGGGTGGCAAACCAAAGATAATTGGGGACAATTACTTCAAGTGGTTCAGTTGAAAGCATCAAATAGGAAACACAGTTGGCAGAGCAGGAAACTGTCAGTAGTGCCACTAACAGTAGGTATTTTTTAATTTGGGTGCTGGCACAGATTCAAGCTGCATGGAGGTGAATTGGGAATGTTGATTTTGAGGTGGTGGAGAATCAGTTTCATACCTAAAATTCATACTTAAATTTCATACCTAAAATTGTGCCTCATGCTGAATTTCAGTATTTAGTTTGAGTTGTTTTCTTTTTTGTATGCATTCCCCTGCTTCATCTATCTTACAGTCATATAAGACTTAAACTTCTCATTTCCATGTTTTTAATGCCAGGTCGTGGTTTTAATAGGTAGTTAGTAAACACCTTTTCACTTCATTCATGCTGGTGAAGTGTGAGGAGGTAAGCTCAGTCCTTATTTACTGAGAAACAGTGCATGCATCTTCTGTAAGCGTGCTGTTGATACTACAGTTAGCTGATGAGGGCATCTAATCTCAGTGTTATCCATGCTGTTTCAGAGGTCTTTGGTCCTGTATTACAATCCTACAGTAGCTGTCTCCTGAAGACTTGTTTTCTTTTTGCTGTATGAAGGCATTGTGCTGAGGATATGACAGTCAGCAGGAGCAGACGTTGTCCTGCTGTCCTATTTTCATTTTCACTCTTCAGGGCAGGGTGGGTGTTGCACAGAGTTATGTGAAAAGGTCCCTATGTCATCTTGTAGCCATTGTTAGGTGGAAGGATGCCATCTGTTCAGGTGTCCACATGGATTATTTCTATTGATGCTATAGTCACTTGCCTGGAATAGAGCTGATCTTCTCTTGTGCAATCAGTTTTATCTTCTGGGTGTTTTAGCCACAGATTTTATTTATCTGGGATATCCTTAGTTACAGTTTGTAACTCTCTGCATAATTAATAGATAGTAATAGATATCTATTACTTCTAGCTAACTACAATGACTTATACCAGTGGTCAGTGGAATCCTTCTCAGACTTCTGGGCAGAATTCTGGAAGTACAGTAACATCGTCTGCTCTCGTCTCTATGATGAGGTAAGTCAGTATTTATTTACCACTCAGGTGTAACACAAAAGGGGGATAAACCAGTTTTACCTGGTTTATCAATCTTTTAACCTGTTCCTGGAGCTTTTGCAAGTGATTTGAAGGGATCATGAAGTGTATAATCCTGGATTTCCTTGTGTGGTGCATGGTTGAGTGTTGTTGCTGATATACTTTAGGACAGTGAAATCAAGGTTCCTCTTGTCCTAAACAATTCTGCTGTCCTGCCCTTGTTGTTGGGGACTCTCACATACTTCGGCAGCCCTGGCTGCTTGTGAGGAATATTACCAATATGAAGCATGAATTGGTAAACAACTGTGAATGTTATAACTCAGTTCTAGTTAATTGTTACAAGCAAAGAAATCTGAGTTCCCACTAAAAAATTGATTTCAACTGAGGTAATACAACAAAGCACTTCCTCATGAGCTTTAACTTCCCTTATAAAAAATTAATTTTAGGATTGCCTCCAGTAATACATACACTGCACAAAAAAGTACAAAAACATTAGGTTTTCTGGAATGGGAGGTATTCAGACTGTTATCTGGCTTTTGGAAGAGCCTTTTACTTAGTCTGGAAGAATGCTCTTTGTATAATGCTTGTGCACTCCATGAAACCTGAGGGTATAAACTAAAGCTTTCAAAAACACAACCATGAAATAGTTTCAGTTTAAAGTTTACATAATACATGTGCTGCTGGGCAGTTGGATCTCTAAGCAGTGGGGTGTTTTGAAATGAATTTAAGTAACTGTGGCAAATGCTAAGGGACTACTTACCTCTCACTTATTAAACATATAGTCTTAGCTGTGACTGGTTATTTAATATTTTGAGGCTAAATTAGTTCAAGATGGAGGGAAGTTATTTCAGCAGAATATATATATTTGTGGCTTCTTTTCATTGCACTTTTCAATTCTTTGCATGTCCCACTCCCAGATGGTGAATTATTTAATATGGGCTTATTAGATTGTTGGACCCTCTTTAGAATACAGCAAATCAAAGATCATAGAATGAGCTCTCAGAGTCTGTAAGACAACATTTATTAGTTGTAGAGGTACAGGATAAGTGTTGTTGTAGTATTGAGGCAGCAGTACTTCTGTAATCTGGATGAAGCTGTTGAGTACTTCAATGTTTGCTGCACCTTAATCCTAAAAAATGGAGAACTGGAATAAAAAGCTTCAACTTCTTGGTTACATTTGACTTGACAGTTCACTTATTTAGTCAAGGGTTAATTGATTAATTGTGGTTTGCACATCTCTAGTGGTCTGCATGTGGCCACTGTGGGGAAGGTCTGAAGGTAGAACTGTCAGCAGGGAATTTTTTTCTAGGTTTTTTTTTTAATTATTATTTTATTATTTTTTGTTTTTATTGTAATATACCTATGTTTGTGATGGTTGACAAATAATTTTTCCAGGCCTGTAATTACAAGATTCAGTGTCTTGTTTGCCATTAGCAAGCTGTGAGAAAGTATTCTTACCTAATAGAGTGGATAAAGAGCATGGAATCAGTTAGCTGATTGCTGTACAATGCTCTAAAAACCTGTATTACAGTTTTCTATGAATGCATTGCTTTTTTTCAGGTGGTTGATACTTCCAAAAGTATTGCAGATGTCCCAGAGTGGTTCAAAGGCAGCCGTCTGAACTATGCAGAGAATCTCCTGAAGCACAAGGACAATGACAAGATTGCACTGTATGCAGCAAGTAAGAGAATTAATGGCTTGTTTGTTCACAGTTCACAGGACTAGGCTTATAAAACAACGTGCTGTTTATAAAACCTTGATATAAACTGGCTTGGGTGAGGAGAAAAAAGGAAAATCAAGTCAGTAACTGCAGAACCTGTCACACAGCTCTGCAAAAAAAAAAAAACCAGCAAGATGTGCTCTGGGAATACAGATAGCTCAGTCATTGGCAAGCACAGTTTTTCTTAGAATATGCTTAACTATCTTAAGATAGTGGAGATTATATTGTGTTTAGCATCAGTCAATATTTGAGCTGTTCACATTTCTCAAACACTTTCCTAATTCTTGCTTTCAGGAGGCATTTTGACACTGTCACTTGTTACTGTCCTTCCCACCCTCTTCCTTTGCCTTTTATCTTCAGAATACTAAGGACTACACGGGGTATAGCTAGGAATTTCCTCTGGTTTTGACAATACAGAAAAGAAGGAGTTATACCCATGAAGGGTTTGGAGTGTCACTTCTCTGGAACACTAAAGCTCAGGTTTTTGGTTTTTTGGTGGGTTTTTTTGGTTTGTTTTTTTTTTTGTTGTTGTTGTTATACTAGAGAATATTCAAAACCTGGTAATTTAGGTATACTCATAATGAGAATTGAAATTTTAAGAAAAAAAAAAAGCCTTCCCTATATCTGCTGACTTTGATAACTAAAAAAATATTCTAATCTGTTAGATGGGATTAGCTTCTGTGCAGGTGTGTCAGTGTTTCCTTGGGGAGTTGTATTCTGAGCTTCCCTTTTGCTGGACCTAATCCTTATCATAAGACTGACCAAGTGGTGATGCCTCTTAGTAGCTAGGCAATAAACATTGCAACCTTGCAGCTCATCAGCAGAGAAAATTATGCAGAACTATTGATGTTAAAAAGATAAATGTTAAAAGCTAAATATACAAGTTGACAAGAAGTGGTGTTAAATACTTCCAGTTCAAATTGTTGAAAGATGTACTATGAGCTTAGTGAATGATTTGGTTTGAAGTGTGATTACATTGTTCCTGTAGATCTTGTTAGGAAGGCATGGGGTGTACTAGAGACTCACTGCTTTATGTGCATAATCACAGCTGATGGTACCAAAAGGAGCAAAATTATTTTCCAGTTGAATGCTGTACCAGTGTTGGAGTGAACACATTTACTTCTCTGCAGTGAACAGGCTTCCACCTGCTTTTCTTTTCATGACCTTCTGCTGTATTTAATCTTCTTAAGATCTCTTAAGTCAGAGCATTTTTTGTTAACCCCTCACTGGTAGGTCAGAGTGGTGTTTAGGGAACTTGTGTCATCAGGCATGATTCTGTGAGTGCATGATTCTATGAGTGCATAGGAATGGAAATCTCACTTTCCTGAGCAATTTTACTTGTCACTGGCTCCCACTCTGAATGTCCTACTCAACTCCGTTCTGGGGTTTTTAATCATGGAGCAAGGTCAGAGTCCTGTTTTCTGGTTTTCTATGGGAACACAGAATCTGTTAGCAGACCCTGCTACATGTAACACTGACATTGGAGATGTTTCCCATCTCCTCCTCTGGACCTCATCCTCATGTAGGTCCAAATTTACTGGGGTGTAAGTCTAAGAAGCCAAAAGAATCCTGTTCCCTACTTACAGAAGCCAGGCTGATGGCAGTTGTTCTGCAATGACCTGCTGTACCAGGGCATGCAGTACATTTCTGTTGCAACATCCTTGGCATATGTGTGTTTGTAGGAAGTGCCAGATCCTAGAACCAGGGCAGGCCAAATGGTTTTAAGGAGTCACATTGAGAAAGTACAAGAAGGGACCTTTAAGATGACAAACTTTGCCTTTCATAACATTTAGACTTGTTCATTTTGCTTTATTGCAATATGAATTTATGCAGTGATTTATTAACTGCTTATGTAACATCTGACATTCAGTACCAAA
Organism: Heliangelus exortis; assembly: GCF_036169615.1. Taxonomy (NCBI): domain Eukaryota; kingdom Metazoa; phylum Chordata; class Aves; order Apodiformes; family Trochilidae; genus Heliangelus; species Heliangelus exortis. Next base: position 10,146,602 of record NC_092440.1, on the reverse strand, counting down.
ATTAAAACACCCTGCAGATCTTTTCCTTTTCAGAGCTGAATGGAGCCCAGTTTAGTTTATTTGACTTGTGGTGTGTTGGCAAACATGGATGTTTATAAGCATATTGAAAGTCAGACCTTAGTAACTAGATGTACATATTTTTATTCAATGTTGACTCACTGTAAGAAAACCTAAAGTTGGCACCTTGCTGCTGCTTCTTAGACCTAATGAGAAAACTGTGCAAGAAGAGAAAATGAGGTTGTTCTTTCCATTTTAGAGAAGCCTTGGTGGGTGCAATCCATTTATCATGAATGCTCTTTGGGAACAATTCTTTTGCCAGCGTATAGTTTTTATTTCCACAGATGTATGTTCTTGTCCTTAAAAATGTCCTCATGCCTACTGGATGAATATTACTAATTAATATTTGATTGCCATTACATAGAAAAGCTTGGTACAGTGTAAGAGGAACTTGGAAACAAAAAGTGTAACTCTTCTAAAATTGTGGGGGTTTTTTTCTCTAGAATTAGTTCTTTGTACTAGATTCTACTTCTGTTGCAATGCATAACCCCTGACTGTTTGTTTTAATCTCCTTTCCCTAGAGGAAGGCAAAGAAGAAATTGTGAAAGTAACTTTTGAAGAATTGAGACAAGCTGTAGCTTTGTATGCTGCAGCCATGAGGAAGATGGGAGTAAAAGTAGGAGACAGAGTTGTGGGTGAGTAACTTTTGAAAGGACAAGAGGTGAAATTTTCTGGAAATATGCAAGCGAGTGGTCAGGGTTATAGAAACGTGTATAGAATACTATTTCCCTGAAGATTTCCAAAGAAAAGGCTCTTATGCTGCTATATTTATATTTGTATGAAGGGAAGGAACCTGGATTTAGCTTGCAAGTTCTCTAGCACTGGAGGGGGAAGGAAAATACCTCATTCAAAGCTTTACTAAGGTCTGTTTCCAAAGCACACCATGAAAGCAGAGGTGGTGGAGACTTTGCATGTAGCTGAGCTTTGTCTCCAGGTCTGGCAGAGTCACTTGGGGACAGGCTTGGAAATGAGCACCCCAGGCTGGTGGTTCTGGTGCCAGCTGGCAATTACTGCCCCTACAGCCCCAGGTAATGCAGCGTACTGGGAGCTGCAGTTCTTGAGGGATGGATTTCTCCTGCCTTCTGCCACCAGTGCATTTGGGAGTAATGTCTTCCAGAATGGTGGTAAAGAACAGCTGGTGAGGAGTGATTTTCCAAGTCATACCAATGCAGAGCTTAATAGTTAGAGCCCTGTGATCCTTTCAGCAACTTACAAATATTTCCAGTGTACTATTTCCTGTCACAACTCTGTCATGTGGATTTTCCAATACAAGCAGTATTTTTTTATCTTGCAAGCAGCTTGTACAGTATACAGCCCAGGCACAGAAAGGAGTTGCTGGCCTCAGAGTATTGATTTCTAAATTGCAGGGTTTGATTTTCCAGTTGAGCTTCTTGTCTGTGCAGAGCACACAAAGTAACACAAGCTTTTTAGTTTTGTCAGCATGTGCAAGCCCAGACTGTCGTATTCTTGAAGCTCCTTCATTCTTACCTGGTAGTTCTGCTGATGTGTGTATTCCTCTTACTACTGGAACCATATGTTCTTCGAGAAATATTTGGCCATTATCCTAAGTATGAGTAAACTTTTGCATGATGCAAACCCAAAGTGATGAAACTACTTGGTTTTTTTCCTTCATGTTACAAACCAGGATTTGAACCTGTGTCTAACAGAAGGCAGCAATTCCAAGTTTCTGTTGAAAATGCATCTGTAGTGTTAGGGCTTCCTATCACACCCAGGGTAGGATTTCAACGGTGCACTTCAATGTCCTGCCCTTGGGACAAAAAACGTGCAGGCTGACTCCAGTGGAAAGCCTGAAAGGATTTTTGTGATTTCAAGAGGCACAAATTGAAGTCACTGGCTATTTGTTGATGTCACTTATTTAACAAATTAAACAAACATAAAGGGGGAAAAATACATTGATATTGCAATGAAAAACTTATTTGGATCCCAGCTCCCAAAATATCTGGAGTTAATCTCCCATGGTTTGAATGAGCTGCAGCTCTATTTTCTCCCTTGCCCTTTTTGTGCATTTTCTGAGCAAAGGTTTCCTGTCTGGCACTTGCACAGCAGAGACTTTTCTGCCCAGATGCTGCAGGTACCTGGTATCTGTGTTGAGCCCCCTTGGGTATTTCAATAGCTGATCAACTTCATGAGCAGTTACAGCTTATTTGTGGAAGCAGATTTGTGCCTGTAACAGAAAAGATGAATGAATCTAGGCAACCACTTTGTTTCTTTAAAATCAAGGTCCATTTCTTGGCTTAGGTAAAGCTTTTAAAATTATCAAGAGCCTTAATGTGCTTTTTTTCCTTCTGGGCAATTTCTCACATCCTACTTTTTTTTCCCTCGTTTTCTTACCTTGGCGCTTTTCCTTGTTATCTTTAGTCAGAGGAACCTGTATCAGCTCCCATCAGTTGAGCTGTTGTGCAGTTCCTCCTCCCTCCTTTTCCCTCATGCCCCCAATCCTGGACTTCTGTCTCAGTCAGACTTCTTTGCTTTGGGTAGCAGCCCACAGCAAGGGAGAGCTTCCCTGTGGAAGAAATACCACAGGATTTTTAACAGCAATCCAGCTATTTAGATATATATTTTAAATTGGGTGTCAGTTTCTTTAATGTTTCCCTCCTATGCCAGAGGAAATTGGCAGCCCCTGGAAAAGCTGAAATGTAACATCAGAGTTTGAGGCTGTTCTCCAAATCCCCAGTTAAAGTAGGGGAGAGGTGTTGGGTGGAAAAACTTGAGTCTTATACCCACTTGTGGTACCAAATATCAGGCTCTTCAGAGCTTGCCAAAAATCTGAGACCTAATTTGTTCCAAAATTTACAGCAGATGGCAGAAGGAAGGGTGGTTTGGTTTTTTTTTGTTCTTTTTTGTTTTTTTTTTTTTCCATGTGGCTTATAGCAGTAATACAGGACATACTTTTACTGCTTCTGAAACTTCAGCTTTTAAATAAAGGGAGATATTTTATTAATGATAGGTGCCTAACAGTCAGCCTGCCAGGTACTGATGCCCTTTGTTGCCACTTTTTCTTGAAAGCACATAAAATCCTGAGCTGTTATAACTATGCACAAGACCCTTAACATTATTTTCTAACAAATGTCACTGTGCTGCTTTATGGCCTCTCAGACAAGACCACCTTAAGTTTTCATTATACTTAACATATCCTATGCTTTGTTCAAGACAATTTATGGTTACATCATGACAGTAATAGTATGTTCAAGTTGGAGGTGAGTCAATGTGGGTGGACAAGCTGCAGTGTCAGCACTTTTCAGCTTGATTTCCTCCTCCTCTTGGCTTTCTATCACTAAGGGAATAGCACTTAATAGTAAACATAGTCAAAGCAGATATGTGTTGAAATGTGTCTTCTGAAGATTTCTTGCAATACTGTCACTGATACTTGAACACTTGGATACTACACCTAATTCAAGCTACGCAGGTGCACATGTGGTCTCCCACTAACCATTGGTTTGGCAACAACCAGTGACTGCAGGAGGAACAGAATTAAACAGGGAGTATCTGTGGTTTTTTAGCTCTGGTTAGGTTGTTTCTATTATATCCATGTAGCTTTGCTCTCTTCCAAGTCAGCAGTTAAAAAGAAACTAATCTTCCCTCTGTGTTCACACACAAAATCCTCAACAAAACATCAATGAGTTACATTGTTTAAAGCTGGTATTTTATCTATAGTAACTGTATTAGCCTTAGTTGCTTATGTGGGTTTTAAAGCTAGGTTTGTAAGGAGATTAGCATGTTACTAATAGTCTCAGGCCACAGCGATGATAGGGAAGATGACCACTTTTAAAGTCCTAGAGCAGGAAATGCTACATCAATATCAACAAGAGAAACTGGAAGTTTTTTGAGTTGTTTCTTCTGTTTTAGAGCTGGTGATCAACAGTATAAGCCATTAAAAGTTTATTTCAGTTGCAGCTCCCCACTTTCCTTTCTTCTGATGCAGGGTCCAAGTGTGGTGGTGTTTTTGTTTTTTATTTTTTTTAGTTTTTTAATTTTTTTTTATTTTTTTTCTCCTTTTTCTCCTTTTTCTCCTTTTTCTCCTTTTTCTCCTTTTTCTCCTTTTTCTCCTTTTTCTCCTTTTTCTCCTTTTTCTCCTTTTTCTCCTTTTTCTCCTTTTTCTCCTTTTTCTCCTTTTTCTCCTTTTTCTCCTTTTTCTCCTTTTTCTCCTTTTTCTCCTTTTTCTCCTTTTTTCTCCTTTTTCTCCTTTTTCTCCTTTTTCTCCTTTTTCTCCTTTTTCTCCTTTTTCTCCTTTTTCTCCTTTTTCTCCTTTTTCTCCTTTTTCTCCTTTTTCTCCTTTTTCTCCTTTTTCTCCTTTTTCTCCTTTTTCCTCCTTTTTCCCCTTTTTCCCCTTTTTCCCCTTTTTTCCCCTTTTTCCCCTTTTTCCCCCTTTTTCCCCTTTTTCCCCTTTTTCCCCTTTTTCCCCTTTTTCCCCTTTTTCCCCTTTTTCCCCTTTTTCCCCTTTTTCCCCTTTTTCCCCTTTTTCCCCTTTTTCCCCTTTTTCCCCTTTTTCCCCTTTTTCCCCTTTTA